>NC_090651.1:283392990-283697712 GCF_040937935.1 Hyperolius riggenbachi
TCGCCCACTCACCTGGTCCATGGCAGCGAGACCTACGCAAGCTCAACCCTAGCGTCCTTGCTGACTCCCTCCATGCCCTCTCCTCCACTCTCCCCACCCTAACCTGTCCTAATCTTGCTGCAGCTCAGTATCGCCAAACTCATCAGCCCTAGAAAGATGCTCCACCAATATTCCGCCACAACCGCCCCCCTAACCCCCAGCCCTGGCGCACTACCCATACTCGCAACCTCCAGAGGGAAACGCCCCTGAAAGGAAAACTCAACTTAACCAGGATTTCCTACAGTACAAGACTAACCTGCTGCAGTTCCACACTGCCCTTGCTCATGCGAAGCAGGAATACTTTATCAAGCTCATCGGAGCACAAGCTCACCCCCCCCCCTTGCGTCTTTTTGCCACTTTCAACTCCCTGCTTAAACCCACCCCCCACCCTCCGTTTCCTCCCCATCTGCCACAGATTTAGCCACCCACTTCACCAACAAAGAATTGTTGGTCAGGAAATATCCAATCTTCACCTCCCACCCCTTCCCAACCAGCTCCTCCATTACCCTATCCTCCACTCACCTCCTTCACTCCTACTACCACCCAGGAAGTCCACCACCTACTGCAGACTTCCCATACCACTACTTCCCCCCCCCCCCCCTTGACCCCATCCCTTCCGATTTACTCCAGCCTCACTTCCCGGAATTGGCGCCAGTCCTCACTACCCTGTTTAACCTCTCCCTATCCACAGGCACCTTCCCCTCAGACTTCATGCAGGCCACTGTACTACCCGACAGGTTTTGGACTAGTCCATCTCTTCATGGGGGATTCTCAGGGTTTTGTTTACTTTCAAGAGCACTTAGTGAATGGCGGTAGTTCCGTCCAACTGTCAAAAAAAGTGTGCAGGGAGGCTGGCTATCATCATCGTATAAATCCTTTAAGAAATGTCTTTATAAAGAATAAAAGCCATGCTGAGAATCCCCCATGAAGAGAAGCACTAGTCCAAAGCCTGTCGGTTCTGTCCGATTTCTACTACCTACTAGAAGTGACAGCAACATAGGAGAAAAGTAATTTATGGCTCATTTTACTCTGGAAGAAACATACTTCTTATTTGTATAGCTTTACATGTAACTTACATTTTACAATTTTTCGCAATAGTGGTCCTTTAAGTGAAAAATTTGTAATTTATGAGATTCTTTGTGAATTGACTCCAATTCTAGCAAAAAAAAGCAAGCAAGTAAACCTGCAGGTTTGCCATCACTAAACTTATGCTGTGCTCAAATTAGCAAATTCATCAGGTAGGTAAATCAACGGAATGTACAAATAATGCATTTACTGTAGAACAAAAGTTTTGGGACAGTGTTCTGTGGACTGATGAAACAAAATTAGAACTGTTTGGGCCGATGGATCAACGCTATGTCTGGAGGAGGAAAAACACGGCCTTTAAAGAAAAGAACACCTTGCCTACTGTGAAGCATGGCGGGGGGTCAATCATGCTTTGGGGCTGTTTTGCTTCTGCAGGTACAGCGAAGCTTCAGCGTGTGCAAGGTACCATGAATTCTCTGCAGTACCAGGAGATATTGGAAGTGTGATGCAGTCCGTCACAAACCTGAGGCTTGGGAGACGTTGGACCTTTCAACAGGACAATGATCCCAAGCATACATCCAAGTCTACTATAGCATGGTTGCAGATTAAAGGCTGGAACATTTTGGAGTGGCCATTGCACTCAGACTTAAATCCGATTGAGAACCTCTGGTGGGACTTAAAGTGACTCTGTAACAAAAATATCATTGTGTTTTCTACCATCCTACAGGTTCCTAAACCTATTATAATGTGCTCTGGCTTACTGCAGCACTTTCTACTATCATCATCTCTGTAATAAATCAGCTTATCTTTCCCCTGTCGGACTTGTCAGACTTGTCCTCCAGTGTCTGAAAGGCTGCCAACTCTTCAGTGTGATCTTCTATGCATGCCCCCTCTATGCAAACTCCCCTGTGTGTGTGTTATTTACATTAGCCAGCTTTTCTCTGCTCTCTTATCTTTTACAAGCTGTTCACATACTGATGAGTCACACACTGCAAAATTACAGACAATGGGGCAGAGCTGTCTGCAAGAGTAAACAAACAATCAGCTTGTAACTTCAGTGAGCTGCAGGGGGAAAGAAACACACAAATGATCTCTTGAGATTCAAAAGGAAGGCTGTATACAGCCTGATTGTGTATGGATGTATTTTTTATGTGTGGACATACTGTACATCAACCTACTTCCTGTTTTGGTGGCCATTTTGTTTGTTTACAAAAACTTTTTAAAACTGTTTTTGACTACTTTTAATGCGGCGGGGAGCGGCGAAATTGTGACAGAGGGTAATAGGAGATGTCCCCTAACACACTTGTATGTTTACTTTTGTGTGATTTTAACAATACAGATTCTCTTTAAAGAAAGCAGTTGCAGTGCGCAAGCCTAAGAATGTGACTGAACTGGAGGCTTTTGCCCATGAAGAATGGGCTAAGATACCTATAGATCGCTGCAAGACACTTGTGTCAAGCTATGCTTCACGTTTAAAAGCTGTTATAACTGGAAAAGGATGTTGTACTAAGTACTAAGAATGAATGTCACTTGGGGGTTGAACAAAACTGGATGATGTGAGCACAGAAAATACATTTGTGGTTATTTCTTTATAAAAGGTTATGTTATATTTATCTGGCTTACAAGTGCCTCTGATTTAATTGTAAACAAGATGACTGAAATGATCAAAATCAATGTCAAACTGGCCAAAACACTCAATTTCAGTGGGGGTTGAATAATTTTGAACACAACTGCATGTGTTCTATCACACATATTACAAGGAGTCCTGCAATGACAATAGGGTCTTCAATTGATGAACGAGACAATTCACCCTTTCCAATCCTTTTTTTCAGGATCACCCACATCCTCCCCAGCAGCTATTTTTTCCAGGGCGCCAGAGAGGACATGGGTTATCCTGAAAAAGGATCAGAACCAGGGCTCCAAAGGCTGTGCAACTTACCTGGCTGTGAGGGGGCAGGCCCCAGCATCAGCTGCAGGGACAGCTTGTATGTTGTAGCTCCGCCCCCTCACACACAAGGCGGAACTACCGCCATTCACTAAGTCGGAGCCATCATAAACTGAGGAGTCGGATGATTTTTTTTGGTACCGACTCCACAGCCCTGCTCGCACAAGCACCATCGTAGTATTGTTACTGTGGCACTTATTGCTCCTGTAAGGGGATCAAAGTGGTGAACTTTTTGCCCGTCACTTTGATCCACAGAGGAAAGCTGTGCCGGCTCGAATCTGGCAGCAGCTCCCCTACAAAGGAGTAATGTGCGGGAGTTGGCCAGAAGAAGATGGTGCTGTGCTGGATTTTATCAGCAACAGCAGCCACATTTTACCATGTCGGACTATGTCCACCATTGGGCCTACATGGAAAAAGGCCAGTGTCTGACAATCAACAAGATAGAAAAGGGTTAAAGGCAGTTTACATTTTGTGGTTTTAACATCTACATAAAAGTCTCATTTAAATATCAGTACACATTACCAGGTCGGATCACACTTTTTATCAAAAAAACTGACCAATATTAATTAGATCCAGTTGTAGGGACACTGCTGCCAGATCTGGTCCGGCACAGCACCACCCTATGTAGACCAAGTCAGACCCTTTGACGTCCAGAGGGTCCCCAGCAGCGGCGGTGGGGCGAGGACACGGGAAGCGGTGGGTGGAGGAGGATATGAAAAGCCTCTGGAGGATCCAGAGGCTTTTTTCTACCTAGGTAAGTTTTTTTGTTCAATTTCCGTGTGGTCACCTCTAGCTTACTGCACAGGCATGCGCATACTCGCACAGTACAGCCGCGCTAGTGCATGAAGGAGCGTGGTCACTATCACATTTCGGACAATTTCTTGTTGGAAATGGTCCGAGAGGCCACTTGTGGCAACAGTGGATACCAGGATGTGGGACATGGGAAGCCTCTGCAGGATCCAGATGATTTCCACTTCTTAGCTAAGTATCTAGTTTTTATTTCATTTTGCTTCGGGTACACTTCAAATAAATCACAGATTAAGCCTTGTTCCAATATATGCGCAGTTACGATAGTCTTACAAGAAGTTTACTTTCAGCATATCAGTATAAGTCGGGTAAGCTAAATGTCACCACTAAACTTTGAGAGGAAAAGACTAATGTGTACTTACAAGAAGACAGTGGACAAAGTCAGGTCCACCAACCAGCGAAGTGAAACTTCCCAGCTGCTCAGCGAGGGCCAGGAGAACTTCATCTTCATCATATATGGTGTCTAAGATCGTGAGAAGAAATTCATAATGTAAACATTGCATTTACCAAGAGGCATGGGAATTTTCATAAACAAATCAATCATTTGTACCGAACTTAGTTTTTAATTTCCTTATTTAAAAATGACTGAAGTAAACGTTTCTCAGCAGTTGGCAACTACTAGTGGGCATGAAAAACAAAAGTGGCAGCACATTTTCTTCTCCAGGAATTGCAGTAGCTCTGGCATGTCCTTAACGCACCAGATAATTAGCCCATAACTAGGACTACTAATAGTCATTCAATTGGCTAATGTGCAAATATGATGCAAATTGTATCCAACTTGGAATTGTGCTAATCCTAAGTGATTGAATTATCCAGGGATGTTGAGGGTACAGGAAGGCACACATGGAGGATGGTGGAGCAGAACTGCAAGCTTGGCTGGTGAGAATGGGTGATCATTTGTACTATCTAGTTAGTGGGTGTGCATGAAAAAAAACCTACCAGTAAGGAAGGGCAGTAGTTCAGTCCTGGTTCTCTCCACCCCTAGAGCCAGTGCTATAGTAGACAACTTTTTGATGCTGTTGAGTCGTAGCTGTGGGAGAAACATATCAAAATTAACAAAACTGTTCAGTAAATCTAGTCACACAAATAGAATATCAAGCAAATAAATGTCTCCTGTGCAATTGTTAAAGGACAACTGAAGTGAAAAGTATCAGGGCTGTGGAGTCGGAGTTGGAGTCGGGGCAATTTTCGGCAGCCGGAGTCGATGATTTCATAAACTGAGGAGTCGGATAATTTTTGTACAAAAGCCACAGCCCTGTTAAGTATTAGACTAAGGAGTCTGAGTCAAGGAGTCAGAGTCTGAGCCATTTTGGGTACCTGGAGTCAGAGTCGTGGTTTCATAAACTGAGGAGTCGGAGTCAGAAGATTTTTGTCCCGACTCCACAGCCCTGAAAAGTATATGGAGGCTGCCATACTTATTTCCTTTTAAAAACAATATCAGTTGCCTGGAAGCCCTGCGCTGATCTATTTGGCTGCACAAGTGTATGAATAACAGAAACCGTCATGCAGCTGAGATTGGCCTCAATTCACTAAGATCATGCTGGTGATAAGGCAAGAGAAACCTTACCACACATTGATCAGTATGTTCAGTGTTAATTCACAATGCTGGTAATACGCCATACGTTTTTCAGCAGATAGATGGTTCGACAGATCATTTTTGACATGTCCGACCGTTTTTCTGATAGATTTCTTATGTAAGTGAATGGAAATTGATACGAAAAATCGATCAAAAACAACCTTGGACAGTAAATAGACAGAAAAATCTCATCGTGTATTTCCAGCATTAAGAAGCTTGCCTTATTAAGGTGTAGAGATAAGTTTTCACAGTGGAAGAGTTATCTTATCACTTCAGTCCTTAAAGAACTCCAATAATGTAATAAAAAAAGTGCTTCATTTTTACAATAATTATGTATAAATGATTTAGTCAGCGTTTGCCCATTGTAAAATATTTTAAATCCCTGATTTATATTCTGACATTTATTACATGGTGATATTTTTACTGTTGGCAGGTGATGTAGCTGCTGCTTGCTGTTTTGGCAGTTGGAAACAGCTGTAAACAGCTATTTCCCACAATGCAACAGGGTTCACAGACAGGAAACTGCCAAGAGTACGTACTCAGAATTTCTTTGTGGGAGGGGTTGCACCACAATATCAGTCATACAGCGCCCCCTGATGGTCTGTTTGTGAAAAGGAATAGATTTCTCATGTAAAAGGGGGTATCAGCTACTGATTGGGATAAAGTTTAATTCTTGGTCGGAGTTTCTCTTTAAGTTACCTCCTCTGTAGTTATTTTCACATGCTGTTAATCAACAGCCTGTCTTTAACTTTAGAATTCTGTAGTTATTTTAAGGTTTGAAATGATAACTTTGAGATCTCTCCTTAAAGGACGCCTGAAGAGAGAGGTATATGGCGGCTGTCATCCATATTTATTTCCTTTAAGCAATACCAGTTGCCTGGCTGTCCTGCTGATCCTCTGCCTCTAATACTTTTAGCCATAGCCCCTGAACAAGCATGCAGCAGATCAGGTGTTTCTGACATTGTCAGATCTGACAAGATTAGCTGAATGCTTATTTCTGGTGTGATTCAGACACTACTGCAGCCAAATAGATCAGTAGGGCTGCCAGGCAATTGGTGGTGTTTAAAAGGAAATAAATATGGCAGCCTCCATGTTCTTCTCACTGCAGTTCCCCTTTAACTTAAAGACAGAAGCGTTAACTTTAGGTTTGCCTGAGGTACAATGTTTCCTAAATACTACATGCCTTATCACCATGGTGATAAACTCTAGAAACGGCTCAGAAAAGTTATTAAAGACAGTGGATAAGCTTAGTGAATTGAGGCTATTGTCGGATCCAATCTGCATATGCTTGCTCGGGCAGGGCTGGTTCTTCAACGGCACTGAGGTTGAAAAGGGTAGCCTGCGTCCGCCTCCTAGGAACTCGCATCTCAAGAGACCTGATCTGGAAGGCTCACACAACCCCCATACGGAGGAAGGCCCAACAAAAACTTTTTTTTTTTCTTTGCCAACTGAGGAAGTTTGGGATGTCCCAGGAGCTTCTGTCAAACTTTTCATACTGCCAACATAGAATCTGTCATCTGCTTATCCATTCTGGTATGCTGGCTCCTCGAACAGAAATGAAATGATTGGTAGGTTTCGTCAAAGAGGCTACCCGTCTGAGACATTTAGTCCACGGACTAGACATAGGAATAAACCGGCTGGCCCTCGTCTTCCTTTTGTGTCGACTTTTAGCGCTTATAGTGATGTGATTTCACGGGTCATACGTCGGCACTGGCGAATTTTATCTGGCGGTTTTCCACGGGTTCCTGAGTTCCGTTACCCGCCAATGATGTCTTTTAAAAGGGCTCCGACCATACGGGACAAATTAAACACAAAGAGGAAAGGACGATCGGTTAATAAACGAATGGGGATGTACCCGTGTATGGGGTGCCACATGTGTGGTATGATGCTGAAGGGTAATACCTTCACTCACCCGTCCCAGGGTACTCTTTTTCATTTGCGAGATTTTTACACGTGTGACTCTAGTTATGTTGTGTATATGCTTAAGTGCCTGTGTGGACTTGCACATGTGGGCATGACTACACAACGCCTCAAAGATCGTATCTCGTCACACAAATCGGCGATACGACATAAGACGCAGGGCTAGTCGGTTTCAGAACATTTTGCACAGATGAAACATTATGTTACACAACTCAAGGTTAAGATTATTGATTCTGTACCTCTAGATTGGAGAGGAAGTGATAGGGAAACTGCATTACGTAAGAGGGAGGCGTTTTGGATAAGACGGTTGGGGACAATGGAGCCAGGTGGACTCAATCGGGAATACGACTTGGGTTTTCGTATTCATTGATGGTCTGTTTCTTGTGAATGGGTGGGGTCATTCTTCGTGCCTGTGATCAATTTTTTTTGATTGATATGTAACTTATGATTATACATGTTCTTAACTTTATTGCTTTGTGTTTTGTTTTAGATATCCCTGGGCTGTACTGTGATGGATCTGCTGAGGGTGACGTATTGAACCATTTGCCTGCTGTTATTGTTTGTGGTGTCATGATGCCATTGTTGGCTTGTCTACATTAGTGGATTTTGCCAATTTTGGAAAACATGAGCACAAAGTTGTAATTTTTATGAGCATTGCTCTGGATGTGGTAGGCCATGGCGTATTTTTGTGTCCTATACGCGTACGGTTTGACGCGATGAACTTATTAGCACTACTGGAGTATATGCCTACTGCTATGCTATTATGCGTACTTTGTGACGCATTTGCGATTTTGACGCTTGGCTGTACGCGTTTTGGAGCGCATGCCGCGTTTGGGGCGCGTTCCATGCGTACTGCCATGCATTGATGCCGCATGGTCCCGTCCGATGACGTGGGTCTCCCTGATTGGCCAGAAGTGGCCAGGAAGTGATGCCGACGTCACGGTTCTGATAGCGACGATCAGAGGCAAACAATTTCTCTCCGTGGAGTGTCTGCTGGCAGGTAAATGGTTAATCCTGTTTTACATATTAGCCCCATCAGGTCCACCACATGTCCCCGCCCAGTAGGTCACAGATTGGTGATTTTAGTGGAGGTGGGGTATTTAAGGCACTGCACTTGTGTGATTGTACATGGCTGCTGCAATTTGAAAAAGGGCTATGCCCGAAACAACGTTTGTCATTGTTTAAGCCACAATGGTGATGCAATAAAAGAGCTTTTTTTCACGTTTGGAGTGGTGCCGACCTCTTTGCTGCTTTGAGGCTCCTCGAACAGAGACAGATACAAGCTATAGAGGGTCTTCAGGTCAGCAGAGAGAATAGAAGGGAAACCCCTCCCGATGCTCGACCTTCTCTACATCCAGGCCACCGCTACTTTAACCGACTCCCATCTGGGAGGAGCCTTCGGGCCATCCCCACCAGGGGACAGCTAGGCATAAGAACTCCTTCTTCCCCTCTGCTGTCAACCTCTTGAACTCTATACAGTGGCTTTCCCCCAGGACTGTAGCCGGGGCAAAATCTTCTAATCGAACTTGGACTGCATCAGCTGCTGCTTAGTGTGTTCCAGTCTCCAGTGTCACACCGTTAAAGGCGCTTTATTATTGTACTGACAATCACTACTTATTTATGGTTGTTTGGTTTTTCTTTTTTGTTCTGTTTTTGTTGTTTATGGTTGCATTGTCATCCATGGTCTTAAAGATTATTGCCTTCCCATCCGAGCCGTTTTCTGTGCCAACCCAAATTCCGGGCACGACCCAGTCATGCTTGGTGAATAAAACCTGTTTCTGATTCTGATATATAATAATATAAACATTTTACTTTATTTGGCTGCTAGAGGGGTAAAGCAGACCTGACCTGAGGCAAAGCTACCTAAGGTAAGCACAGATGTTCTTGTTCTCAGTTCCTCTCCTCACTCCCACCAGTCCACGTAATTTTTCTTATGGGAGACGTATTAACGCACTAATAACACACCTTTTAAGCCCTAACCTGCAGTGGACAGTGGACATTTAACATTAGGGGGAAACAGAGTCAGGGGTTTCGTTGCTCGTCCCTATATCACTTGCAATTTCTGCCGCACATCTGACTGACCATGACTGCCCGACATCTTGCAGCATGTCCGATCAACGTGTTCGGCCCAAAATTGGTTGCATCGTCGATCGGGCATGCACTTGGCTGCACAGATTTTTATCCAATTTGATGAATCAAATGGTTGATCGGCCTCCAAGTCACTAGATGTATGGGTATCTTAAGAGTCCAACAGAATGATTTATTACCACTCCTGCCAACATCAAGAAATAAGCAGCCTAACCAATAGGCTTTTGTAATAGCACTATTGTCTTGAAGCTGTAATGCAAAATCATTTTTTCCAAGTAATCTCCTGGCAGAAAATGTTTCCAACTGTAGCAAACTGATCACTTTCTGATTAGAGTGCACTGAATCCTACCATGCAAAGCAAATCGACTATGTTCAATGCAGTGCAGCGCTATGGCCCATCAGTCTCTCCTGCCCAGCTCCCAATTGACATTAATTTTCTTTGCTGTCCAACTGTTCTTTGATGTCCAACAGAGAGGCCAACATCAATCGGACATGTTAGTGCAAGGTAGTGGGTAGGACAGAGGCCCCCAATGTTCATTCTGTTTTAGTATTTTTAAATACAAATAAAAAATTATATAATAAAAAAGAGAGGCAATTGCTTACCTCTCCAGAAGATAGAGACACCAGTTCAACTGGAAAAAAGTTTTTATTCTAAAAGCAATCTGACAACGTGTTTCATCTGTCATGGTCCGCTTCCTCAGGTCAATACAAAATGCCTTGATAGCATAGGGGATAGAGTGTAGGCGCCTCTAATACCTATATGCCTATACGGTGGTTGCAGGAACTGCAACCCACCTTTGTGAGTATATATTTATATGAGTTTATCCTCCCTATACCTAACGATATTGCACCATTGGGCTCCCGGTCTCTCCCAACTAGGTATTCTTGGCCCCTTACAAGAATCATCAAAGGAATCATCAGAGGCAAAAAAAAAAAGCAAATGTACAAGCAGCTCCATGCTACTGTGCAGGCCTACTTTGCAGCGTGGCCGCAATTGTATACAGACAGTATACATATTAGGTCAAGGACAGTACGTAAGGTATAGCAGCAGTAAATAGGGTGAGAAGTGTTCATTTTCAATTTATGCCGTAATGCTTCCAAGTCCTAGTAGATCTAGCATGATTCTGCATTAAGCATGGCTACTGCCTGAGGGAAGAAGCTGTTCCTGTGTCTGAAAGTTTTTGTTGCGACTAACCGGTATCTTACACCTGATGGCATAAGTTGGAAGATGGAGTGAGAAGGGTGAGAGGGGTAAGAGCAATCTTGGTCACTCTCTTTCTGCACCGGCTAGCATAAAGATCCTACAGGGAAGGAAAGCTACAACCAATTATTCTTTCTGCTGATCAGATGATGTGCTGCAGTCTCACCTTTTCTAGTACTGAGCAGGAGCCGAACCATGAGTCATATATGTCATGATGATTTTTATGATCGCAATGTAGAACTGATCCATTAGTTTTTGTGGTAGGCCAGACTTTTTCAGCTGCCTTATGCTGGGCATACACGGTAATTCCTTATCAATCGAGCCGCTGATGGCTTGATTGATAATTTCCGACAGGTTCGATGACCCGCCGGATAGATTCCCCGCACGATCCCCGCGGGCGGACAATAGCGGGGAATCGAGCGGAAGACAAGGAGCGCCCGCGGGGACGAGCGGGAATCGATCCGGACTGCTGCGGGAGTCGATCTGGCGGCTAATCGAGCCGCCGGATCGACCCGTGTATGCCCAGCATTAGGTAATACATCCTCTGTCGTGCTTTCTTGATGATGGTGACAGGTTGTTGATTGTGGACCCAAGAAATCTGAATGACTACTCAGATTGCTGTATAACCATTTATAGTTTGGCGAGGGGGGAGGGGGCTGGGGAGTCCTCTAATGGTACTTGTAGTCAATTTCAACTTTAATGTAGAAGATTTTTAAGAGGGTCCCAGTGCAGCGCAGGAAGTGCATAGGAAGATTGGGGAAGCCTCTGGACTACCCAGCGGCTTCCCCCTACTGCAGTAAGTAACTTTTTGTTTTTTATGTTGACTACAGGTACCCTTTAAGGGATACTGAATAGAGCTAAGAAAAAAAAACTACAATACTGAACTTACCTGGGGCTTCCTCCAGCCTCTCGTAGACCGCGAGGTCCCTCAGCCTCCTCTGGGCTCCCTCTGTTCTCCTGTTGGCAGCTCCGTTAGCTACACGAACCACTGAACCAACCTGTCCATGCACCCGCCTTGATCACGTGCCTGTCCCCATCAGCGTTCTGTGCATGCATGGTTCTTGAAAGAATGAACCTCCCATGTGCAGAACACTCACGGCGATGGGAATATGATCAAGACGAGCTGCACATACACAGGACTCCTGGTCGGGCCCTGCAGCTAATGGAACTGCCAGTGGGAGAGCGGAGGGGACTTAGAGGACACTGAGGAACCTCACGGGGTCACGGGCTACAGGTGGGGGGCTGGAAGAATGCCCAGGTAAGTTAAGTATTGTATTTTTTTAGGTCTATTCAGTGTACCTTTAAAGCGGTATTGTCACCATAAAAATCAAATTTCAACAGTAACTGGTCTGAGTGTATTAAAGGAGTCATCAGGGAAAATGTATTAAATAAGTGCTACTTACCGGGGGCTTGCTCCAGCCCCAAGCTCCTAGCATGTCTCTCGCGGCAGCTCTCCCCGCAGCAGTTCGCCGCAGCTCCGCCCCGGTCCCCGGCGATGACGTCAGGGCGACCTCCAGGCCTGTACTGTGCCTGCGCGAGCGGCGCTGTCAATCACCGTCACGTGGGCCGGAGTGGACTGCGCAGAGTAGTTCTGCGCCTGCGCAGTCCTCTCCAGCCCACGTGGCGGTGATTGACAGCGCCGATTGCGCAGGAGCAGTATCTTCAGGGCCCGGGAGCGAGCTGCGGCGAACGGCTGCGGGGAGGGACATGCTGGAAGCTTGGGGCTGGAGGAAGCCCCCGTAAGTAGCACTTATTACATTTTCCCTGATGACTCCTTTAAGTGATAAAGATGCTAATCCTGCATTCAAAACTTGCTAAACTTTTTCTGCTGTTATGGTTTGAAGTTATCACATACTTTAGGAGCACTGGCCCTAGTGCCAAACAGTTGAATGCTGGGAGTTTTATTTTTTATCTATAATATATTCCTCCTCTTCCATTTATTTCCCTGTCTTGCTGCTTATCAGAAACACCCTCTGATCACTTGTGTTTACAAGCAAGGCTGAGGTGACTCAGTGATTGGATGTGTAAATAAAAAAAAGAGACAGTGCAGTTGTTAGTATACACCTCAGTGGGAGTGTCTGAAGACTCTGGGAGGAGGGCAGCAAATTAATACACAATGAGCAAGAGAAGGGAGGAGGGAAAACAAGAGTCAGGGAGGATAGGATATCAGCATTAGCTTGGCAAGATGGCCACTGCCTAGAATAGGATTTTCTGCTTTTCCTTGGTAAAATTCACAGGAATCATTACATGGATAGCACAATACATCTGTTATGTAAGTAGAAGTAGTATTTATCTACTTATATATGTGTTTTTTATTTCTAGGTTAGCATGGGTGTCGCTTGTTCTTTAAAGACACAAGCTCGAGTTTAAAAACACATACTGGCTGTAGTCTACTTTAGGGGACCCAGAAGGAAACCTCTTAGGGAAATTCAGCTAACATTATTGGGTGGATGGCACCTTTAAAA
This sequence comes from Hyperolius riggenbachi, assembly GCF_040937935.1. Classification (NCBI taxonomy): domain Eukaryota; kingdom Metazoa; phylum Chordata; class Amphibia; order Anura; family Hyperoliidae; genus Hyperolius; species Hyperolius riggenbachi. The sequence continues at coordinate 283,406,058 of NC_090651.1, forward strand.
CTGCAAAGTTTTCAACAGGTTGTAGTAAACTACACCCACACTGGTATGCATTTTCCTGTCAGACTGATGGTGGAATCGATCATCTCCCAACAGGTCCAATCTGATTTCCAATAGTTTTTCTGATCTATAGAAGTGAATGGAAAAACGATCTGAAATCAGATTGGACCTGTCGATAATAATCGATTGATCCGTCAATCTGACAGTAATTTGCATCGTGTGTATCAGGTATAAGAGGGAACTGTGATTGAATGACTGTTCCCCATGAGGATTCCTGCTGGGTCCCGTAGACTAGCGCCCACATACTTCCCTAGGGAGAGGGAAGCCTCTGGATCCTAATGAGGTTTCCCACGGCATCCTCTGGTCCTCCGTTGCTTTTTTTTGTGGACAAATGGCTAACGCCTGCAACCTGTCGGCAAGCTCTTTTTCGGTCCCAATAATGGAACAGGCCTGTGGAGGATGGCAGAGGAAGCCCCTTTAGGATCCAGAGGCTTCCCCCTCCCTAGATGAGTACCCCATAGGGGCACTTTTTCCCATTCAAGTACACTTCAAAGCATTTATACTGCTGATAACTTCTGAAGGACAACAGATTTTTTTTTTAAGAAATAAAAATCACAGTGATTGTAACTGATCAAGGCCTATCCTATCCTTTTGGATTTCTCCCTAGGTCTAGGAAGAAGGATGGTTCCATGAAGGAGACCACAGTGCCAGCGGGCAGCGACTACATAATAATAATAATAATAATAATAAGCATAGCTGAATGACACTGCAGGAATGATCGAGCAACCTCCTCCGTTCACCGGTCCACCACCCGTTCATTCAGCACTGAAGCGTACGGCTATAGAGCAGCCGCCTCACCTGCACGTCCTCGTTCCTCAGCTCGTCAATGAGCACAGCGATAGGATACAGGGAATCATCTCCATCGGCTCCAGCCATCTTTACACCGGTTACTGCTGCTATCGGCTCCGTGTCCACTTCCGCCCCGCACCCATACACACAGGAGAAGGCCTGAACGGGAAGTGACGTACCAGGCGTGTCAGGAATGCACACATTCGAACACGCCCACCCCTAGACTGCTCAGGCTTGTCTGTAGTACTGCGGTGCGTCGGGATCCATCTTCCCTTCCACTCTTGCGCATGTGCAAAAGAACCTGCAAGCTGCTGCGTGCTGCTACAGTGACGCTGTGTGCAGTCGCTAGTATTGTGGCTTCTAATAATCCCATCTCCTTTGTTCTATCTTACCGAATCTGTGAAGTAGAAGGGGTAAACTGAGTGAATACACTCAGAATGGATACTTTATGCCAGGCTTTCTCAATCAGGGTTCCCTGGAACCCCAGGGTTCCTCGATTACTCTGCAAGGGTTCCTTGGCATTTTCCCCCATCGTGGGGGTAGTATAATAGAGCACATTATAGTAGGTGATACTTCAACAAAAAGCACTAAATTGGGGGGCCAGGAGACAGTATAATGAGTGGTAGTGTAATAGGGGTAGTGAAATAAACAGCCACACATACTTTTAAAGACCGTGCCTCCTCCAAAATAAATGCAGGGGTTCCTCGAGATCAAAAAATTGTTTGCAGGGGTTCCCTGATATCCCAAAGTTATTTGCAGGGTTCCTCCAGGGTAGAAAGGTTGAGAAAGGCTGCTTTAGGCAATCGTTTATATTACATAGAAATAAGATTGGACAAAAAGATTGGATCATTGGTTGCCACCATTATGGTGCTTATACATGGTACACGTTTTTCATCCAAGCTTACCATCTCCATGTAATGTAAACTGCCTAAATTATCCTTCCTGTATATTCACTTAATTTACCCTTATACTAAAAATGGAAATGGTAAGATTGGATGAAAAAAAATGGTACCACGTATGGGCAGCATTATAAGGTGGCTATTAATACAATTCGATCATAATATCAATTGGAAATGATTATTCAGGCCCATTATTGGAAAGAAAGCAGCTATCTAATTTGATCAGATTAATGCATAGCTCCAAACTGTCCCTCTGTTGGTAGGACAGTCCCTCATTGGGAACCAAATTATCTCTCTTCCCCATGTGTCCCTCTTTCAGGACTGATGTACAGATCTATGTAGATATATGGATTTTTCTACTGACAAATGTGTTTGAGTCTAAAATTTATTCCCATCAATTAAATTGATATATTTCTTTCTTATTTTCAAATCTTAAAATGAAGAAAAACTAATGATGATAGAGAGGACCCGTGTGGTTTAAATGATAAAACATCTTTTGGTTCTGAATACATTGTGATATGCATTGCAAGTGGTGTGGTGGGGGTGTGATTAGAGGTGTGGCATGGGTTTGTCTTAATGTGTCCCTCTTATCTCAAAAAGTTGGGAGGTATGTTAATGGAATCGATCTGTATTTTGGATTGATTCTTTCAATCTGAACGAAGTGAATAACAGCTTGCGTTAGTGGGTCCAAACAATTCCGATTTTGTTTGCATTTGATATTACGATTATATCTTGGATCTTTAATAGCCCCCCATGTACAAGCGCAGGGGTGAAGTATGGCCCGTGCCTTCGCAGTAGCGCAGAGCCGCTAGTGCGTGGCTTTTCTCTTCCTGACAAATGGCTCCGTGCAACAACGCAGGTGTGATGCCACTAGCACACAGTGTGGTTGCATTCGTACACGTAGGGGAGTGTGGCCGCGAAGATAAAGAGGGTATCGGCTGCGGAGGGGTCAGGGTGGATTTGGCTACCGACACTGCGCTTGCAACTTTACTAAACATATTCAGTTGGTGGTGTGGATAGTATTTCCCACTGGATCGCCACACTTATGCTGGGCATACATGGGTCGACCCGGCGGCTCGATTAGCCGCCGGATCGACTGTCCCCGCTCGTCCCCGCCGCCGTCTGGATCGATTCCCGCTCATCCCCGCGGGCGCTTCCTTATCTTCCGCTCGATTCCCTACTATTGTCCGCCTGCGGGGATCGAGCGGGGAATCTATCCGGCGGGTCATCGGACCTGTCGGATATTATCAATCGAGCCATCAGCGGCTCGATTGATAAGGGAAAAACGATCCATTTATGCCCAGCATAAGGCAGCCATATGTGGAATAGATCAACTGTTTGTTTTGTGACAGTAGCTATCTTACCTGACGTTACTGCGGGGAAAAAATAAAGCCAGGGCTGGTCAATGGCCTAATATGTAAGAACTTAAAAATGTTGTACTGGATAGCATGGTGAGCAATAGAACATCAGTCATACCTTTTTTTATGTCTGTGGTTGTGTTGTAACACCTCTTCTGAAGTTTGTGCACACACTACAACTGTCGTTGCCTGTAAGTATAGGTACTTGATCTTTAGTTCAGGCCACAAGCTCATACAGCAAAATTCCCTTGGCTGTAGCTGAGCAGCATGCACTTTTGCTCAAGGTAGGAAAGGAGGGATGACAGCAGGGTGCGCAACGTAGAAGGTTTTTGTAGATGGGGTAGGAAGGGGAATAATGTGCTCATATGTTGCTGTTGGTAATAGATCCAGCGGGCAGGAGTTCCATTTTAAGTCAAACATTATTTTTTAATTTTTAAAGGGAACCTGGAGATAGTAAAAAAAGAAATTCACTTACCTGTGGCTTCTGCCAGCGCCTGCAGCCGCCCTGTGCCGGCGCCAGTCCTCTGGTTCCCCGCTGCAGCGCAGTTTCAGTACTACTGAGTTGCAAGTCAACAGCCACTGCGCCTGCACGGCCCTGGCTGTGAGCATCCTCGTTTGAGCCCCTGGCACCGGAAGCGTCCTGCGCAGGCGCAGTACGAGAAAATCTCTACAGCGCCTGCGCAGGACACAAACGAGGACGCTCGCAGTCAGTACTGTGCAGTGGACGGCAACTGAAGAAAGCGAAACTGAGCTGCGGATGGGGATCTTTGAGGACCAGCACAGGGGCAGTGGCGTAGCTATGAAGCTGTGGGCCCCAGTGCAAGTTTAGCATTGGGGCTCCCCAAGCACTCATACATAACAATTGATATGGCGCATGGCAGTCATTACAATTTTTGTTTGGCGAAGCAGAAGTTGTAGGCCATGGGACCTAGAGGTGGTTTCACAGCAGTCATTATAATTTTTTTTGGAGCAGCAGGAGAAGTTGTAGGCCAAAAGCATAGGGTTACCATAGAATATAAAGTCGGACAGCTGCAAAAGCTGCATTTTTATGATCTTAAAAAGCAAAAATATGCGATGATAGTGATAGGCAGCAGAGTTTGAGAGGGAGACCATTTGAGGCTTGAAAAACAGCAAAATTTTTATTTAATCTGTCTAATCTTCATCATGAATCAGTGAGAGGGGCCTTGTAATTATCATTGATCCATGACTCATTCATTTTAATGAACGTTAGTATGTCCACATTGTCTGTAGACAGACGGGGCCGTTGGTCGGTGACCACCCCACCTGCAGCACTAAATACTCGCTCAGAAAGAACACTGGCGGTGGGGCATGCAAGAACCTCCAGTGCATACTGAGCGAGTTCAGGCCAGGTATCCAGTTGGTTTGTCCAATACTCCATGGGGTCATCATTACTCTCCATATAATCTGGAGCACTGGCCGACCCCAAGTAATCATTCACCATACGGGCCAGCTGCTGGCGGTGACTAGTTTGCCCTCTGGTGGTGCTGCTGCTACAAGGAGTATCTGGCATTGGCTGATAAAATTCCTTCAACATACTCAGCAGGTTCACAGATTGGCTATTGGTGCTGCTGCTGGGAGTGGGACCACCAGACCTTTGCTGAGTATGATGAGGCTTGGTAGCTTGGGTCCGGGATACAGGTTCAGGAAACACATCTTCTACCCAACAAAGAAGGGCATCCCGGATGTGTCTCATCCTGGCATCTGCTTGGGAGGGGGTATGAACTGCCGCATTTTCCCCTTGCATCGGGGATCTAAGATGGTGGCCACACACATGTTGAGCCTTGATTTTAAAGTTATAATCCGGGGGTCCTTACGGAGGCACTGGAGCATATGCGCAGCCATAGGGAAGAGATGTCTGCCATTAATCACCTCTTCCTGGCTGTCAGAACTGTCGTCATGCTCCAGCTCCACATCAGAATCTTCTTCCCACCCCCGGACAATGGCTCCTCCGCTTCCACAAGCTCTGCCTCCTCATCCAGGACTTGAGCCTGCTCACTCACTCCCCCACTTGACTGACCACTGTTCAGTAGGGCTTCCTCCCCCTGTCCGAGCACTTTGTCAAGAGCCTTGTCCAGCATGAAGACAATAGGGAGCACTTCTGATATGCTGCAGTGCTCCTCACTGACCAATTTTGTTGCCTGCTCAAATGGCTCCAAGACTTTACACACCTGTCCAATCAGTTGCCACTGGTCCCCAGTAATGTAGTCCAGTGGCCCTGTTCTGGAGAAAGATGTCTGAGACAGGTATAGCCCGACCGCCATTCACTGCTCCCACAACCTCTCCAGCATGTGGAGGGTGGAGTTCCACCACGTCGGACAATCAGAAATAAGCGCCGAGCCCGCTGCCCCATTTGCCTCTGCTCACCGATTTACGGCACACAGAACAGACTGCCCTGGATTCATCCTCTTCCAGAACAGTAAAATAATTCCATGCAAGGGACGTGCGTGCATGTGGAGCAGTGGTGCGACCTGTTCTAGCACATTGATGCTCAGCATTGGACTGGTGAGTACTGACAGACGGGAAAGCACTTGCAGGCTGCTGGCCAATCGTCTGCTCTGTTTCTCCATGCTGCTCATGCCTGTTAGTGCCTTACCCACCAGATAGTGACCACGTTGGATCAGCCGCCTCATCATCCAAAACATCATCCAGTTCAACCAAAGCACTGGAACCCATAAGTGACTCTTCTGGACCCTCCACCTGGCCACGAAACACCTCTGTAGTTGACTGGTGGTGATGTTAGTTGGTGGTGACACAAGTATCCAGTTGTGATGGATTACTGGATGAAGAAAACACGGGCCATTTCTGTCACCACAGAACCCACCACTTCTTGGGACCTTGGTCCCATGGTCTCCTCCAATGCCTCATCCCAATCCTTCTGCACATCTCTCTCATTGACATAGGTGTGCTTTAATTCTGGAGGAGAGTACTGGGATGAAGCAACCTCGTCAAGAGAAGCAGCTGTGGTCGGGTTCTGGTTATGAGGAACCTGGCCAGCCACTACTGGTGCTGCTGCAACTACCTTCAAGTTCCTCACACTGGGTAGAGGGTTCCTGATCGAAATAATCAACAACTCTGTTCGCCTGCTGCTCTGTCAAAATGTTCCTGTGTGCGAACACAGGGAAGACATCTCTGATCAGGGGGGAACGCTTCCTGCTGCTGCCGACACCCTCAACCTGATCACATACTTGACGTGATCCACCAACACCACCATTACTCCATTTTCTTTTAGGAGTGGCAGGAAATTGCTGCTGCTCTAGCTCCATTGTTTTGGGGCCAAAAAGTTTATTGGGTAAGGGGTATGAACGACAGAACCAAAGTAAAATAAATCCACCTAACTTGAACTAAAAAACAGATAAGAAAATAAGGGGGTGAAATAAAGAAAATAAATCAAAAACAAAATAAAGAAAACAAAAAAAAAAATGAACTTAAAAAAAAAATTAAAACTTGCACTACACTCAACTAATCAATCCCCTAACTCTCTCACTCTGTCAAACACTAAGCCTGCGGCCTGGCTGGCTCTTTCTAAAGGCTCATACACACGGGGCACAACTGTCGCCACAAACACGTGGCACGCGCTTGTCTGGGCGACAGTTGCCCCGTGTGTATGAGGCGCACTGGGGCAGAGCAGAGCAGTAGCAGGAGGGATTGCCCCAGTCAGAGAAGCAGCCTGGAGTTGTCATGGAGATGGGGCGGGGCTTTTAGTCCGATTCTGAGTGGTGTCTAGTGATATTTAATGAAGAGCCGATTCAGAGCCGTAAGAGCCGGCTCCTTAATGGGAGCCGATTCAGAAGAGCCGATTCTCCGAGAAGAGCCGGAATTCCCATCACTAACTGAAATCCACAAGCTTCGTGACTGTCACACCTCTCTTATATACAAAATGGGTGGGATAGCTGATGATAAGTAGCTAGGAGCTGGTTGCTAACGTAGGATTGGTTGTTTTTTGTTAAGACTAATTGTTGCAGAAGTTCCAATTTTAATGCAGAAATCAGCATGTTTTAAGCTTCTGTGATGGGTCTATCTACCTTCCGATCCTTCTGATTGGCTTCAAAATTCTGCCTAACAGTAAATGCAGCTTTTACATGCTTCTGATTAAATTCCAACGGAATTCCGCATAGAAATTCCGCTACTTCCGATTACCGATATAGATGTTCCGTTCCGGCTCACCGGAACGGAATTGCTCATTTCCGACCGGAATCGTGGAAATCTCCATTCCGCGGAATCCGACGAGCAACCCTAACTATAACCTCCACTGACTACAACAGGACCAAGAACTGCAGCCACCTACTGCACCAACCTATACTAACCCTTCCCCATTAATATCTACCTGCTGTATAAAAGTAGGTGACATCTTTTTTCCAGAGGCAACAGGGGCTGTACACTAGGAGTTGATTTAAGCCTATAGGGTGGGGTGCTTAACTCCTGCTTAATTTACATTTTCACATCTCCTTTCCTCATAGTTCATTCAATGAATGTAAAGGTGCCCATACATCTAGCGATTTTGCTGTACGATTGACCATTCGATTTGATACTTTTATCGAATCGAGAGAGAACCGAGAGGGAATAGTGTGTGTTCCAGTATGCCCAATCAATGAAAAGTGGCTAATGTCATGCTGAATCTACCAACTCAGTCCAGCAGGATGCAAGATATCGGTCGATTGCATAGGAATCGGCTACTGTTTATCTTTCAATCGACTCCAAATCGATTCTTGCATTCAGAGCATGGAGACACAACATCGGTCAGATCGATTAGTGAAGGTGAATTGCATAGGATATCGCATGCAGTGTGTGGGTCACTAGTTGATCAACTTCCATTCCCCAATAAAGTCGATCACTTTGTCGATTGAATCAGAATCGCTAGGTACTATATATGGCTACCTTGAGGATAAATTGTCAAGATGAGTCACTTGTGTCAGATTTACAAATAAGAGAGGCTGGAAATACAGGAAATCTGTTTGTAAATGTTAAAGGGAATCTAAAATAAATAAAAAAACATATGAGATAATGAACTGTATGTGTAGTACAGCTACAAAGAAATAGAACATTTGTAGCAAAGAACAGAGTCTGATATTGTTTCCAGTACAGGAAGAGTTAAGAAACTTCATTTGTTATCTGTGCAAAAGAGCTTCTCTGAGCTCTCCGACCCAACTTATGCTGGGCATACACGGCACGTTTTTGCCGCTTGATTCTCCCGTTCGGTCGTTTCGCCGCTTGATTCTGCAGTTGATTCTCTTATCTTCCGCTCGTTTTTCTTATCTTTTTCCATTCACTGCTATCACAAATCAAGTGGCGAAACGATCGAGCAGGTGATCGGACATGTCGGAAATTATATATCGAGCCAGCTAAATGGCTCAAAAATGAACCGTATATCAGAGGCGTATCTAGAGGGGTACAGGCATGGCGCATGCCATGGGCGCCACAGCACCATGGGCGCCAAGCTGCTCCTGTGCTGTGTCCTATGCCTGCCCCTGTGCTGCGCCCCCATGCCTCCACATTACTTATATCTCAAATCAGATTAATTATTGTTATCTGGGGAACATGGCTACTTAATTTATATATGTAGGATGCACTTTGCTTAGTGTTAGAAAATAGGACAGAGAGGGAATAAGAAGTAACTCCGGAAAAGTACCTTAAGCAATATCTCGAGCCAAAAAACACAGGCAATCATAACACATGTACGTGAAAAAGGATGCTGTTTTTAGAGGTGAAGGGGGCTCTGATGGGGGCATATTTTCAGTGTTTGCCATGGGCTCTATATTACCCAGGTACGCCCCTGCCGTATATTTCCAGCGTTAGGTGCGAGACAGTCCTATTTTCTGAAGCAATTATACATCAAAGAAACAGTAAGACAAAGCTTCAGATAAGCTTTTACTGCAAGGGAGTTCAAAGGATCATTAGCTCTGCTCTGCTTTATCGTTTAAAATACAAAGTGTAGTTTGTAATTGCAAATATGATAGAATGATGCAACGTTATAAAAAAAGCAATATAACTGAAAATAAAAATATGAGACTCTTTTCTTTGCTACGAATGTTCTATTAATTATCCGTACTAAACATATGATTAATTATATCACAAGTTTTTTTCCGCTTCAGTGTCACTTAAATACACATGTATGTACAAAGCTTGTCACCCACAGGTATCAGGACTTAACCCCCAGATGAGAATTTGGGTGCGAGTGAAGTAGACACGGTCTGTTGTTATGGAGTGGGGACCATGATGCGTTGTACAACGGAGCAGCTTCTGGCGGGTAGGGTATGGGGAGGAATCCAGCACTCTGAATCTCTCTGCAACGCTTCGCACAAGCTGTACACACACTAGATTCTCATCCAGGATGACCCCAGACCGCCCAACTCGGTCAAGAACTCTTTAGCATGTGTACTAATATTTTGCAAACTCTAGCACATGTATGATTGTTTTACTAACAGAAATATTAACTGCTTATGTATTTTAGGTTTTAGTTCTTTAGAGTTTAAATACTATTCATCAATGCCTTGGCTGGTCTGCTGAAAACAGCTCTAATAAGTGGCTGTTCGTAACATTGCAATTTAACCTCCTTAGCGGTAACCCCGTGCTGGACACGGGGTAAGCCGCCGGAGGGTGCCGCTCAGGCCCTGCTGGGCCGATTTTCATAATTTTTTTTTTGCTGGACGCAGCTAGCACTTTGCTAGCTGCGCCAGCACTCTGATCGCCGCCGGCCCCCGCCCGATCGCCGCTATCTGATGCGGCGCGCAGCCCCTCCCCCCCAGACCCCGTGCGCTGCCTGGCCAATCAGTGCCAGGCAGCGCCGAGGGGTGGTTCGGGACTCCCAATGACGTCGCTGACGTCATCCCGCCCCGTCGCCATGGCGACGGGGGAAGCCCTCTAGGAAATCCCGTTCTTGGAACGGGATTTCCTGATCGGAGATCGCCGAAGGCGATCGAAGCGGGCGGGGGGATGCCGCTGAGCAGCGGCTATCATGTAGCGAGCCCTGGGCTCGCTACATGATTTAAAAAAATAAGAAAAAATAAAAAAAACTGCTGCGCTGCCCCCTGGCGGAATTTTTCATACCGCCAGGGGGGTTAATGCTAGTTAGACACTATGAGATTTTTTGGCAGATTTATTGTCAGATCGATTATTTCCAACATGTCCGATCTGATTTCTATTTCTATTTTTGAGCATTTTACGATCAAATTCCTATTGAAGTGAACGGAATACTGTCGGAAATCGATCAGAAAATGCTCAGAAAAACATCAGAAATCAGATCGGATATGATGAAAATAATCGATCTGACAGTAAATCTGCGAGAAAATCTCATAGTGTGTGTCTAGCATAATACAGCAGGGTCAGCTCAGCAGCTAACAAGTAACGCCTAATGGTCAGTTAACGTCTGTTGACACTGCTAACTTATCCTCAAGGGTGCAGCAAAAATAAATATTTCAAAAATGTATTATAGCAGGCACTAGATTCTTGAACAGAGACTTATGAAGCCTAATGACAGTCTCTGCTTGGTTTCTTCCCTCCATGTGTCACACTACCTTCCCTAATGGGTTTCAACGTATCTGGGCTACATATACCTGAGAACACTTTACAACTGGTGTAAGAGAGCTTTATTTCCCCTTCATTTTATGTAGGAACGTTATTTGTATGGTTTCATGCTGATGTTATATGTTTATTGGAATTTTTACATACGTTTTCTCTTGCGTCCCGCTGGGGACTATCCCTGGTATTTTGCCTGTTTTGTCATAAAGTATAACTTGGACTCATTTAATGTTTGTTCTTTCATGTATAACATGTTCTCTTTATTTGAAAATCAATAACAATTATTGACAACAAAAATGTATTATAGGCAGTAGTACTCAACAATGCTTGCACAATAGCATTAAATGATACCCAAGGTGACATGTGACATGATGAGATAGACATGTATACAGTGCCTAGCTTACAAATAACTATGCTGTCTTCCTTTTTTTCTTCAGAGTTAAACATCAGGTATGTACGTGGCAGTTCCTGTCAGGACTGTTTCAGACTACAGTGTGACCCTCACTGATAGGTATTACAATTATATATGGCTTCTGAGAGCAGGAAAGAGATTTGAAAAGGGTCAATAGTTCAAAGATTTTAGCTCTGGCATACTTCAGTGAATGTGTCATAGAGCAAAAGCAATAAAACAGTAAAAACTTAAAAAGTAGATTTAAATATAAAATTAAACTGGAATATCTTAAAAAGCCATTCATAGGAGAAGGAGGATAAATACAATTGTTTATTTCATTAGTTTATTTTCGCATCTGGTGTCCTTTAAGCCTCCCTTTGTGTTCCAGAAAATCATGCAGGTTCACTTCACGATAGTTCATGAAACAGGTCAACTACATTCAGTAAGGGGACCTGATTATTATTATTATGTATTTATATAGTGCTGACATCTTCCACAGCGCTGTACAGAGTATATATAGTCTTGTCACTAACTGTCCCTCAGAGGAGCTCACAATCTAATCCCTACCATAGTCCTGTGCAGTGGCATAGCTAATGAGCTGTGGGCCCTGATGCAAATTTTACATGGGGCCCCCCAAGCACTCTATATATATCAATTGATACGGCGCACCAAAACCTGCCAATGACAACTACAGTGTCAGAGGTGCTAGAAGGAGATGGGCAAAAGCTTGTTAATGATCACTACTATTTAAAGTATCTATAGATGTTATTATTATGAGCACAGGACCAATAGAGAGCTAATACTGTAGTTGAGGGAGGGCCCTTCGGGGCCCCTCTTACTCAAGGGCCCCGATGCGGTTGCCACCTCTACACCCCCTATTGCTACGCCCCTGGTCCTGTGTCTATGTATGCACTGTATTGTGTAGTGTATGTAGCGTAGTCTAGGGCCTATTTAGAGGGAAGCCAATTAACTTATCTGTATGTTTTGGGGATGTGGGAGGAAACCAGAGTGCCCTGATAGAAAAGGAAGGAAGATTAAAGAAGCATACATATGCATTATAAGAAAAGCCTTACTTTGATGTTCTTTTTTCATAGTGTAAGTTCAGGTAGGAAAACCATGTACAGTATTCAGGTTAAAGGCTATCAGACACTAGTCAGAACTCCTGCTTCTTGTCATAATGTTAAAGTAAAATTATTTAAACCGAGTAAAATTATTTAAAATAAAAACATGATGTACCTGCAAATGAATATTACATACTTACCTCTCCATCAGTTCCTCTCAGAAGCTCACCGTTTTCTCCTTACAGTGATTCCTTCCATTTCTGATAAGATTTTATCAGTACTGAAATATATCAATTGTTGTCAACTGAAAGGACAACTGATGTGCAAGGTGATGTCCATTGTTCCCTATCATAGGCAAACGCAAAGGGGGATTACAGCTGCCCAGAATTCCCCCTCAGACCATGGCTGGTGCAGTGTCTGGGGACAGGCACAAGTTGAGACACCAGAATATCTGCAGGTATCCTGCAGCTCAAAGCACTGTCCCTTTCTTTACCTGCTACAGTTGAATTTGGGTGGAGCAGCAGCGGTTGTACAGAGCATGGAGCAGCAGCGTGTGTACAGAGCATGGAGCAGCAGCGTGTGTACAGAGCATGGAGCAGCAGCGTGTGTACACAGCATGGAGCAGCAGCGTGTGTACAGAGCATGGAGCAGCAGTGTGTGTACAGAGCATGGAGCAGCAGTGTGTGTACAGAGCATGGAGCAGCAGCGTGTGTACAGAGCATGGAGCAGCAGCATGTGTACAGAGCATGGAGCAGCAGTGTGTGTACAGAGCATGGAGCAGCAGCGTGTGTACAGAGCATGGAGCAGCAGCATGTGTACAGAGCATGGAGCAGCAGTGTGTGTACAGAGCATGGAGCAGCAGCGTGTGTACAGAGCATGGAGCAGCAGCGTGTGTACACAGCATGGAGCAGCAGCGTGTGTACACAGCATGGAGCAGCAGCGTGTGTACACAGCATGGAGCAGCAGCGTGTGTACACAGCATGGAGCAGCAGCGTGTGTACACAGCATGGAGCAGCAGCGTGTGTACACAGCATGGAGCAGCAGCGTGTGTACAGAGCATGGAGCAGCAGCGTGTGTACAGAGCATGGAGCAGCAGCGTGTGTACAGAGCATGGAGCAGCAGCGTGTGTACAGAGCATGGAGCAGCAGTGTGTGTACAGAGCATGGAGCAGCAGCGTGTGTACAGAGCATGGAGCAGCTCTGGGGAACTTAAGAGTCAGGTATGAGTACAGCCCTGTGTCCTGCTGTGTGAATGCTTCACTTTCCCCTTCATTACCAATGTTGGCTGTCCTCATTATCTGTATCCAAACTGCTCCTGGTCTAACCCGTTGTTGATCGGGAGCAGATCAGACATTTAGTAAATAATTGTCAGATCCTGTCAGTCGGACGGGAAATTGTATTGTGTGTACCCAGTATGATGTCCTACTATATTATTATACTGTATTGTGCATGGCTGAGAGAGACCTTTCAGGAATCCCCCCCCCCCCCTTTAAAATTCCTGGGTTTGCCCCTGCTTATGGCTAATTTGGGTGATATTACAGTGTAGCAGTGTGCTGACCAGGATGCTGTTATGGAGTAATGGCTGTTTTCAAAATGGAGGACAGAGAATTATGTTGATCACAGTGGACAAACAGGACGCCAGAGAGGAGAATGGGATTGATGAGTAGGCTACATGGAAGTAAGTATGACGTGTACATATTTATTTTCTCCTTAGTTTTCTCCTAGGAAATAATTATTTAACTTCTGTTTAAAACAGCTTTTCAGCACTCTGCAACTTTAAAAGTACCAAAAAGTAGGTGAAAAATACTCAATGATGGAGTAATAATATGGATAATATGGAGCCTGTGTGTGTGTGTGTGGGGTGTGGGGGGGGGGGGGGGGAGGGGCTTGGGGGGGGGAGGGGCTGGGGGGCTGAGTGCAGGAAACATTTTGCCTTTATTGATTTTAAAACATTTGTGAATTGTATTATTAACCCCACCCCCACGCCCCTTTTACCCCTGACCGTCATTAACTTCTCTGTGCACTGCAGCGGACAATAGATAGCACTGATGAGAAAATGCCATGCAGGAACCTGATGGCCCTGCCTCTTTTTTCCCTAGTGGACCTCGTGCACAGAGGATATAGCAGCAGCCACATCTGATCCAGCCCACTAACCAGGACACAAGTATCACTGCAATGTAGTGCAGAGAGTAAGTGTATGTGAATGTGTTGTTGATGCTGCTGGAGGCTGAGTGTGAGAGAGTAAGTGAGTGTGTACTATGTGTGTTCTGTCTACTGGAGGCTGAGACATTTTTTTTTTGCTATGGGGCCCAGTGAGTACTTGAAAGTACTGCCAAAATGATTGAGTATTTTCTTGCTTCCTGGTGGTTTCAAATACATTTTTTTGGATAAGGTGTAAAAATATCACCTAGGAGAAAACTCGGGAGAAAAGTGAACTGAATAAGGCCTTATGTTAAGAAGAAATCTTGTTATGTTGCATTTCTCTTCAGATGAAATTCAGGATCTTCTCAAAAAATTAGCATATTGTGATAAAGTTCATTATTTTCTGTAATGTACTGATAAACATTAGACTTTCATATATTTTAGATTCAATTACACACAACTGAAGTCGTTCAAGCCTTCTATTGTTTTAATATTGATGATTTTGGCATACAGTTCATGAAATCCCAAATTTCCTATCTCAAAAAATTAGCATATTTCATCTGACCAATAAAAGAAAAGTGTTTTTAAAACGAAAAAAAAGTCAACCTTCAAATAATGATGTTCAGTTATGCACTCACTACTTGGTTGGGAATCCTTTTGCAGAAATGACTGCTTCAATGCGGCGTGGCATGGAGGCAATCAGCCTGAGGCACTGCTCAGGTGTTATGGAGGCCCAGGATGCTTCGATAGCGGCCTTAAGCTCATCCAGAGTTTTGGGTCTTGCGTCTCTCAACTTTCTCTTCACAATATCCCACAGATTCTCTATGGGGTTCAGGTCAGGAGAGTTGGCAGGCCAATTGAGCACAGTAATACCATGGTCAGTAAACCATTTACCAGTGGTTTTGGCACTGTGAGCAGCTGCCAGGTCGTGCTGAAAAATGAAATCTTCATCTCCATAAAGCTTTTCAGCAGATGGAAGCATGAAGTGCTCCAAAATCTCCTGATAGCTAGCTTCATTGACCCTGCCCTTGATAAAACACAGTGGACCAACACCAGCAGCTGACATGGCACCCCAGACCATCACTGACTATGGGTACTTGACACTGGACTTCAGGCATTTTGGCATTTCCCTCTCCCCAGTCTTCCTTCAGACTCTGGCACCTTGATTTCCGAATGACATGTAAAAGTTGCTTTCATCCGAAAAAAGTACTTTGGACCACTGAGCAACAGTCCAGTGCTGCTTCTCTGTAGCCCAGGTCAGGCGCTTCTGCAGCTGTTTCTGGTTCATAAGTGGGTTCATGCTTCCATCTGCTAAAAAGCTTTATGGAGATGAATATTTTATTTTTCAGCACGACCTGGCACCTGCTCACAGTGCCAAAACCACTGGTAAATGGTTTACTGACCATGGTATTACTGTGCTCAATTGGCCTGCCAACTCTTCTGACCTGAATTCCATAGAGAATCTGAGAAATATTGTGAATAGAAGGTTGAGAGACGCAAGACCCAACACTCTGGTTAAGCTTAAGGCTGCTATTGAAGCATCCTGG
This sequence comes from Hyperolius riggenbachi, assembly GCF_040937935.1. Lineage (NCBI taxonomy): Eukaryota > Metazoa > Chordata > Amphibia > Anura > Hyperoliidae > Hyperolius > Hyperolius riggenbachi. The sequence continues at coordinate 283,421,837 of NC_090651.1, forward strand.
GCCTCCATAACACCTGAGCAGTGCCACAGGCTGATTGCCTCCATGCCACGCCGCATTGAAGCAACCATTTCTGCAAAAGGATTCCCGACCAAGTATTAAGTGCATAACTGAACATAATTATTTGAAGGTTGACTTTTTTTTCGTTTTAAAAACACTTTTCTTTTATTGGTCTGATGAAATATGCTTATTTTTTGAGATAGGAAATTTGGGTTTTCATGAGCTGTATGCCAAAATCATCAATATTAAAACAATAAAAGGCTTGAACTACTTCAGTTGTGTGTATTTGAATCTAAAATATATGAAAGTTTAATGTTTATCAGTACATTACAGAAAATAATGAACTTTATCACAATATGCTAATTTTTTGAGAAGATCCTGTATATGTTTGTTTATGCCTCGTGTACTTATTATTCAGATGAAGAGCTTAGTATGTTCTCTTGAATTCCCTTCCAAAACACATCTGTCTCTCTCCAAACCTTCATACGTGAAACACTCCTTTTCAGATTAGCATATAATCTAACAGGACATTTCACTTTCAGCCTCTGGACAAGCTGTCCTCCTTTCTGAATATAGTCCACAAACACAATCATCCTAGATGTAAATCCTAAAGTAAACGTGAGGGGAAAAATCAAAAGTTAGATACTTACCTCAGTAGAGGGAAGAATGTCGATGATCCAGAGGCTTCTCTGTACCCCCTGTAGCCCACCGTTGCTCGCTGGGACTCTCTTCTTCATGGCTTTGCTCATGTCCATGTACAAATGCAGCTGCAGTGCCAGGTGCAATGACAGCCTGCACAGCAGCATGCATCTGCTCCTGTGCAGAGGAAAAAGCTGTGCATAAGTGGCTTGGTCCTGCTGTGCAGGCGCAGGAAATCATTGCACCTGCGCAGTGTGGCCACGCTCCCCCACTGATAGGATCGCGGCTGCGTACACATAGTCAACAAATCCTTACGGGTCGGATGGGGGGGGGGGGGGGGGAGCCTCTCGATTTTCCAGAAGTTTCCTTCTACTGTACTGAGGTAAGTATCTAGCATTTGCTTTTTTTTTTTAATTCATACTTGCACATTAAATATTTCCCAAACTCTTATTTCTTCCCCAATCCTTTAGATTGTAAAGAGGAACTCCAGTGGAAATAATGTCATAAAAAAGTGCTTCATTTTTACAATAATTATGTATAAATGATTTAGTCAGTGTTTGCCCATTGTAAAATCTTTCCTCTCCCTGATTTACATTCTGACTTTTACCACATGGTGACACTTTTACTGCTGGCAGGGGATGTCAGTGGAAGGAGATGCTGCTTGCTTTTTTGGCAGTTGGACTCAGCTGTAAACAGCTGTTATTTCCCACAATGCAATGAGGTTCACAGACAGGAAACTGTCTTGACCATGATCCTGACATCCCACTGTGGGGTGTTTCAAGATAATATCAGCCATACAGAGCCCCCTGATGATCCGTTTGTGAAAAGGAAAATATTTCTCATGGGAAAGGGGGTATCAGCTACTGATTGGGATGAAATTCAAATCTTGGTCACGGTTTCTCTGTAAGCTAACAAGGGTAGGGCTCTCTTTTTTTTGTGTCTTGTAAAATGCTGTATTCTGTTAATCACTACACATTTGTCACTTTTACTATCATACTGTTTTATTCTTTAGTATTTTGTCTGTAGGTACAATGTAGCAATATTTACTCGGCACTCAGCTGAACGGGGACGAAGACTTTTGTCTGCATTACAGTCTGTATTTACACTTCACCCCACCAAAACCACTGCAAATTACATCAGCAGAGGGACGTGCATCTGGTTATTTGAGGGAAACACACAAATTGATCCTAGTACATAAAGACAGTCCAGGCACAGTTTTTTTTTTTACTGCTTTTTTGTTCTATTAAGCCACGCTCATGTTGCAAACAAATACATGTTCAACATATGCATTAACATCAAACCTAAAGCTGAAGGTTGTGGTGGGGTGGATGGGAGTCAGGTGACCAGGGGATGATCGGACGGCACAACAGCCGTTTCGCGCCGGTGTGGCGCTTGCTCATGTGCTCGTGTCCAGAGTAACGGTGGCGCGATCGGGCTTCCGAGAAAATCCTCATTGGCCCCGCCCACCGCGTTCGCCATTGGCCCGGAGTGTCGAGCTAACAAAGGTTGGAGGTGAAGGGACGGGAACTCGCCAGCTCGTGGCGAGATATAATGTAAGAGTGCGCTATACTTCCTGTGCAGAAAATGGGACTTTTTTTATATTTATTGCTTTTTTGGCAGTTGGACACAGCTGTAAACAGCTGTTATTTCCCACAATGCAATGAAGTTCACAGACAGGAAACTGTCTTGACCATGGTCCTGACATCCCACTGTGGGAGGGGTTTCACCACAATATCAGCCATACAGCGCCCTCTGATGATCCGTTTGTGAAAAGGAAAAGATTTCTCATGTAAAATGGGGTATCAGCTACTGATTGGGATGAAATTCAATTCTTGGTCATGGTTTCTCTGTAAGCTAACAAGGGTAGGGTAGTCCCTTTTATGTCTTGTAAAATGCTGTATTCTGTTAATCACTACACATTTGTCACTTTTACTATCATATTGTTTTATTCTGCAGTATTTTGTCTGTATTATCAAGTGTGCCTGTATATTATTTATGCCTGTTTGTTTCTTCCTCTGTACAGCGCTATGGAAGATGATGGCACTAAATAGTACATCAATAATAATAATTTTGTATAGTTGCAGTTCATGCTGGCTTAGCATCCAATCATATAACAGTATCTTGTGTATGCATATGTACTGCAACAAACATATGTACAATAATTGTTCACTTTATAATGTCACTTTATAATGCACTTTTATTTGGCGAACTGTTGAAATGTGTAGGAGTATAGATGGGAACTAACAATACAAATGAATGAGATATGCTGGGCCTGCATTATACATGTGCCTATGGAAGTACATACATACATATGTATAAGCCCTAACTAGCCAGTAGCAGCAGGATTGTCTTCAAAACAGTGCCTCAGCACACCCAAGTCTGTCACTCCACACAGAAATGGCAGACTAAATATTTTTGTCTTATAGTAAAGCTAAATTCTGGTAAAAACGTTAAAAAGAAATATGCAAGGGTTAGAAATTCCATCATACTGTTACTGCTGTGTCTCTGTTGAAGTGAATTTCTCTAATGCTGAATTCCAGGTGTGGTTGTTCCCAGGACAGAAGGTGAGGGACAGGTATCCTGTCTGTGGAGAGACCGTACCCCTTCCAATAGGAACTGAACGATTTCCTATTAGTTGAAACCCAGACAGAAATACCAGAGGTTGTGGTGAATAATTCCGTCTCTGTCTAAAACTAAAATTCACTAAATTCACCTTTGGGTGGATTTGTGTGTATATTTTGGCTTTATAGGATATCTGAGCAGGAAGGGGGATTACATTTACTAACCTGAAGCTTCTTACAGCCCCTAGCAGTGTATCATGTCTCTCACTACAGTTCCCCGCTGCTCTCCAGGGCTCCGCTTTCCCATTCAAAAGAACCTCTCTTGATCGTGCCCCTGTGGCTGGAAGCTTTCTGCGCTTGCTCTGGGAGTGTGATGGAGAGAGTTTTGTATGCATCAGCACATGCGCAGTAGCCTGTGACCACAACCTTGTTGTCCAGGATCTTTCATAGAGTACAGCGGCACCCTGGAGGGTAGGGGAAGCACTGATAGACTGCTAGGGTCTGGAAGAAGCCCCAGGTTAGTAAGTCTAATCCCCCCGAACATAGGCAAACGCAGGGGGGATTACCGCTGCCCAGAATCCCCCCTCAGACCAAGGCCAGTGCATTGTCTGGGGACAAGCACAAGTTGTGAGACCAGAATATCTGCAGGTATCCTGCAGCTCACAGCACTGTGCCTTTATTTCCCTGCTACAGTTGACTTTCGATGGAGCAGCAGCGTGTGTACAGGGCATGGAGCAGCAGTGTGTGTGTGCAGAGCATGGAGCAGCAGTGTGTGTGCAGAGCATGGAGCAACTCTGGGGAACTTAACAGAGCATAGAGTCAGGTATGAGCACAGCCCTGTGCCCTGCTGTGTGAATGCTTCACTTTTCCCTTCATTACCAATGTCGGCTGTCCTCATGATTATCTGTATCCAAACTGCTCCTGATCCATCCCATTGTTGGTCGGGGGCAGATCGGACATGTCGGAAATAATCATCAGATCTTGTCAGTCAGCTGGGAAATTGCATTATGTGTAGCCAGCATGATGTCAAACCACATTATTATAATGTATTGTGCGTGGCTGAGGGAGACTTTTCAGGAATCCCCCCTTGAAAATTCTGGGTTTGCCCCTGCCAAATATCCTTTATAGATTGTTTTTGTTCAGCCCACCACCACCTGACTCTATTACACTTACTTGTAATGATAACAGTTGTCAGTACTTTGTGTTTTTACTTGTTTCTTCCACGTGGCAACATCCTCTGTTGTGTGGAAAGAAGAGAGTCTTTTCACCAAAATAAAGCAAAGCAGGTGCCACCATAGCAGTAATGTTATACTGTGCAGGATACGACTCAGAGTGCTAATAGTATTTGACGTGCCGGGGATTTGAGCGGCAGCAGGGTGAGCTGTCATTTGGCTAACCCTGCGCCCAGCTCACCTGTGGCATACTAATACGTATACAAATAAAGGTAAGTACTGTTTTCTTCCTACTCATTACTGCCACCTAAGTGCCAGAAGGCACAGTGTGTAACTGAGACAGTACAGTAGTACTGAGATTACCACCCCTCCCCCCGTACTTGCAGTGTGGCTGTTGTGGGGCAAAAAACACTGTAGGCCTTTGGGGTGACATGTTTAGGGTTAGCAAAAATATTTTAACACATTCCAAGAATTACTTAAAATACACTTCTGAAGACATTCTCTCTACAGAATTTCCTGGTGATTAAAAATAAAAGTTAGTTTACTGTCCATAAGTCTTCATAAATGTGTCAATGTTTATATTGATAAACACATACTCACCTGGCCAAGTTACTTTTTCTTCAGCGGAAGGGGACCTTGGCTCTCCAGCTGTGATAAAACTACAAATACCAGAATGCATTTCCCTTTATTAATCATGACTGTGGCTGTCAGACTCCTGCAATGCATTGTGGGACTTTTAGTTCCTTAAAGAGAACCCGAGGTGGGATTTAATTATGCTAGTGGGGCACAGAGGCTGGTTGTGCACACTAACACCAGCCTCTGTTGCCCCATGGTGTGCCTCCAAGACCCCCCTGCGCGCCGCTATACCCCCCGCAGTGCTGGCGACACGCAGCGTGTCACCAGCACAATGTTTACCTCTGCGCTGTCTGTCAGCGCTGCTCCCCCGCATCCTCCGTATGGGCGCTACCCGCCCGCGTTACTTCCCTCCAATCAGCGGGAGGGAAGGGACACGGGTGGGTAGCGCCGATACGGAGGAGGCGGAGGAGCGGCGCTGACAGACAGCGCAGAGGTAAACATTGTGCTGGCGACACACTGCATGTCGCCAGCACTGCGGGGGGTATAGCGGCGCGCAGGGGGGTCCTGGGGGCACCCCATGGGGCAACAGAGGCTGGTGTTAGTGTGCACAACCAGCCTCTGTGCCCCACTAGCATAATTAAATCCCACCTCGGGTTCTCTTTAACAGCTGGAGAGCCAAGGTTCCCTACCCCTGTTTCTAGGCACTGTCCTTGATGGTCTTCTTGCTGCTGCCACATAAGCAGAGACAGTTTAAGGTGAAATGGGGCCCTAGGGAAGCAACAACTTTGGGCCCACCCTTGATGGCCACCTGGCTTTTTTGGTAAGATTAGTTGCAGACTAGCGTAAATGGACCCCTGGACTTTCTCAAGGCCCTAGGCACCTGCCTAAGTTGCCTTGTGGAAGATCCAGCTCTGCACAGAAGTGCCTATTCGTGGCTGTAGTTCAGTCCACATTGAAGACATCTGGCCTGCCCCAATTCCCCCCAGTGTAAATGTTCCTGCATCGTCTTATGTCTGAAGAGGTCCGGGCAAAAGAGGAACAACAGCCTAGCTGTTCTGCAGTGGGATGCACACAATACATCATTGAAAGTGTACAATCACAATACAGGAGGGAGAAGGAGGCAAGACAAGCACTCCCATAAGCAAGAGGGGTAAGACAGCAATTGGGGACATTAAAAGGAACTCGAGGTAAGAGGGATATGCAAGCTGCCATATTTATTTCCTTTTAAACAATACCAGTTCCCTGGCTGTCCTGCTGATCTTTCTGGTCAGTAGTATGAATCGCACCCCTGAAACAAGCATGCAGCTAATCTTGTCAGATTTTTGTCAGAAACACCTGATCTGCATATGCTTGTTCAGGGTCTTAAGCTAAAGTATTAGAGGCAGAGGATCAGCAGGAAAGCCAGGCAATCTATCTGATGAGCAAAAGTGCGGTAATATTGCCTTGCACAGCAATATTACCGTTACTTCCGGCAGTATGCGCTGATCAGCTCCGTTCTATTGCACAGGCGACTTGAGCCTGTGCAGTAGAGTGGACCCGATTGGGCTCGACGATTTCCTCCTTAGGCCAATCGGAAAGCCACTACTGCCCCTCGCTGGAGCCAGGGAAGGTAAATATTGCAGGCGTGCCTGTGCCACGGCCAACAAGCCTGTCGGCTGTGGCTTCGGGGGAGCCAGCACTGGACCTGAGGGGCAGGGGAGGATGGGGAAAGCCTCACTAGGATCCATGGGCTTCCCCCTCCCGAGCTAAGTATCCCCCAGAGGGGGTCATTTTTCTTACAGATCCTCTTTAAAAGGAAATCAATATGTCAGCCTTCAATACGTCTCTTACCTTGGTACCTTTTAAAGTTCTGCAGCCTGGGTGGGGCGAGCAAAGCTACTTTCACTTAATGTTTTGCAGATTTTAACATGTATAGTCTTCTAAAAATGTTGAAAACAACTCTCCCCCTCCCATCCATATCTCTCTTTATCTCGTTAAATATTTGTAACATTCTCATCTTCATTTGATTAGCTTGCACAGTTTTGTTTATAAAGGATTTTATTATTTTCTAAGACCTACATCTGTGATGATAAATTGACTTTGACAAGCAGAGGTGCCCCTCAAACACAGCAGAATTCCCCCCTGGGGTACACCGTTAGTACCACATTTGAGGAGAGCTTTTGGTTTGGATGACAGAATATGAACATATTTCTTAGAAGTCTGCCTTCCTGGGAGGTTGGATTGCCTACTGCCATTCACATCAGTAGAAAGTTCTGGTTGCTATGGGAACAACTAACTCCAGAAAGAAAATATTGACCTTACTGACTGAACTAAGTTTACTATTCAGTATTTAATATTAATAGAAGTATTAAAGTAAGTGCATTCACTATAAATATTTTTGCCATAAAAAGCAGTCTTCCAGTAGCAATCTGATATAAAAAGGTTCATGTTTACAGATGCAAGATGACTGAGGAATATTCAGGAATGATATATTAAAAGCTTTCTTTTTATTTGGTTAGGACTTAAAGGACAGCTAAAGGGAGAAGAAGATGGAGGTTGCCATATTTATTTCCTTTTAAACAATTCCAGTTGCCTGGCAGTCCTGCTGATCTATTTGGCTGCAGTAGTGTCTGAATAACACCAGAAACAAGCATGCAGCTAATCTGACAATAATGCCAGAAACACCTGATCTGCTGCATGCTTGTTCAGGGTCTATGGCTAAAAGTATTAGAGGCAGCCTCCATATCCCTCTCACTTCAGTTGTCCTTCAGTATTTAATTTTCCTGTGTATTCTCGTGTAACAACTAAAGCTACCTACAGACAGCCCCCTACTTACAAACCACTTGAGTTATAATGTTTCAGAGGTACAAACAAAGTTGTCTGCATGTACAAAATATACAATTAAAGGTATGTCCCCAATCAGTCTCTATGCCCCAATCTATTGCCACGGCTCTGTGCTCGGCCCACAGTCTTCACCTATAGACAAGCCCCCACGTGAACAGGACACGTTATTAGTCTCCTGACTACGGTTACCCCCAGGTCTTAACGTACAAGGCATACAGACTGAGGTAGAGAGGACAATAACTCACCAGAACCCCACTGAGGCAAGTAACACAGTTCAATAGTTCATAAGTAACACACAGGACTATTACCTTGATTCAGGAGGATGAGGTCACATGCAAGGTTATTCAAGCAACAAGCAAGGGTTAGTCTCGGTATAACTAGAGTGTCCAGTAACAAGCAGAGGTCGATCCAGGCAGCAAGCAAGAGTATCCAGGAATCAAATCAAGGGTTAATAACAGCAGAGAAGAATGGTCAAATACAAGCCAAGGTCGAGATCCAGTAATTCAACAATGTAAGTGCGCACCCAGCAACTAGCCACAGCTATGCTTATCACGGGCGATGACTGGGAGCACTCTGCAGGCTTACATACAACTTTCATCCAATCAGTGGCCGGCCACAATCCGCACATCCAATCACACAGCGGTACACCTACCTGTCAGCTGTAACGTCAGCTGACACCGTGCTGTCAGCTGACCATGGTCAGCTGACTATTGTTTACATCTGCGGAGGGTGTACTGGGAACCCTCCGCCTATCAGGATGTGTTGCCTGCGTTCCAGCAGCAGCGTCATCAGCGGGGAACAAGCTCTGGGTCTCGATGGAAACACTCTCAATGACAGTCAGGTTCCTTATAACAATACTGTTTTTTATTACATATTTTTGTTGTTACATGTTAAAATATTGTATAAACTTGCAAGTAGTTTATAACACTCTAAAAGCACATTGATAACAACACAGAAATTTGGTTAATACTATATTTCCAAATCCAGAGTTGTCCGAAAGTAAATAATTTATCCACGTTTCACCATGATTAACTCCGGACTCAACTTACAAAACAATCTCCTGGAACCCGTTTTCTAAGTAGGGGCCCGTCTGTACACAAAATCATTCATGATAGTTTTGGTTAGATATTGAATTTGATGAATGCAAACATCTCACCTCTCCGTCTCACCTGAGTCTTTGGCAGTATTCCCAGATTGTCCGCTTTCTAAACTCTAAGGAGGCGTTGCCACGCTTACGGCGACCCTGTTCGGGGTTTGATCAGAAATGCAGGGCAGAAGGACCGCATAGACATGTGGTCTCTTGGTTATACAATCTCCTCTGCACTTTTACTGACTCACACTTCCTACCTTTTCAACAGAAATGGCATGCAACTCTGGTCAAACAGTTTACAGAGGAACAATGGCAAGTGTTTTATGCTGCAGCTCAGCATAGGTTTTTTTCCTCAATCTCAGATACTTGCTGGCGATGTTCGTCATCTCCAGGTTATTTGTTTCATATCATGTGGGGCTGCCCTCTAGTGCACTGCTACTGGGCACAAGTCCATCGTTTTATTTAGAAAATTACTTGCACCAAATTTCAATTTGTCCCAGAAACTTACTTGCTCCATGGGACTTCTATGTCCCTTAATGCTGGGAATACACGGTTCGTTTTTGAGGTGATTAGATGGTTCGATAGATCATTTCTGACATGTCCGATCTCCCTTTCGATCCTTTTGCCGCTCGATTTCTGATAGGAGTGGATGGAAAAAGATAAGACAAAGGAGCAGAAGATAAGAGAATCGACTGCAGAATCGAGTGGCAAAAACGATCTAGAGGAGAATCGAGCGCCAGAAACAAAATGTGTATTCCCAGCATAAGAGTTATAAAAATTCTCTGCTACCCCACTTGATCAATACAGCTAGGGCAGTTATCTCTGCATTGTGGAAATCCACTACGGCCCCTACTCTAAAAATGTGATTTCAGAAGATCGTAGATGGAGAAATTTAGGGAGGCTGAGGAACTGATCTTGATTGCTAATGACTCTGTGGATAAGATTACCTTGATTTGGGCATTGTGGTATAATTTTCAGGATAAGGATGACTATAAGCGGCAATGGATGGGGTTTAATTTGCCTTGTGCTGGGTGGGTCATACTTGTCTTTATGCTTTCTTTTTTCCTCAGCTATTGTTGGCAATATTAAAGGGACTCTGTAACAAAAATGTCATTGTGTTTTCTACCATCCTACAGGTTCCTAAACCTATTATAATGTGCTCTGGCTTACTGCAGCACTTTCTACTATAACCATCTCTGTAATAAATCAGCTTATCTTTCCCCTGTCGGACTTGTCGTCCTGTGTCTGGAAGGCTGCTAACTCTTCAGTGTGATCTGCTATGCATGCCCCCTCTATGCACACTCCCCTGTGTCTGTGTGTTATTTACATAAGGGCCTTTTTCCACTAGCCTGCGATTTGCGATTTGCTTCTGATCGCAAATCGCAAGGTACATTAAACTAATGGAAACTACAGCAGCAATTTCCATTAGTGCAATCCGATTGCGATGCGATTTTGGTCAAATCGCAATCGTTGTCCTGCCGCGTTTTGTATGCGATTGAGCTGGACTATAATGAGTATAGTAGCTCAATCGCAATCACAATCACATGGTGGAAATTGAAACGCGATTGCGATCGCATTTCATAGTGGAAAAGAGCCCTTAGCCAGCTTTTCTCTGCTCTCTTATCTTTTACAAGCTGGATAAATCCTCTGTTCACATACTGATGAGTCACATACTGCAGAATTACAGACAACCGGGCAGAGCTGTCTGCAAGAAGAAACAAACAATCAGCTTGTAACTCTTCAGTGAGCTGCAGGGGGAAAGAAACACACAAATGATCTCTTGAGATTCAAAAGGAAGGCTGTATACAGCCTGATTGTGTATGGATATATTTTCTATGTGTGGACCTACTGTACATCAACCTACTTCCTGTTTTGGTGGCCATTTTGTTTGTTTACAAACAAACTTTTAAAAACTGTTTTTGACTACATTTAATGCGGCGGGGAGCGGCGAAATTGTGTCAGAAGGTAATAGGAGATGTCCCCTAACACACTGGTATGTTTACTTTTCTGTGATTTTAACAATACGGATTCTCTTTAAGAGTTGTGTATTGCCTTGTCATTATTGACTGCTGTTTCATTCTGTACATGATGTTACGTACCGAAAATTGTCTTGCATGATGGCATAATGTTTGCTTTGTTGATCTAAACTTAACATTTTTTTCAATAAATTGTATTGAAACAGATCCAAGGAAGGGCTACAGTGAACTGATGACAGAGTCATGTGCCCACGAGGAACGGTGGCTAACCTGTCTGTTCCAATACCACAGTACAGGAGATTTAGCTCAAATGCATGTAAACGTAGTGCTGAAAATGAGAGATTGGTGTAAAAACACGCAGGGCAGCATAGGTAGCTGTGTTTTAGGTTGTGCAGCTCAGTACACAACAAGGGAGGGGAGTTAACCCATTCAGGTTCCGTCGTTTTCACGTGAGAAATGTTCACCTCCCATTCATTAGTCTATAACTTTATCACTACTTATTACAATGCACTGATCTATATCTTGTTTTTTCCGCCACCAATTAGGCTTTCTTTGGGGGGTACATTTTGCTAAGAGCCCCTTTACTGTAAATGCATTTTAACAGGAAGAATAAGAAAAAAATGGAAAAATTCATTATTTCTCAGTTTTTAGTCATTATAGTTTTAAAATAATACATGCCTCCATAATTAAAACTCACGTAATGTATTTGCCCATATGTCCCAGTTATTACACCGTTAAAATTATGTCCCTATCACAATGTATGGCGACAATATTTTATTTGGAAATAAAGGTGCATTTTTTCCATTTTGCATCTATCACTATTTACAAGTTTAAAATAAAAAAAATATAGAAATATTTCATCTTTAAATTGATATTTAAAAAGTTTAGACCCTTAGGTAAATATTTACATGTTTTTGTTTTTGTTTTTTAATTGTAATTTTTTTTTTATAGTAAATATTTTATTTGGGTAGTTTTGGGAGGGTGGGAGGTAAACAATAGATTTATAATGTAAATGTGTGTTAATTTGTATTTTTTTTTTCTTACAGGTGTAGTATTACTTTTTGGCCACAAGATGGCGGCCATGAGTTTGTTTACATGACGTCACTCTAAGCGTAACACACGCTTAGAGTGACTCATCGGAGAGGGAACGGCCAGAAAAGGCGCAGCTTCTGAGAGAAGCTGTCGCTTTTTCAGCGGGGGAGAGGAATCAATGATCGGGCACCATAGCCCGATACATTGATTCCCTGGCTACCGAATCCGCGTCCGGGAGTGCGCGTGCACGCGCGCGATCGGCCGCGGGAGCGCGCGGAAGCGCGCATGGTTCCTGGACGTAGAAACTACGTCCAGGAACCAAAATAGGTTAAGCACCACCAGCGGGGAGGGTTAAGGTTAGGTACCATTGAGGGTTCTGTATGAGAGTAGGGAGTGGTTAGGTCATAGTAAAATATCAGCAAATATTTCCGATATTTCAGTATATGAATTAAGTAGTAGAATATCGGTAAATATACTGATATTCTACTACCGGCTATTTTCTGCAAACTTTTACCTAATTTTTTATCTGATAAACCCGCGCCCAAATTGGCTTTGCGGAGCTTTTAAACATATGCAATAGGCTGCTGACCAGTTAAGAGTACCTACGCATGGTTCCCTCAAAATAATACAGTGTCTTATATTAATTTTTGCTCCAAATGTTGTGCTAGGGCTTATTTTCAGTGGATGTCTTCTATTTCTGTGAACACACAAGTTCCTGTGCTGTGTATCCTCCTGCCTTCCCCACTGTGCTGCCTCTTCCTCTGCTGGATCCACCTCTTGTGTCCACCTCTGTACCTGTGTCCTCCTCTATCCCCTAAACTCCTGTGTCCCATGTAACCCTATGTCCTCCAATGTCCCCTGCATCCTCCTTTTACCCCTAGCTCCATGTCCTGCTGTCCCCCATATCCTGCTTCTTCCCCCCAGCTCCATGCTTCTGTGTCCCCGATCTTCAGCCTATAGGGAAGAAGTACGTCAACTTGTGTTTCTACTGGTGCCAATGATCTCGAAGGCAGGAACATGGCTCTATTATTGGGCTACTCAGCGAGTACAGTGATTGTCCCAATGACTGAACCATGGTCCCACCCACGAGACCATCGGCTCCAGCAGAAACACAAGTTGCCTTACTTTTTCCCCTTACTGCGAGGTAGCGCTTATATTTCAAGCATGCTCAAAATTCCTGCTAGGGCTTACTTTCAGGGGATGTCTTAATTTCAGGGAAAGAGGGTATGCTAATCCCCATTTACCACTAAAAGCATCCTCAACCACCTCATCAAATTGCCTGCTTCTCTCGGATTTCTCGTGAAGAAGAATATCTATAGAATCAATTAGTTATCCTTATTAGTGAGTCCGCAAGTATAGACTATGCAAAATGTGATCTTCTAGTATGGTACTTTCACACTTGTGAGTCAAGTGATTTAACTGTCCCCCTCACCAGCACATAAAGGAACTCTTCTGTGCTTAGAGCTTAAAAGAGAAACAGCATTTAAAGGCTGGTGCTCTTGTATATACCTTGCCATTTTATACAATTAGCCGCTGTTGAAATGTACCATTTCAGTCAGTATTTCCATTGCTTAGTGTTAAATTGGACTGAAGATAATGTGCTTCTGCTCACATTCAGTTCTGCTGACGCCAACAGCGGATAATTACAACTGATTTCCTATCTCACCCGCCTTTAAAAACTGTGCAAATCTATTACCCACTGACGTAGTTTATCGCTTGTTAAATCAATGCCAGGTGTATTTCAAGAACACTTGGGAGCATGAGAGATCAAGCCAGCCAAATCACACTAGCTGAGAGACTGACAGCAGCATGTAGCAGGTTTAATATGTTAATGCAGTTAATGCAGCGACTTAAAACAATCTTGTGGTAAATCTGTGCAATAGAAACTGATATTGTGATGAAAAAACAAATAAGACACAAAGCTTCATTGAAAATGGCATATCATAACAATTAGTAATTCCAGAGATACAGGATGCATATATATTTAATGGTCATTTTAGCGTTACATCTCCTTTCTCCCCCCTGCCACAGCTCGTCGCAGTGGCCATTACTATCTATGAGACAGGCCGCAGTACCCGTGGTGTCACCATACAATGAAGGTGGTTCGGCTGACGCAGAAGCTGCAGCACATTACTGAGAGGTGCGTGCAGTACTGAGCGACGCATGACTCTATGGTACGGTACACAATCTTTATGGATTGTTTGCGGTAGCGGTGTGCTATGTTGTGCGGCCCTGCAGCTTGGCCTTAAAGCTGCAGTGGCCAATTTGACTAAAAATGGCCTGGTCACTAGGGGGGCTTAGCCCTGCAGTCCTCAAGAGGTTAAGGGAGGGTTGTCTATGACCTAGGTTCTCAACATGTGGTACGTGTACCCCAGGGGGTACTTCTTATGGTTCCAGGGGGTACTCAGGCTTAATATAATTAACCAAGAATGATACATTTAAGTATTAGAAAATGATAAATCTTAATTAAACAACACCAAATTAGTGTTTTAGCTAATTCAAAGCAAAAGTAAATGCTTGGAAATAGTTTAGAACCAATTATCATGTACTACGATTAAATATATATTTGTCAAGGGGTACTGGCGATAATGTTCAATATGCTAGGAGGTACTTGGGGAATAAAGGGTTTTAAAAGGGGTACATACTAATAAAATGTTGAGAAACACTGGTCTATGACAATAGTGTAAGGTTAAGTTGAAGTAAAATATCAGTAGTATTTGCTGATAATTTACACTTTAAAAACATAGAACATCTGCATTTTTTTTTCGATATTCTACTGGATGAAATTGAGGGTCCAAATTTCTTTGCACCCCTTTTTCATAAATGCCTTTATCATAGCCTTCGGCCAGTTTTGAGGGAATACACATGCTGATGAGTTTATTTGTAAACAATAGCCCTGACCCCAACCAAGCCATCCTCCAAGATTCCTTATCTGTTTTTAGTTTGATGGAAGCAGTAGATTGTTCTAAGTCTGATGAAGGCTTATTATTAGACGAAAGCGTACTTTTTATTTACCTCTTAGTTAGCCAATAAATGATATCATGCTGATTTACCCTAAAACTTTTTTGTTTTATGGGTGGTTTCATTTTCAAACCGTGAAGCTTCACTCATTTTACTTTCAGTTTCATTTCCACCAGATTTCATCAGTGTTAACTCTGTAACAGTGTTTGGACATGCATTTTTCACTGGAGATAATGTTAGAAAAAAATAAGTTCTTGCAAAGGTAAAGCATTAACCACTTGAGGACCTAGGGCTTTCTACCCCTTAAGGACCGGCCACTTTTTTTCCATTCAGACCACTGCAGCTTTCACGGTTTATTGCTCGCTCATACAACCTACCACCTAAATGAATTTTGGCTCCTTTTCTTGTCACTAATAAAGCTTTCTTTTGGTGCTATTTGATTGCTCCTGCGATTTTTACTTTTTATTATATTCATCAAAAAAGACATGAATTTTGGCAAAAAAATGATTTTTTTAACTTTCTGTGCTGACATTTTTCAAATAAAGTAAAATTTCTGTATACATGCAGCGCGAAAAATGTGGACAAACATGTTTTTGATAAAAAAAAACCCATTCAGCCTATATTTATTGGTTTGGGTAAAAGTTATAGCGTTTACAAACTATGGTGCAAAAAGTGAATTTTCCCATTTTCAAGCATCTCTGACTTTTCTGACCCCCTGTCATGTTTCATGAGGGGCTAGAATTCCAGGATAGTATAAATACCCCCAAATGACCCCATTTTGGAAAGAAGACATCCCAAAGTATTCACTGAGAGGCATAGTGAGTTCATAGAAGATATTATTTTTTGTCACAAGTAAGCGGAAAATGACACTTTGTGAGAAAAAAAAAAAAAAAAAAAAGTTTCCATTTCTTCTAACTTGCGACAAAAAAAAAAATGAAATCTGCCACGGACTCACCATGCCCCTCTCTGAATACCTTGAAGGGTCTACTTTCCAAAATGGGATCATTTGTGGGGTGTGTTTACTGTCCTGACATTTTGGGGGGTGCTAAATTGTAAGCACCCCTGTAAAGCCTAAAGGTGCTCATTGGACTTTGGACCCCTTAGCGCAGTTAGGCTGCAAAAAAGTGCCACACATGTGGTATTGCCATACTCAGGAGAAGTAGTATAATGTGTTTTGGGGTGTATTTTTACACATACCCATGCTGGGTGGGAGAAATATCTCTGTAAATGACAATTTGTTAATTTTTTTTACACACAATTGTCCATTTACAGAGATATTTCTCCCACTCAGCATGGGTATGTGTAAAAATACACCACAAAACACATTATACTACTTCTCCTGAGTACGGCGATACCACATGTGTGGCACTTTTTTGCACCCTAACTGCGCTAAAGGGCCCAAAGTCCAATGAGTACCTTTAAGATTTCACAGGTCATTTTGAGAAATTTCGTTTCAAGACTACTCCTCACGGTTTAGGGCCCCTAAAATGCCAGGGCAGTATAGGAACCCCACAAATGACCCCATTTCAGAAAGAAGACACCCCAAGGTATTCCGTTAGTAGTATGGCGAGTTCATAGAAGATTTTATTTTTTGTCACAAGTTAGCGGAAAATGACACTTTGTGAAAAAACACAATTAAAATCAATTTCCGCTAACTTTTGACAAAAAATAAAAACTTCTATGAACTCACCATACTCCTAACGGAATACCTTGGGGTGTCTTCTTTCTAAAATGGGGTCATTTGTGGGGTTCCTATACTGCCCTGGCATTTTAGGGGCCCTAAACCGTGAGGAGTAGTCTTGAAACGAAATTTCTCAAAATGACCTGTGAAATCCTAAAGGTACTCATTGGACTTTGGGCCCTTTAGCGCAGTTAGGGTGCAAAAAAGTGCCACACATGTGGTATCGCCATACTCGGGAGAAGCAGTACAATGTGTTTTGAGGTGTATTTTTACACATACCCATGCTGGGTGGGAGAAATACCTCTGTAAATGGACAATTGTGTGTAAAAAAATCAAAAGATTGTCATTTACAGAGGTATTTCTCCCACCCAGCATGGGTATGTGTAAAAATACACCTCAAAACACATTGTACTACTTCTCCCGAGTACGGCGATACCACATGTGTGGCACTTTTTTGCACCCTAACTGCACTAAGGGGCATAAAGTCCAATGAGTACCTTTAGGATTTCACAGGTCATTTTTGTTTCAAGACTACTCCTCACGGTTTAGGGCCCCTAAAATGCCAGGGCAGTATAGGAACCCCACTAATGACCCCATTTTAGAAAGAAGACACCCCAAGGTATTCCGTTAGGAGTATGGTGAGTTCATAGAAGTTTTTATTTTTTTGTCACAAGTTAGCGGAAATTGATTTTAATAGTTTTTTTTCACAAAGTGTCATTTTCCGCTAACTTGTGACAAAAAATAAAATCTTCTATGAACTCACCATACTCCGTACGGAATACCTTTGGGTGTCTTCTTTCTAGAATAGGGTCATTTGTGGGGTTTCTATACTGCCCTGGCATTTTAGGGGCCCTAAACCGTGAGGAGTAGTCTTGAAACCAAATGTCGCAAAATGACCTGTGAAATCCTAAAGGTACTCATTGGACTTTGGGCCCCTTAGCGTACTTAGGGTGTAAAAAAGTGCCACACATGTGGTACCGCTGTACTCAGGAGAAGTAGTATAATGCGTTTTGGGGTGTATTTTTACACATACCCATGCTAAGTGGGAGAAATATCTCTGTAAATGACAATTGTTTGATTTTTTTACACACAATTGTCCATTTACATAGAAATTTCTCCCACCCAGCATGGGTATGTGTAAAAATACACCCCAAAACACATTATACTACTTTTCCTGAGTACGGCGGTACCACATGTGTGACACTTTTTTGCAGCCTAGGTGCGCTAAGGGGCCCAACGTCCTATTCACAGGTCATTTTGAAGCATTTGTTTTCTAGACTACTCCTCGCGGTTTAGGGCCCCTAAAATGCCAGGGCAGTATAGGAACCCCACAAGTGACCCCATTTTAGAAAGAAGACACCCCAAGGTATTCCGTTAGGTGTATGGCAAGTTCATAGAAGATTTTATTTTTTGTCACAAGTTAGTGAAAAATGACACTTTGTGAAAAAAAACCAATAAAAATTATTTTCCGCTAACTTTTGACAAAAAATAAAATCTTCTATGAACTCGTCATACACCTAACATAATACCTTGGGGTGTCTTTTTTTTCTAAAATGGGGTCACTTGTGGGGTTCCTATACCACCCTGGCATTTTACAGGCCCAAAACCGTGAGTAGTCTGGAAACCAAATGTCTCAAAATGACTGTTCAGGGGTATAAGCATCTGCAAATTTTGATGACAGGTGGTCTATGAGGGGGTGAATTTTGTGGAACCGGTCATAAGCAGGGTGGCCTTTTAGATGACAGGTTGTATTGGGCCTGATCTGATGGATAGGAGTGCTAGGGGGGTGACAGGAGGTGATTGATGGGTGTCTCAGGGGGTGGTTAGAGGGGAAAATAGATGCAATCAATGCACTGGGGAGGTGATCGGAAGGGGGTCTGAGGGTTTGGCCGAGTGATCAGGAGCCCACACGGGGCAAATTGGGGCCTGATCTGATGGGTAGGTGTGCTAGGGGGTGACAGGAGGTGATTGATGGGTGTCTCAAGGTGTGATTAGAGGGGAGAATAGATGCAAGCAATGCACTGGCGAGGTGATCAGGGCTGGGGTCTGAGGGCATTCTGAGGGTGTGGGCGGGTGATTGAGTGCCCTAGGGGCAGATAGGGGTCTAATCTGATAGGTAGCAGTGACAGGGGGTGATTGATGGGTAATTAGTGGGTGTTTAGGGTAGAGAATAGATGGAAACACTGCGCTTGGGTGGTGATCTGTTGTCGGATCTGCGGGCGATCTATTGGTGTGGGTGGGTGATCAGTTTGCCCACAAGGGGCAGGTTAGGGGCTGATTGATGGGTGTCAGTGACAGCGGGTGATTGATGGGTGTCAGTGACAGGGGGTGATTGATTGGTGATTGATAGGTGATTGACAGGTAATCAGTGGGTTATTACAGGGGAGAACAGATGTAAATATTGCACTGGCGAATTGATAAGGGGGGGTCTGAGGGCAATCTGAGATTGTAGGCGGGCGATTGGGTGCCCGCAAGGGGCAGATTAGGGTCTGATCTGATGGGTAACAGTGACAGGTGGTGATAGGGGGTGATTGATGGGTGATTGATGGGTAATTAGTGGGTGTTTAGAGGAGAGAATAGATGGAAACACTGCGCTTGGGTGGTGATCTGATGTCGGATCTGCGGGCGATCTATTGGTGTGGGTGGGTGATCAGTTTGCCCGCAAGGGGCAGGTTAGGGGCTGATTGTTGAGTGGCAGTGACAGGGGGTGATTGATGGGTGATAGGTGATTGGCAGGTGATTGACAGGTGATCAGTGGGTTATTACAGGGAAGGACAGATGTAATTAATGCACTGGCGAATTGATAAGGAGGGGGGGTCAGAGGGCAATCTGAGCGTGTGGGCGGGTGATTGGGTGCCCGCAAGGGGCAGATTAGGGTCTGATCTGATAGGTAAAAGTGACAGGTGGTGATAGGGGGTGATTGATGGGTGATTGATGGGTAATTAGTGGGTGTTTAGAGAAGATAACAGATGTAAACGATACATTTGGGAGGTAATCTGACGGCGGGTTTGCGGGCGATCTAATGGTGTGGGTGGGTGATCAGATTGCCCGCAAGGGGCAGGTTAGGGGCTGATTGATGGGTGGCAGTGACAGGGGGTGATTGATGGGTGATAGGTGATTGGCAGGTGATTGACAGGTGATCAGTGGGTTATTACAGGGAAGAACAGATGTAATTAATGCACTGGCGAATTGATAAGGGGGGGTCTGAGGGCAATCTGAGCGTGTAGGCAGGTGATTGGGTGCCCGCAAGGGGCAGATTAGGGTCTGATCTGATAGGTAACAGTGACAGGTGGTGATAGGGGGTGATTGATGGGTGATTGATGGGTAATTAGTGGGTGTTTAGAGGAGAGAATAGATGTAAACAATGGATTTGGGAGGTGATCTGATGTCGGATCTGTGGGCGATCTATTGGTGTGGGGGGGTGATCAGATTGCCCGCAAGGGGCAGGTTAGGGGCTGATTGATGGGTGGCAGTGACAGGGGGTGATTGACGGGTGATTGACGGGTGATTGACGGGTGATTGACGGGTGATTGACGGGTGATTGACAGGTGATTGACAGGTGATTGACAGGTGATCAGGGGGATAGATGCATACAGTAAACAGGGGGGGGGGTGGTCTGGGGGGGGGGTCTGGGGAGAATCTGAGGGGTGGGGGGTGATCAGGAGGGGGCAGGGAGCAGGGGGGGGGGGATAAAAAAAAAATAGCGTTGACAGATAGTGACAGGGAGTGATTGATGGGTGATTAGGGGGGTGATTGGGTGCAAACAGGGGTCTGGGGGGTGGGCAGGGGGGGGTCTGATGGGTGCTGTGGGCGATCTGGGGCAGGGGAGGGAGAAATCAGTGTGCTTGGGTGCAGACTAGGGTGGCTGCAGCCTGCCCTGGTGGTCCCTCGGACACTGGGACCACCAGGGCAGGAGGCAGCCTGTATAATACACTTTGTAAACATTACAAAGTGTATTATACACTTTGTATGCGGCGATCGCGGGGTTAACATCCCGCCGGCGCTTCCGTATAGCCGGCGGGATGTTGCGGCGAGCGAGCGGTGACAGGCGCCGGCGGAGGATCGCGTCACGGATGACGCGATCGCTCCGCCCATGCCCTTAAATGGACCGCCGCCTCTGTGGGTGAGGCCGTCCTGCAGGGCTCCACTTCCCCGCCGCCCCTGTGTAGTGGGCGGTCGGGAAGTGGTTAAAAAGCAGGGGTAATTTAACCCATCCAACTTTCTATTTAACTCCTGTACTTGTGTGAGTGCTATTTCCTTTTAAAAATTGAATTATGGAACGCCTGATCCAGCCATGCACTGATATACAGTATGTTCCTATGAGGTGTGAGTGGAGGCAGTTTACCACATGGCATTGGCAGGAGATAACCCTTGGCTATGCATTTATTCAACTTAAAGAGACTCAGAAACGAAATAAGATAATAGATTTATATAGACTTGGGGTTTCCTCCAGCCCCATCCGCAGGGATCACTCCCACGCCACTGTCCTCAGCCTTCTCGGTCACCAGTACTGGGTCTCATAACTTCGGCCAGTCAGGCCCAGTTTTACGCATGCGCAGTGACTGCCTCCGTCTCTCTGGCGCCTGCCTTACGCATGCGCCTGCGCAGTATGGAGTGAGCGCACTGTGCTTGGGTCGACTGGCCCTGACTGGCCAAAGTTACGGGACCCGGTATCGGCGACAAAGAGGGCTGAGCATGGTGGCGGGGGAGCGATCCCTGCGGATGGGGCTGGAGGAAGTCCCAGGTATGTATAAATATATTATCTTATTTTGTCTCTGAGTTTCTTTAAGATCATTTTTGTATTCCACATGCTTGTTTTTGTTTTTTTTAGATTCTTTATTTTTCAGGTTTTTTCTTTTCCAGCCAAAAAGAGTACTTTCACAATAAAAGAAAACGTTATCTCATATTTCCAGATATACAGTACATAGATAACCAAACCAAAGTCAGTATGGATCATTCAAAAGCTGATACATCTTTTCAATAATGTCTCACAGATTTTCAGCATAGTGGGACAGTACAGTGTATATGAATTGATATAAACACAGCAATCTTTATTTTATAGCTTACTCGCTTATATATGGCCATCTAATCTTCTTCAGATAGCTCATCATAACAACTGACCATTAAGCAATTTCTCAAAGCTTATGTATAAACCTGACTATATTATTTCATATAGTCCCAGCTCCATTGGCATCACAGTATATCATATCATGCAGACACAGAATAGAAGAAAGGAAGAATAAAGGAAAAGGGAGGAAAGAAGAAAAGTAGGGAAGGTATGGGGGGGGGGGGGGGGGGGTAAGGGGTCTGGGGTCGAGGTAATCTAGTGTCAATTAGACGCATCGATGCCCACATAGGCCAGTGTACAACTACATTTCTCCCAGAATGGATCACCCCTCTGACCACTGATGTATAAATTGTTTGTATTCCTCCGACTCCTCGTATTGCACATGCTTGTGACAAGATTGCTCTCATTAAAAAGGCTGGCTAGTCTGTGCTGCCAGGGTTAAACGCATCCTGATTTGATGGTTAGGTTAATATAGATTTGTATAAGAAAGTGCCAAAATGGTGAACTCAACTCATAGCTTTTGGAGTGTCAGTTATAGCAAATTATATGCGTCAGCTAATGACTTGAAGGAGTTACTTGATGATGGATGGGTGTTTTCAGAGAATGCACCTATTAACTAGCATTGGAAGGGTTACACAGGGCTTTAAAGTTCCTGGAGATTTCTGCAGACGCATCCGAAGCTGAAATAGATACATTTTGTTTACATAAATGTATCTAAGTGTTGAATGTGACTCACTCTCTCTCACTGAGAAGGAGTTGGAGGACAGCCAAAGAGTGTGTAACATTTATCAATAGATACATTCAACTAAATAGAATGTATCTATCTGAACTTCTGCATATCTCTCCACAGAACTTTAAACCTCTGTGTTTAACCCTTCCAATGCTGGTCTAGTAAAAAAAAATGCTTTTTGCATATAATATGCTGTAAATAATATTTTAGAGCAAAGTTGAAATGCAGGGTTATATTCCGCTTTAAGAGTTCATAAGGCTCTTGTACTCCCTGCTTTCTTAAAGGACAGCTGTAGTGAAAAGACTATGGTGGCTGCCATATTTTTTTCTTTTTAAACAATACCAGTTGCCTGGCAGCCCTGCTGGTCTATTTGGCTGCAGTAGTGTCTGACAAACACCAGAAACAAGCATGCAGCTAATCTAGTCAGATCTGACAATAATGTCAGAAACACCTGATCTGCTGCATGCTTGTTCAGAGTCTATGGATAAAAGTATTGTGGACAGATACATATACAGTGGGTTGCAAAAGTATTCGGCCAGTTGAAGTTTTCCACATTTTGTCACATTACTGCCACAAACATGCATAAATTTTATTGGAATTCCACGTGAAAGACCAATACAAAGTGGTGTACACGTGAGAAGTGGAATGAAACTCATACATCATTCCAAACATTTTTTACAAATAAATAACTGCAAAGTGGGGTGTGCGTAATTATTCGGCCCCCTGAGTCAATACTTTGTGGAACCACCTTTTGCTGCAATTACAGCTGCAAGTCTTTTAGGGTATGTCTCTACCAGCTTTGCACATCTAGAGACTGAAATCCTTGCTCATTCTTCTTTGCAAAACAGCTCCATCTCAGTCAGATTAGATGGACAGCGTTTGTGAACAGCAGTTTTCAGATCTTGCCACAGATTCTCGATTGGATTTAGATCTGGACTTTGACTGGGCCATTCTAACACATAGATATGTTTTGTTTTAAACTATTCCATTGTTTCCCTGGCTTTATGTTTAGGGTCATTGTCCTGCTGGAAGGTGAACTTCCGCCCCAGTCTCAAGTCTTTTGCAGTCTCCAAGAGGTTTTCTTCCAAGTTTTCCCTGTATTTGGCTCCATCCATCTTTCCATCACCTCTGACGAGCTTCCCTGTCCCTGCTGAAGAGATGCATCCCCGGTGCATGATGCTGCCACCACCATATTTGACAGTGGGGATGGTGTGTTCAGAGTGATGTGCATTGTTAGTTTTCTGCCAGACATAGCGTTTTGCATTTTGGCCAAAAAGTTCCATTTTGGTCTCATTTGACCAGAGTACCTTCTTCCACATGGTTGCTGTGTCCCACACATGGCTGGTGGCAAACTGCAAAAGGGGACTTCTTATGCTTTCTGTTAACAATGCCTTTCTTCTTGCCACTCTTCCATAAAGGCGAACTTTGTACAGTGCATGACTAATAGTTGTCCTATGGACAGAGTCTCCCACCTGAGCTGTAGATCTCTGCAGCTCGTCCAGAGTCACCATGGGCCTCTTGACTGCATTTCTGATCAGCGCTCTCCTTGTTCGGCCTGTGAGTTTAGGTGGATGGCCTTGTCTTGGTAGGTTTACAGTTGTGCCATACTCCTTCCATTTCTGAATGATCGCTTGAACAGTGCTCCGTGGGATGTTCAAGGCTTTGGAAATCTTTTTGTAGCCTAAGCCTGCTTTAAATTTCTCAATAACTTGATCCCTGACCTGTCTTGTGTGTTCTTTGGACTTCACGGTGTTGTTGCTCCCAATATTCTCTTAGACAACCTCTGAGGCCCTCACAGAGCAGCTGTATTTGTACTGACATTAGATTACACACAGGTGCACTCTATTTAGTCATTAGCACTCATCAGGGAATGTCTATAGGCAACTGGCTGCACTCAGATCAAAGGGGGCTGAATAATTATGCACACAACACTTTGCAGTTATTTATTTGTAAAAAATTGTTTGGAATCATGTATGATTTTCGTTCCACTTCTCATGTGTACACCACTTTGTGTTGGTCTTTCATGTGGAATTCCAATAAAATTGATTCATGTTTGTGGCAGTAATATGACAAAATGTGGAAAACTTCAAGGGGGCCAAATACTTTTGCAACCCACTGTAGATCCATTATTTTTAGATCATTTTGAGATCTAACAAGATTAGCTGCATACTTGTTTCTGGCCAAATAGACCACCAAGGCTGCCAGACATCTGGCATACCTCCCAACTTTTTAAGATGAGAAAGAGGGACACTTAAGCCATGCCCCTTCCACACCCCTGATCACGCCCCCATCACACCCCTAGTCACGCGTACCATAAAGATTTCATAAGAAAAATCCGAAGGTTTATAATTCAAACCACACTGGTCTTTTCTATCCTGGTTAATTTTCCTTCATATTACCATTTTAAAATTAGATACATATTAATTTAAAGGATGCAATGGGAATACAGTTTAGAGTCAAACACATTTTTTTAGTAGAGAAATATATATATTTACATAGAAAGAGGGACAAAGTCCTGAAAGAGGGACAAATGAGGAGGAAAGAGGGACAGAGGGACAAAGCTCCCAAAGAGGGACTGTCCCTCCAAAAGAGGGACAGTTGGGAGCTATGCATCTGGTATTGTTTGAAAAGAAATAAATACGGCAGCCTCCATATTCCTCTCAATTTGATTGTCCTTTAATGCTGAGTAATATATACAGGCTTTGTAGCAATAAATGAATAGACCCTACAACCTGCTTGCTTACAGCATCTCTATGTACTAAAAGAGTGATAGTGGACAAGCTAAGAGTAGGTCTGTCATTCTCCAGGCAATGAAGTGGACCATTTGAAGTCAGGTCAGGCAGTATTCTGACAAAATTGTGGAGAAGCCAAAGTCAATATAAAGAGAGAGAATCAGAAGTAGTCAGGTGGACAAAACAGGGTATACAGGCTGGTGCTGTTTTGGACTCACAGGATTGTGTGTTTAGCAGAAGGTGTTTAATTCAATCTTTCTAGGATTGGAGTTTAGTTAAAATCATTGTGGTGCATTCTAGGACACAAGTTCAGATTGTGGGCAGATACATATAGATCCATTTGTGCCTTTGTTTCCATTATAGCCATGACTGAGAACACACATAACTGTGTACGCTCAGCAGAGCCTGTGAGTATAACCTACCTCCCAACTTTCTAAGATAAGAAAGAGGGACACTTTAAGACACGCCTGTAACGATTGGTGCCAGCAAAACAGATTTTCTGATTATTGGTGATCTGCAGTATCACCAATAATACAGATGCTATACCTGATTATGTGGTGATCTGCAGAATCACCAATAATGCTAGTATAGCCAGACACAGGACAACCAATGTGAGATAGTGTTTGGTGCAACAGTAATGAGTAAGAGGAGATCTCCCGAGGAGCGGGTGACTCAGACAGTACTGCAGCCAATGATCACCTGAGGAGCAGGTGATTCAGACTGCACTGCAGCCAGTGGACACCTGAGGAGCAGGGACCACTGACTGTGCTGCAAGGATGATCACCTGAGGAGCAGGCGATTAAGACTATACTGCAGCCAGTGGACACCTGAGGAGCAGGGACCACTGACTGTGCTGCAAGGATTATCACCTGAGGAGCAGGCGATTAAGACTATACTGCAGCTAGTGGACACCTGAGGAGCAGGTGTTACAGACAGTGCTGCAAAGGCTGATCACCTGAGGAGCAGGTGATTAAGACTATACTGCAGCTAGCAGACACCTGAGGAGAAGGTGTTACAGACAGTGCTGCAGCTGAGCTTCACCTGAAGAGCAGGTGATTAAGACTACTAGATATCCCTCACCAGTGGCTAGGCCCACCGGTGAGGACAGGAAGGTCAGACAAGCAGAGTAGGCAACGTACGGACAGATAAAGTACAAAGACAGAAGGCTGATTCAGTGTCACGTTCAGGCAGAGTCGGCAACTGGAATCAGATGGGCAGAGGTACAGAATCAACAAGCAGGAGAATAGTCAAAGGAGGCAGAAGGTCATAACAGATAATACAATGCAATTAGTACTTTAAGCTATCAACAGAATCTGGCTAAGTGTGGATCCCCAGCTCCAGCTGGTTCTAGCACACTTTGGGATCTGACTGGGGTCTAAGCGCTAACACGTTAGCATTCGCAACAGCAGACACGGGGCGACTGACAGACTAGTACTATATATACAGAGATGCCCCTCAGCGCCGCCCCCATCACTCAGCCAATCCAAAGTACCCTTGGAGTCAGCTGACTTGGCAGATCAGCTGACTCCCTTTCTATTCGCATAAAGGTTCTGTCACCTGGTGCGCGCGGGCGTAGCCCTCAATCTATGTGCAATAGAAGGACCAGGCATAGCAGCAGCATGTAACTGTGCGGCAGAGGCCGCCGGCTGATACACGGAGATAGCCGCCATGCCGCTTGCCTCTGTGGCGGTATCTCCGCTATCTATTACAACGCCCCTACCACACCTCTAAATACGCCCACACCACACCACGCCCCAGCCACACCCCTTCTCATGTATACCACAAAGAATTTAGAAGCTAAGTATGTCGTTTTATCACTAAAACCACTCTGGTCCTTTTTATCATCACCAGTTTTCCTTCATTTTAACATTTAAAAATGAGAAATACATCAATTTAAATGGGAATAAAGTGTACAGTTCATTAAACACATTTTTCAGAAGAAAAATACATATATTTTCACAGATCTGTAAATCAGTCCTGAAAGAGGGACAAATGAGGAAGAAAGAGGGACAGAAGGAGTTAGTTCCCAAAGAGGGACTTTCCTCCAAAAAAAGGGACAGTAGGGAGCTATGAGTATAAGGATACAGAAACCTGGATATTGCATCTGCTAACAATAGGCCTGATTTACAAAGCATTTCCCTTAAATTATCTGACCTTATTTATAAACTAGTGTTGGGCGAACAGTGTTCGCCACTGTTCGGGTTCTGCAGAACATCACCCTGTTCGGGTGATGTTCGAGTTCGGCCGAACACCTGATGGTGTTCGGCCAAACTGTTCGGCCATATGGCCGAACTAAGAGAGCATGGCCGAACGTTCCCCGAGCGTTCGGCTAGCGCTGTGATTGGCCGAACTGGTCACGTGGTTCGGACCCGAACGCGCTCTGATTGGCCGAACGGGTCATGTGGTTTGGGTAAATAAATACCCGATCCACGTCAATTCTCCGCCATTTGTCTGTGGGTTTAGCTTTGGGTAGGCAGGCAGGGTAGTTCTCTCTCCAGCCAGGCTAGCCAGGGTCCCCCCAGTCATTGTGTCGCTGCTGGGAACAGTAGTACCCCGCTCACCCACACTATATAGCATTGTGTTTACTGTCACTCTGTGTCTCTGCTGGGAACAGTAGTACACCGCTCACCCTGTATAGCATTGTGCTCTGTGTCGCTGCTGGGAATAGTAGTACACCGCTCACCCACCACTGTATAGCATTGTGTTTACTGCCACTCTGTGTCTCTGCTGGGAACAGTAGTACACCGCTCACCCACCACTGTATAGCATTGTGCTCTGTGTCGCTGCTGGGAACAGTAGTACACCGCTCACCCACCCACCACTGTATAGCATTGTGCTCTGTGTCGCTGCTGGGAATAGTAGTACACCGCTCACCCACCACTGTATAGCATTGTGCTCTGTGTCGCTGCTGGGAACAGTAGTACACCGCTCACCCACCACTGTATAGCATTGTGCTCTGTGTCGCTGCTGGGAACAGTAGTACACCGCTCACCCACCACTGTATAGCATTGTGCTCTGTGTCGCTGCTGGGAACAGTAGTACACCGCTCACCCACACTATATAGCATTGTGTTTACTGCAACTCTGTGTCTCTGCTGGGAACAGTAGTACACCGCTCACCCACCACTGTATAGCATTGTGCTCTGTGTCGCTGCTGGGAATAGTAGTACACCGCTCACCCACCACTGTATAGCATTGTGCTCTGTGTCGCTGCTGGGAACAGTAGTACACCGCTCACCCACCACTGTATAGCATTGTGCTCTGTGTCACTGCTGAGAACAGTAGTACACCGCTCACCCACCACTGTATAGCATTGTGCTCTGTGTCGCTGCTGGGAACAGTAGTACACCGCTGACCCACACTATATAGCATTGTGTTTACTGCCACTCTGTGTCTCTGCTGGGAACAGTAGTACACCGCTCACCCACCACTGTATAGCATTGTGCTCTGTGTCGCTGCTGGGAATAGTAGTACACCGCTCACCCACCACTGTATAGCATTGTGCTCTGTGTCGCTGCTGGGAATAGTAGTACACCGCTCACCCACCACTGTATAGCATTGTGTTTACTGCCACTCTGTGTCTCTGCTGGGAACAGTAGTACACCGCTCACCCACCACTGTATAGCATTGTGCTCTGTGTCGCTGCTGGGAACAGTAGTACACTGCTCACCCACCCACCACTGTATAGCATTGTGCTCTGTGTCGCTGCTGGGATTAGTAGTACACCGCTCACCCACCACTGTATAGCATTGTGCTCTGTGTCGCTGCTGGGAACAGTAGTACACCGCTCACCCACCACTGTATAGCATTGTGCTCTGTGTCGCTGCTGGGAACAGTAGTACACCGCTCACCCACCACTGTATAGCATTGTGCTCTGTGTCGCTGCTGGGAACAGTAGTACACCGCTCACCCACACTATATAGCATTGTGTTTACTGCCACTCTGTGTCTCTGCTGGGAACAGTAGTACACCGCTCACCCACCACTGTATAGCATTGTGCTCCGTGTCGCTGCTGGGAATAGTAGTACACCGCTCACCCACCACTGTATAGCATTGTGCTCTGTGTCCCTGCTGGGAACAGTAGTACACCGCTCACCCACACTATATAGCATTGTGTTTACTGCCACTCTGTGTCTCTGCTGGGAACAGTAGTACACCGCTCACCCACCACTGTATAGCATTGTGCTCTGTGTCGCTGCTGGGAATAGTAGTACACCGCTCACCCACCACTGTATAGCATTGTGCTCTGTGTCGCTGCTGGGAACAGTAGTACACCGCTCACCCACCACTGTATAGCATTGTGCTCTGTGTCGCTGCTGGGAACAGTAGTACACCGCTCACCCACCACTGTATAGCATTGTGCTCTGTGTCGCTGCTGGGAACAGTAGTACACCGCTCACCCACACTATATAGCATTGTGTTTACTGCCACTCTGTGTCTCTGCTGGGAACAGTAGTACACCGCTCACCCGCCACTGTATAGCATTGGTTGTTGTGTCTCAAAGCGTGGCCTTCTCCTCCTGCGCCGCCCTCCTCCTGTTCCATCACGTGTGCTGCTGCTGGGTTAGCGTTACCGGTCCCTTTTCCTGGAACCTCTCATCTGTATTACATTTATGACTGCATGCCGACAAAAAGCAAATTGCTATCCGCACGCTTCTTGTCCGCATGCAAGGCCTGGGTTGTTGTGTCTCAAAGCGTGGCCTTCTCCTCCTGCGCCGCCCTCCTCCTGTTCCATCACGTGTGCTGCTGCTGGGTTAGCATTACCGGTCCCTTTTCCTGGAACCTCTCATCTGTATTACATTTATGACTGCATGCCGACAAAAAGCAAATTGCTATCCGCACGCTTCTTGTCCGCATGCAAGGCCTGGGTTGTTGTGTCTCAAAGCGTGGCCTTCTCCTCCTGCGCCACCCTCCTCCTGTTCCATCATGTGTGCTGCTGCTGGGTTAGCGTTACCGGTCCCTTTTCCTGGAACCTCTCGTCTGTATTACATTTATGACTGCATGCCGACAAAAAGCAAATTGCTATCCGCACGCTTCTTGTCCTCATGCAAGGCCTGGGTTGTTGTGTCTCAAAGCGTGGCCTTCTCCTCCTGCGTCGCCCTCCTCCTGTTCCATCACGTGTGCTGCTGCTGGGTTAGCGTTACCGGTCCCTTTTCCTGGAACCTCTCATCTGTATTACATTTATGACTGCATGCCGACAAAAAGCAAATTGCTATCCGCACGCTTCTTGTCCTCATGCAAGGCCTGGGTTGTTGTGTCTCAAAGCGTGGCCTTCTCCTCCTGCGCCGCCCTCCTCCTGTTCCATCACGTGTGCTGCTGCTGGGTTAGCGTTACCGGTCCCTTTTCCTGGAACCTCTCATCTGTATTACATTTATGACTGCATGCCGACAAAAAGCATGTTACCTGTGCAAAGAAAACAGACATTTCCCGCATTTAAAAGACAGTTTTCCCTTTGAAACTTTAAAATCGATTTTCTCAAAAACTATAAGCTCTTGTACCCACTCCCAAGGTGCACATACCCTGTAAATTTGGGGTATGTAGCATGTAAGGAGGCTTTAAAAAACACGAAAGTTCGGGTCCCCATTGACTTCCATTATGTTCGGAGTTCGGCTCGAACACCCGAACCATCGCGGCCATGTTCGGCCTGTTCGGCCCGAACCCGAACATCTAGATGTTCGCCCAACACTATTATCAACTCACAATTTATCTCTCCTTAAATGAATTAACTCATGATTTACCTCTCCTTATATTACTTAAAGTGGCCTGAAACTCCGACATAACATTCAATAAAAATGTGTTTACCTACTTTTTTATTACTCATACAGTTATCATATTTGCTTTTGTACATAAGTAATATTGTCTGTTTACAAATTACAAGTTTCCAAAGTGTAGTTTATAGTGCCCTGAAAGCTGGCATTGCATTTTATTCAAAATGCTTTTTATTATATATTAACGTCTTCTAATGAGCTTTTCTGAACTGTGTGTGTGTCTGAAGCACAGAGAGTTCCTTTTCTTTGTTAGACTGTTTACACACATTGTAACAACATTGGAACGTAAACAAAGATAGCGTTATCTACAGTTTGATTGCGGATTAAAGCTGAATAGCAGGACAAAGTGCTTTTGTTTAACCATTTTAGTGATGTTCCACTATAATTTTTTCTGGGATAGTAACTTTCAAGCTGTGAGGAATCTTTTAGAGCAAAGTAGAAATGCTGGCTTTCAGACCACTTTAACTCATGGTTTAACTTTCCTTATTTGACATAATTCATGGTTTAGCTCTCCTTATTTGACATAACTCATGGTTTAGCTCTCCTTATTTGACATAACTCATGGTTTAGCTCCCCTTATCTATTAATCTCATCAATTCCCTCTCTCCGTATTTGTTTATCTCATGCATTAGCACTCCGTACAGTTAAAGCGGAATATAACCCTGCATTTCAACTTTGCTCTAACACATTATTTACAGTATATTATATGCAACCAGCATTTTTTTTTACTAGACCAGCATTGGAAGGGTTACACAGTGCTTTAAAGTTCCTGGAGATTTCTGCAGACGCATCCGAAGCTGACAGAGATACATTATGTTTACATAAATGTATCTAAGTGTGGCATATGACTCACTCTCTCTGACTGAGAAGGAGCTGGAGGACAGCCAAAGAGTGTGTAGCATTTCTCAATAGATACATTTAACTAAATAGAATGTAACAATCTGAACTTCTGCATATCTCTCCAGAGAACTTTAAACCTCTGTGTTTAACCCTTCCAATGCTAGTCTAGTAAAAAAAAAATGCTTTTTGCATATAATATGCTGTAAATAATGTTTTAGAGCAAAGTTGAAATGCAGGGTTATATTCCGCTTTAAGGTGAAAAATAAGTAACCTTTGTGAATCAATCCCAAAGTTCTTTCTATGGTCATTATATTAGATATGAGCATGACTGCAAGAATGTAGCTACAGCCATAGCAGTATAGCAGAGAGCAGACCCAGCATAGTTCTGTGGAAAATCACTGAGTATACAATGAATGTGCAAATGGTACAGCCATTTTAGTCAGATTGCTACGAAGTGCAAATCAGAACTCTAAATAAAGCGTGTAGACTGAGAAGCTTCCATCATCATTTTGCTGTAGTTGTGTTTCTGCTGAAGCCTTTGTGGTTGAAGAACATGATGCCTCTCTGTGCTGAAAGAACGTAGCTTGTGTACATAATGATCTATGATTATTTGGAGTGCAAATAAGCTGTATTTTGCAGCAAGAAATATGTACTGTGTCAGGCCACTCACGCAGGAGATAAAAGTGGCTATTATGAAAGGTGCCAACAGTGTTGTCTCCTTCCTGATAACTTGATGTCATGATGATTATTATGTAGAAGGGATGCTTTCCTGGCAGAGAACATTGAATGATGCATTTCACGGCAAGGCAGAATTCTTTAGGGGACGATTCATAAATTGTGCAATAAAGTGATACTTTTCAATTCAAAGAACTCTGTAGTATTCCGGAATGGCATTTCTGTTCCATTTATAAATATCAGAGTCTTCACTATTAAAAAAAAAAAAAACACATACTGCGGAAAAGTACCGGTACATTTTGTTGTGTTCAGTAGTCACCGAGGCAGCATTACTGACACTATGTTCATTTACAGGATTCAGAGCATAACAGGAACCAACGACCCACAACAGTCCAATTGATCTTATTCAGCAAAGCAGGTAGAACAATGTCATCTCAATGTCAGATATATAATGAACACCACAAATGTCATCAGTCCTCTCTAATTGTGGACAAATCTGTGCTCTTCTTTGTAGTCACTCTGTACCTCGTGATGTACAGTGGAATGCGAGAGTTTGGGCAACCTTGTTAATCGTCATAATTTTCCTGTATAAAGTTTATTGGATTTACAAAAAGTGCGCAATAATTGTTTAACCTCTTGACGACCAGCTAACGCCGATCGGCGTAAACTGGTTGTCTGCGGGTTTCCATGGATCGCAGCTCGCAGGCGAAATGTAAACACGCGGGGAAGAAATCCCCGGTGTTTACACTGTACGGCGCTGCAGCTGCAGCAGCGCCGTGAAGGTGATCGGCAATCCCCGGCCTCTGATAGGCCGGGGATCGCCGCCGTCTGATAGGCTGAAGTCTATCAGAGGCGGTACAGGACGTATCGCTGTCCTGTACCGCCCACAGAGCCAGGGAGAGGGAGGGAAGGAGAGGGAGGGGGGAATAGCGCTGCGGAGGGGGGCTTTGAGGAGCCCCCCCCCCCCCCCCCTGCAAGGCACAGCAG
The DNA here is from genome assembly GCF_040937935.1 of Hyperolius riggenbachi. Taxonomy (NCBI): domain Eukaryota; kingdom Metazoa; phylum Chordata; class Amphibia; order Anura; family Hyperoliidae; genus Hyperolius; species Hyperolius riggenbachi. The sequence goes on from NC_090651.1 coordinate 283,455,143, forward strand.
AGCGGCGGCGATCAGACCCCCCCAGCAGGACATCCCCCTAGTGGGAAAAAAAGGGGGGAAGTCTGATCGCCCTGCCTGCAATACGATCTGTGCTGGGGGCTGAAGAGTAGAGTTGGGCCGAACGGTTCGCCGGCGAACGGGGTTCGCGCGAACTTAGGTGGTTCGCGTGCGGGTACCGCACGCGAACCTTTTGCGGAAGAAGTTCGGTTCGCCCCATAATGCACCTGAGGGTCAACTTTGACCCTCTACATCACAGTCAGCAGGCCCAGTGTAGCCAATTAGGCTACACTAGCCCCTGGAGCCCCACCCCCCCTTATATAAGGCAGGCAGCGGCGGCCATTACGGCCACTCGTGTGCCTGCATTAGTCAGAGTAGGGCGAGCTGCTGCAGACTGTCTCTCAGGGAAAGATTAGTTAGGCTTAACTTCTTCCTGGCTGCATACCTGTTCTGTTCAGTGAGCCCTCAGCCCACTGCATACCTGTACTGTGATCCTGCCACTGCATAGCTGTTCAGTGATCCTGCCACAGCATACCTGTTCTGTTCAGTGAGCCCTCAGCCCACTGCATACCTGTACTGTGATCCTGCCACTGCATAGCTGTTCAGTGATCCTGCCACAGCATACCTGTTCTGTTCAGTGAGCCCTCAGCCCACTGCATACCTGTACTGTGATCCTGCCACTGCATACCTGTTCAGTGATCCTGCCACAGCATACCTGTTCTGTTCAGTGAGCCCTCAGCCCACTGCATACCTGTACTGTGATCCTGCCACTGCATAGCTGTTCAGTGATCCTGCCACAGCATACCTGTTCTGTTCAGTGAGCCCCCAGCCCACTGCATACCTGTACTGTGATCCTGCCACTGCATACCTGTTCAGTGATCCTGCCACAGCATACCTGTTCTGTTCAGTGAGCCCTCAGCCCACTGCATACCTGTACTGTGATCCTGCCACTGCATACCTGTTCAGTGATCCTGCCACAGCATACCTGTTCTGTTCAGTGAGCCCTCAGCCCACTGCATACCTGTACTGTGATCCTGCCACTGCATAGCTGTTCAGTGATCCTGCCACAGCATACCTGTTCTGTTCAGTGAGCCCTCAGCCCACTGCATACCTGTACTGTGATCCTGCCACTGCATACCTGTTCAGTGATCCTGCCACAGCATACCTGTTCTGTTCAGTGAGCCCCCAGCCCACTGCATACCTGTACTGTGATCCTGCCACTGCATACCTGTTCAGTGATCCTGCCACAGCATACCTGTTCTGTTCAGTGAGCCCTCAGCCCACTGCATACCTGTACTGTGATCCTGCCACTGCATAGCTGTTCAGTGATCCTGCCACAGCATACCTGTTCTGTTCAGTGAGCCCTCAGCCCACTGCATACCTGTACTGTGATCCTGCCACTGCATACCTGTTCAGTGATCCTGCCACTGTATACCTGTTCTGTGAACCCGCCACTGTATACCTGTTCTGTTCAGTGGACCCGCCACTGTATACCTGTTCTGTGAACCCGCCACTGTATACCTGTTCTGTTCAGTGGACCCGCCACTGTATACCTGTTCTGTGAACCCGCCACTGTATACCTGTTCTGTTCAGTGGACCCGCCACTGTATACCTGTTCTGTGAACCCGCCACTGTATACCTGTTCTGTTCAGTGGACCTGCCACTGTATACCTGTTTAGTGAACACGCCACTGCATACCTGTTGTGTTCAGTGAACCTGCCACTGCATACCTGTTCTGTGAACCCGCCACTGTATACCTGTTCTGTTCAGTGGACCCGCCACTGTATACCTGTTCTGTGAACCCGCCACTGTATACCTGTTCTGTTCAGTGGACCTGCCACTGTATACCTGTTTAGTGAACACGCCACTGCATACCTGTTGTGTTCAGTGAACCTGCCACTGCATACCTGTTCTGTGAACCCGCCACTGTATACCTGTTCTGTTCAGTGGACCCGCCACTGTATACCTGTTCTGTTCAGTGGACCTGCCACTGTATACCTGTTCTGTTCAGTGGACCTGCCACTGTATACCTGTTTAGTGAACACGCCACTGCATACCTGTTGTGTTCAGTGAACCCGCCACTGTATACCTGTACTGTTCAGTGAACCCACCGCATCAGTGCGCATACCTGTGCAGTTAAGTGAACCCACCTACCTACGTGAGTGCACGCAGTGTGATATACCACTCCGTGCATACCCGATATGGACAAAACAGGTAGAGGAAGAGGAAGAGGTAGTGGCAGAGGCAGAGGAAGGCCACCCGGCAGGTCTGCGCGAGGTCGTGTAAATGTAATTTCGTGTGGACCTGGCCCACAGTACAGTGCTCGGAAGAAGGCACGTCCCATCACCTCCCAAGATTGTCAGGACGTGGTTGAGTATTTAGCGACACAGAACACCTCATCTTGCTCAGCCACCAGCGCTACTACTAGCACCACTTCCGCTGCATTTGACACTTCGCAAGAATTATTTAGTGGTGGTGAAATCACTGATGCACAGCCATTGTTACAGCCAGATGAATTTTCACCAGCTCATATGTCTGCGTTACGCGACAACACTATGGATGTAACGTGTAAGGAGGATGAAGGACCTACACATTTGGATTTTTCTGAGGCAAGCGAAGCTGGGCAGGATGATTACGATGATGACGATGATAGGGATCCTCTGTATGTTCCCAATAGAGGAGATGAAGAGGGGGACAGTTCAGAGGGGGAGTCAGAGAGTAGTAGGAGGATAGAAGTTGCTGAAAGAAGCTGGGGCAGCTCTTCGTCAGAAACAGCTGGTGGCAGAGTCCGGCACCATGTATCGCCAGATTCGCCACCTATGTACAGCCAGCCAACTTGCCCTTCAGCATCAGCTGCTGAGGTGCCCACATCCCAGGGTGGCTCAGCGGTGTGGAAATTTTTTAATGTGTGTGCCTCAGATCGGACCAAAGCCATCTGTTCGCTCTGCCAACAAAAATTGAGCCGTGGAAAGGCCAACACTCACGTAGGGACAAGTGCCTTACGAAGGCACCTGCAGAAAAGGCACAAACAGCAATGGGATGGCCACCTGAGCAAAAGCAGCAGCAGCACACAAAAGCAAAGTCACCCTCCTTCTCCTCTTCCTCCTTCAGGTGCATCATCTGCTTATGCCGCTCTCTCCCTTGCACCTTCACAGGCACCCTCCTCCACTCCGCCTCTGCCCTTGAGCGGTTCCTGCTCCTCTGCCCACAGCAGCAGTCAGGTGTCCGTGAAGGAAATGTTTGAGCGGAAGAAGCCACTTTTGGCCAGTCACCCCCTTGCCCGGCGTCTGACAGCTGGCGTGGCGGAACTGTTAGCTCGCCAGCTGTTACCATACCGGCTGGTGGACTCTGAGGCCTTCCGTAAATTTGTGGCCATCGGAACACCGCAGTGGAAGATGCCAGGCCGCACTTATTTTTCCAGAAAGGCCATACCCCAACTGCACCGTGAAGTTGAGAGGCAAGTGGTGTCATCTCTTGCGAAGAGCGTTGGGTCAAGGGTACACCTGACCACGGATGCCTGGTCTGCCAAGCACGGGCAGGGCCGCTACATTACCTACACAGCCCATTGGGTGAACCTGGTGGTGAACGATGGCAAGCAGAAAGCGGCGGACCAAATTGTGACACCTCCACGGCTTGCAGGCAGGCCTCCTGCCACCTCCTCTCCTCCTGCTACATGCTCTTCGCTGTCCTCCTCCTCCTCCTTGGCTGAGTGGCAGTTCTCCTCTCCAGCTACACAGCCCCAGCTCCGCAGGGCCTATGCTGCATGCCAGGTACGACGGTGTCACGCCATCTTAGACATGGCTTGTCTCAAAGCGGAGAGTCACACTGGAGCAGCTCTCCTGGCTGCTCTTAAGAAACAGGTGGATGAGTGGCTGACCCCGCACCACCTGGAGATAGGCAACGTGGTGTGCGACAACGGCAGCAATCTGCTTGCCGCTTTGCATATGGGGAAGCTGACACACATACCCTGCATGGCACATGTCATGAATCTGGTGGTTCAAAGATTTGTGGCAAAGTACCCTGGCTTAGCGGATGTCCTGAAGCAGGCCAGGAAGTTCTGTGGGCATTTGAGGCGCTCTTACACAGCCATGGCACGATTTGCAGAAATTCAGCGTAAAAACAACATGCCGGTGAGACGCCTCATTTGCGATAGCCCCACTCGCTGGAACTCGACCCTCCTCATGTTCTCCCGCCTGCTAGAACAGAAGAAAGCCGTCACCCAGTACCTCTACAACTGGAGTAGAACGAAACAGTCTGGGAAGATGGGGATGTTCTGGCCCGACAACTGGACAATGATGAAAAATGCATGCAGGCTCATGCGGCCGTTTGAGGAGGTGACCAACCTGGTGAGCCGCAGTGAGGGCACCATCAGCGACTTAATTCCCTACGCGTACTTCTTGGAGCGTGCTGTGCGTAGAGTGGCGGATGAAGCTGCGAATGAGCGTGACCAGGAACCGTTACGGCAGGAACAGGCATGGGACCAATTTTCATCAGACCCAGCTGTTTCCTCAACACCTGCGGCAGCACAGAGGGGGGAGGAGGAGGAAGAAGAGAGGTCATGTGCAGAAGATGAGTCAGACTCAGAGGATGATGAGCAAGGTGTTTCTTTGGGGGAGGAGGAGGAGGAGGAGGGGACAGCGGCAGGAGAACAACCGCAGCAGGCGTCGCAGGGGGCTTGTGCTGCGCAACCTTCCCGTGGTATTGTTCGCGGCTGGGGGGAGGAGGTTGACTTACCTGACGTCACTGAGGAAGAGCAAGAGGAGATGGAGGGTACTGGATCCGACTTTGTGCAGATGTCGTCTTTTATGCTGTCCTGCCTGTTGAGGGACCCCCGTATAAAAAACCTCAAGGGGAATGAGCTGTACTGGGTGGCCACACTACTAGACCCTCGGTACAGGCACAAAGTGGCGGACCTGTTACCAACTCACCGGAAGGTGGAAAGGATGCAGCACATGCAGAACCAGCTGTCAACTATGCTTTACAATGCCTTTAAGGGTGATGTGACGGCACAACGCCAGCAAGGTACCACTGCCACTAATCCTCCTCCCGTGTCCACGCAGTCAAAGACAGGACGCTCCAGCGATCTCATGGTGATGTCGGACATGCGGACGTTCTTTAGTCCAACGCCTCGCCGTAGCCCTTCCGGATCCACCCTCCACCAACGCCTGGAACGGCAGGTAGCCGACTACCTGGCCTTAAGTGTGGATGTAGACACTGCTGTGAACAGCGATGAGGAACCCTTGAACTACTGGGTGCGCAGGCTTGACCTGTGGCCAGAGCTGTCCCAATTTGCCATCCAACTTCTCTCCTGCCCTGCCGCAAGCGTCCTCTCAGAAAGGACCTTCAGCGCAGCTGGAGGCATTGTCACAGAGAAGAGAAGTCGCCTAAGTCACAAAAGTGTTAAGTACCTCACCTTTATAAAAATGAATGAGGCATGGATCCCGGAGGGCTGCTGCCCGCCCCAAGACTAAGTCAGTCCCCGCACATACAGCATCTCTGCCTGCACGCCGTGTGACTGGCTGCCTGGCCTGCCCCAAGAAGACTAAGTCGCTCCCAGTCCCTCCACACAGCATGTCTGCCTGCAGGCCGCTTCACTACCTTCTCCGCCACCACCAACAGGGTCCGGGACTCCAGGCGGATTGCTGAATTTTTTAGGCCGCTGCTAGCAGCGGCCGCTGTAATAATTTTTCGGGTGCGTGTACATGACTGCCTAATTTTTCTGGCTGCACTGCGGGCAGCTGCAACAACAAAAGAAAAGGCATGAACATGCGCCCATTCCCCTTCGTGATCATTACCTTGCCGTGGTGAAGGGGCTTGCGTATCACAATGGAGCAATGACCGGCGCCTAGATGAGTGTCTCGGGGGGCACACCCACGATAATAAGGTCGTTGCCTCATTGTGGTCAGACCAAATTTGATCAGCTGGACAGTCACTGTTCTGTCATTCAGCTACATCAGCCAGGTGACTGACCATATGGGCTGTAAAGCCACCAAAACCTGCACTCTCGCCATGGTGCGCACCAGTCCAGCACGGCCGTCACTACACAAACAGCTGTTTGCGGTGCGTTACACGATGAGTTTGGTGCGTCAGTGTGAAGCAGTACCTTAATTACACTACCTGATTGATGTATACACATGCAAGATGTTTGAAAGCACTTTAGGCCTGTCATTTAACATTCAATGTGATTTCTGCCCTTAAAACGCTGCTTTGCGTCAAATCCAGATTTTTCCCGGGGACTTTTGGCATGTATCCCACTCCGCCATCCCCCCCTCCAGGTGTTAGACCCCTTGAAACATCTTTTCCATCACTTTTGTGGCCAGCATAATTAATTTTTTTTTTCAAAGTTCGCATCCCCATTGAAGTCTATTGCGGTTCGCGAACTTTAACGCGAACCGAACCTTTCGCGAAAGTTCGCGAACCCGGTTCGCGAACCGAAAATCGGAGGTTCGGCCCAACTCTGCTGAAGAGCCCACCCAGCACAGATCAATGGGAAATCACTTGGTCGGCAAGTGGTTAAATGATTAGATGAGATGTTTTGTAAAGAGGAATGGTCCAAAACACCTTCAACCAGAATCCAACTCTCATTAGAACCTACAGGCAGCATTTAGAGGCTGTAATTTCTGCAAAAGGAGGATCTACTAACTATTGATTCATTTCTTTTTTGTGGTGCCCAAATGTATGCACCTGCCTAATTTTGTTTAAACAATTATTGCGCACTTTCTGTAAATCCAATAAACTTTATTTCACTTCTCAAATATCACTGTGTGTGTCTCCCATATGATATATGTAACTGACATTTTTCATCATAACAACCAACGATTTATACAGAAAAATCATGACGATTAACAAGGTTGCCCAAACTTTCACATCACACTGTATTTTTATATACCGGTTATTTGATTCAGAGGAACCAGTGATACAACTGAATGACCTTTCATTGTACAAAGATGCTTCAGAAGGTGATTGAAGTTGATTGACAGGCAGCCCTCAGAATGGGACTTTCATGTGATGAATGGATAAATGGGAAAATATCTCATGGTGTGGTGGATTATACGAGATTCCACATCTTTATAAAGCAAATCATTAGTTTGACTTAAAGGGACCCTGAACAGAGCTCAGCCGGAGAGGTCTGCGCACCCGTCTTAATCACGCACCCATCGCTGGTACTTCGGGGTAAGAACCATAGCAGGGAAAATGCTGGCATATACGAGAGGACACAGTGGGGGGACGGTAGAGCTGACAGGGTGGAAAAGGCAGCGAAGGGAACCCGAAATAGGTGAGTTATGCTGTGGGAGTTTTTTTTTTTTTTTTTTTTACAGGTCATTTATTTACAGTACAGGAGATCTTTGAGCCATTGGCAAACATAGACATTACCTTGCACATCAGTTGTCCTTTCAGTTATAACTGACAGCAACTGATATAGTGGAAAAGGGCCCTTTAGGCTTTCAGGTCTGACAAGGTCTTGTCAGAACTTGAAGAAATCGTTGTTAGAAGAAAATGGTAAGCTTCTGAGAGGAACTGATGGCGAGGTAAGCATGTAATGTTCATTTGCAGGCATATTATTTGGTCCAGGTTCCCTTTAAAAAAATAATTAAAATACTCCAAACTATCCTCCAAATCATACTTACTTTCGAAAGAACACCAAAATCCAGTGCAGGCTTAAATTTTTAAAGAGACTCTGTAACAACAAAAACCTCCCCTGGGGGGTACTCACCTCGGGTGGGGGAAGCCTCCGGATCCTAATGAGGCTTCCCACGCTGTCCTCTGTCCCACGGGGGTCTCGCTGCAGCCCTCCGAACAGCTTTTGAGAGGAGGATAGGGGAAAAGGAGATGCTGGCACTGCAGACCGTCTACCATCCAGGAAGGGGGGAGGGGGGGGGGCAGCACAGTCCAATGCTAAGATGTATGTGTCATATACTAAGTGCCTTCAGCGTGCTCAGGCCAAAAAGATCTGTGTACATAGGGAAGAAAGGGGAGAGCGCCGGCACTGCTGTCACATTCTTTTATTTCAAAATCGTTGGAAAGTTAAAAATACATTGTCCGTACAAAAACTGAAAAGACACATACCATTTATAGCAGTGAAAGATGCGGTGGGTGTGGAGGGTGCAGAGCCTGACGGCCGTTTCGCGCAATTCGCACTTCTACGGAGGCTGCACTTTCCAACGATTTTGAAATAAAAGAATGTGACAGCAGTGCCGGCGCTCTCCCCTTTCTTCTCTATGTATACAGCCCTCCGAACAGCCGGCGACAGAGCCGACTGTAGCTTCAATATTTACCTTTGCTGGCTCCAGCGGGGGCGCTGTGGCGACTTTCGGCACGGAAATAGACCGAAATGCCCGATCTCCGTCGGGTCCACTCTACTGTGCAGGCGCCGGAAACTTGCGCCTGCGCAGTAGAGCAGACCCGACGGCGATCGGGTATTTCCGCCTACTTCGGAGCCGACAGCCGTCAGAGCGCCTGCGCAGGAGCCAGGAAAATAAATATTACGTCACCGCTGCACGGAGGGCTGCAGCGAGACCCCTGACGGATGGAGGACGGCGTGGGAAGCCTCATTAGGATCCGGAGGCTTCCCCCACCCGAGGTGAGTACCCCCCAGTTCCTCTTTTAGGGTCAGTCCCAAAACACAGAAACATAACCATGGACACAGATAACCCATATTCTGTCACTGAACAGCAAGTAAAATGATCTCTGGGTATTTGAAAGCCTGTATATGAGAGACAAGGAAAGGTCTGCAATACTTAACATTACAAAATGTATGATTTTTCTTTGTGAGATCTGTTGCAGCCCTACAGCAAATGCAGACAAAGGGATTGATTCACTAAGGTAAATAGTGCCAGCAATCTCCTATTTCTCGTTCTATTAACCGCTTAAGGACTGCTCCACACCAAATGGCGTGAGCAGCATAGCAGCCCCAGGATCACTTCATGCCGATTGGCGTGAATGACTGTGGGCAGAGATTGCAAGAGATCGTGCTCTGATGCGCGCGCAACTCTGCATGAATGATGGAGCTCCGATCGCCGCTGGGAGACTGTTAGAGCACTGTACTGGGGACAGCCGCGTGACACGGCTGTCCCCCTGGGGGACACAGGAGCGATCCGATGTGATAGGCTGGTAGGGGGAGGGAGGGTTGTTAAAGAGACTCTGTAACAAAAATTTAATCCTGTTTTCTACCATCCTACAAGTTCCTAAACCTATTCTAATATGCTCTGGCTTCCTGCAGCGCTTTCTACTATCACCATTTCTGTATAAAAACAGCTTATCTTTCCCCTGTCGGACTTGTCGCCCTGTGTCTGGAAGGCTGTCAAGTTCTTCAATGTTGTGGTTCTGTGATGCACGCCCCCCTCCCTCCACGCCCCCTCTATGCACACTCCCGTGAGTGTTATTTAGATTGTGGCAGCTTCTCAGCTCTGTTATCTATTACAGACAAGGAGAGAGCGGTCTGCAGGAAGAAACAATCAGCCTCACAGCCTGTCACTCTTCAGTGGATGAGAGCTGCAGGGGAAAAAACAAACAAATGATCTCTTGCCTGCTTGTGTATGGATGTATTTTCTATGTGTGGACATACTGTACATCAACCTACTTCCTGTTTTGGTGGGCATTTTGTTTGTTTATAAACAAACTTTTAAAAACTGTTTTTGACCACTTTTAATGCGGCGGGGAGCAGTGAAATTGTGACAGAGGGGAATAGGAGATGTCTCCTAACCTAATGCACTGATATTTTTACTTTTGTGCGATTTTAACAATACAGATTCTCTTTAAATTAATAAAAAATAGGCAAATTTAATTAAAAAAATGAATATTTATAATAAATAAATAAACAATCCTGGGGCGATCTGACCCCACCAACACAAAGCTCCATTGGTGGGGAGAAAAGGGGGGGGGGGGGAATTACTTGTGTGCTGAGTTGTACGGCCCTGCAGCAAGGCCTTAAAGAGACTCCGTAACAAAAATTGCATCCTGTTTTTTATCATCCTACACGTTCCAAAAGCTATTCTAATGTGTTCTGGCTTACTGCAGCACTTTCTACTAACACAGTCTCTGTAATAAATCAATGTATCTTTCCCCTGTCAGACTTGTCGGCCTGTGTCTGGAAGGCTTCCAAGTTCTTCAGTGTTGTGGTTCTGCTATGAACTCCCCTTTATGCACACTGCCTGTGTGTTATTTAGGATTAGAGCAGCTTCTCTCTTCTCTCTCTTATCTTTTACAAGCTGGATAAATCGTCCTCTGAGCTGGCTGGGCTTTCACATACTGAGGAATTACAAACAAGGGCAAAGCTGTTTGCAGGAAGAAAAGAGCAGCCTGAAACTTCAGTGCATGGGGGAAAGAAACACACAAATGATCTCTTGAGATTCAAAAGGAATGCTGTATACAGCCTGCTTGTGTATGGATGTATTTTCTATGTGTGGACATACTGTACATCAACCTACTTCCTGTTTTGGTGGCCATTTTGTTTGTTTACAAACAAACTTTTAAAAACTATTTTTAACCACTTTTAATGCGGCGAGGAGCGGCGAAATTGTGACAGAGGGTAATAGGAGATGTCCCCTAACGCACTGGTATGTTTTCTTTTGAGCGATTTTAACAATACAGATTCTCTTTAAAGGCCACAATACTTTACTAGCTTGGTCGCTACTATGTTAAATAACATATTTGCTAACATAGTTACTATGTTAATTTACATAGTAGCGGCCGCGCTAGTGAAGTATCACTGTAGCAATACATCACTACCGCACGGTTTATGTATATTGTTTAGCTGTACACACTAGGCTGCCACTAGCGCGTGTAGCGTGCATGGAAAGAAAATTAAGTCGTGCTGATTTAATACAGGGGCTTGCATGCATTATTTACCTTAGTGAATCAACCCCAATAAGTGGTAGAAAGAGAGAAATACTAAATTGGAAATTATTTCATTAAAAAAGAAAATCCCCACTGACAATCACTGAAGACAGGTTACCCAATAGTTGCACAACAGTTGAGCCTTATAAATATTGGTCCCCACAGTATACTTAGGGTATCCCTTTAATACATACCGTATCCCTGATACTTAAAGGGACTCCGAGCAGTTCAGAAACTATGGAAAGATGCATATCATTTTAAAGCGCACTTTCTCCTCTTTCCAATGATATATAAACCGCCACCCTGCGCCTTTTAGTTTTCGCTATTTTCGCGATTGAAACTGCCGCGGCCGCGATTTCAATCGCGAATATAGAGAAAACTAAAAGGCGTAGGGTGACGATTTAGGTGTCGCCAGAAAGAGGAGAAAGAGAGCTTTAAAATGATATCCATCTTTCCATAGTTACATTGTATTACACAGGGCGACACTTTCCCCAGTGTCAGCAGCTCCATTCTGCAGAATGGAGCTGCTGACTTTAGGAAAAAGTCGCCCTGTGTAATACAATGTAACTATGGAAAGATGGATATCATTTTAAAGCTCTCTTTCTCCTCTTTCTGGCGACACCTAAATCGTCACCCTACGCCTTTTAGTTTTCTCTATATTCGTGATTGAAATCGCGGCCGCGGCAATTTCAATCGCGAAAATAGAGAAAACTAAAAGGCGCAGGGCGGCGGTTTATATATAATTTAAAAGAGGAGAAAGAGAGCTTTAAAATGATATGCATCTTTCCATAGTTTCTGAACTGCTCGGAGTCCCTTTAAAGAGACACTGAAGCGAGACTAAATCTCGCTTCAGCTCTCATATATAGCAGGGGCATGTGTGCCCCTGCTAAAAGTCGCTATCCCGCGGCTGCACGAGGGTCCCTGACCCCCCAACCCACCCCCCGCAAACCTTGGTCATCTTCTTGGTCGCAGATTCTGCTTCCTGGAGGCAAGGGCTAACGGCTGCAGCCCTGCCTCCCAGCGCGTCTATCAGACGCGCATCGCCGCCTCTCCCCCGCCCCTCTCAGTGAAGGAAGACTGAGAGGGGCGGGGGAGAGGCGGAGATATGCGCTGACAGACGCGCGTGGGGCAGGGCTGCGGCGGTTAGCCCTGCCCCAATGCGAAAGCGCTCCCCCGCATTACGGAGGGGATTTAGGGGGACAGGGACCCCCGTTAAGCCGCGGGATAGCGGCGTTTTAGCAGGGGCACAGAATAGATCTCGCTTCAGACTCTCTTTAAAGGTGGCCACACACCATACAATTTTTTAAATATCTGTTCAATTTAAGAATGGCAATCAATTTTTCTGACTGATTGTAACATTTCAAAAATATGACCAATGTACCACACACCTATGTTCAATTTTTTCCTCAATTATGATAAAAATGATTGGAAACTCAGAGAAAATTGCTATGGTGTGTATATTAATAAATTAACAATCCAACACACACCATACAATCTTTAGTAGAAATTGAAGAGAAATATCTGGCATTCCGGATCGATTTAAATCGAAAAAAACGGGAAATCTGATCAGATTTTTCGTTCGAATGAAAAAAAAAGCTTTCGATTCTTTCGAGAGATACGATCGTTTTTATCGAATTACTGTAAAATCGGATCATTTTATTGTATCGTGTGTGGCCACCTTAACACTTACTGCTTGTGCAATGATTTGTATTGCCAGGCATGAGGCAAACTATTCTTCTTTTTCTTAAACAGGTGTTGTGAGGCACCTAGTGGTGTTTTATTGTACTGCAACTGCTCAGGAAATTTTGTCCTAACAGTTCACATACTGACCCTAATTTAAAGTAATTAGATCTAAGGGTGTAATAGGTAGTCTTCTGATGGTGGTTTGGAATCATCACATTTATTTTCTGAGGAAAGTACAGAGTGCATATGACCTTCCTTTTCTAGGATTTTAGTACCCGTGTGCTACACATTGCAAAAATGTATGAACAGCTTACAGTAAATGTGGCAGGTTATGGCATGATCATCACCCAATGCTACTGTGTCATGCCTACAGAACTAGCAGACACTTCTTTATGTCAGTTTTGTGCTAATGATAGGACTGACTGGAGGAGCCAGATTTACCAACAGACACATGCATACAGGCTGCTGGTTCTAAAAAGACTGCAGCGCATGCCAAGGTCCAGCCCCTTCTACTGCCTGCTGTGATCTGCCAAATCTCTTGCCTCCCAACTCAGGGTTTTTGCAAGGAAACCCACTGAACTGTGGACAGCTCCTGGGGCTGGTCATGAAATTACTTCTGTATGGCATTATTACCTCTTTTTTTAAGTACATTTCAGCATAAATTATTTTACTGAGATTATTGACATGGAGGAGGCATGACCTAGAGTGTGGCATCAGTAGGCCAACACCTATTCAGTAAGGAGACCTTGGGCAAGACTCCCTAACACTGCTACTGCCTACTAAGCACTCCCTAGTGGCTGCAAATATTCTGTGTGTTATCTACTGAGGGTCTGGGCTAGGCATCAGGCCTTCTGTGCTAATAGGCTCTTGAGATCAGCCCTCCTGATTGAAGAGGTTTTTTTTTTTTTTATCACCAATGTTCTCTTGTAAATATGCAAGTAAAGGAACTGGTTCTACCGAGCCGGTTTACAGGCCGGTAATTGTTTAATGACTTTAGCAGGCTTTGTAGTTACCCTGTAGATGATCAGATCACATTGACATTTCTACTTACCCTACTAGTCTATGAATGCCTTAAAGCAACTCTGAAGCTGTATTCTAAATCCAGAAACCTGCAGCCATAAGTGAAACACATACTCACCTGCTGCTTGCTGTATTACCTCACACTGCTGCTGTATGGCTAGGGTTCCCCCTTCCATGATGCTGCCAGCCTAACTGACCAATCTTTAAGTCCAAGTGAGATCATGGGTAGCTGGTGGTACATTGTTGTTGTTAATAATATGCATTCATATACCATATGCAGCATTGTGTGGAAGACATCTCATTAAGGCTCCCAAGGCAGGGTTTACAATATAGAGCTCCACAGTCTAAGGGAAAACAGGTAGCCTTGTGGGAGGAAACTTGAGTACTCAGAAGAAACTCATGCAAACATGGGGAAAACATGGTATCAGGCAAATCGGGTGCATGCGGCTTTTGGACAAATCAAAATTGAAAAAATCGACAAGGAAATTTGGGATCCAGGTGAAGCTCAATAATTATGGTTATTTTGGGGTTTTTCTCTGTTGTTAAGCCAGCAACTAAGGGTAAAATTGGCACCTGGTAAATACCCTTTCCCCCTGTTTTTTTATTTTTGCTTTTTGCACCATGGGGGGGGGGATTTTCCTCTGCACTGCTATTCAGCTAAATCATAAACGCAATTAAGATAGGAAACACGGTAGGTATTTTCCACTACCCCGATTCGATTTTGTCCAAAGTGCGATGCGGCCATTGTAAAAGCCACGATTTGCGGCAAAGAATGTAAATGTTGGCACTGGGAGGTGCCTAGTAGAAGGCCCCGCCGTGCACCCAAATTTCTGTGTTTTGCTGAAAATTGCAGCTTATACAATAGGCGCCTATTTCTGTAGGGGCTCCTGCGCCCTTTTTTTCTTGCTCCGCATGGAAGTAGTAAAATTGGCCAGTTAAAATTGGATGTGTGTATGCAACCTAAAGCCTAGTACACACAAATTTGATTGGCCAATCACTGACCCATTTTACCACCTCCATGTAGCATGAAGGCCAACAGATTTTGAATTAATACTATAAACAGATTGTGTAGGTAGGCTCTCATACTACATGGGGGTCGTTAAATTGGTCAATCAAAATTAGATGTGGGTATGCACCCTTTAGGCCAGGTTCACAGTGGGCATTGCTTGTAATGGAAAAGCGGTGCTGTGCGTTGCATACAGTGAATAAAGTCATTGAAAATGATGCTCCCCTATGGTGTTAATGCGGGCGTTATGTGATAAATGCACTGCATGTAGTGACTGAATGCACCACAACGTCTGCATTGTGAATGTTGCAATGCTTTTGTATTGCCATGTGACGGTCCACATTACAATGCGGCCGTTACGATGAATCGCAAGTCTCCACTGTGGACCCGGCATTAGACTTTTAAAAATCTTTTTAGGTTTGCCTTAAAGGGATTTCGAGCACCTCTCATGGGCATGCCTTTAAGCCAGACAACTTGCAACAAAGTCGTGCTATGACCCCTCTGGAGGAGCCTCTTGCAATAGCCATGCGTGTCACTTTCTCTTCCTGCTTCATTCAGTGATGCACTTCTCTAACAGAGAACACAGGGGTGACCCGGAAGTTATAACATAGCCAAGATGGCAGCCGCGATATTAAAATTGAAATTAAACGAAAACTATTTAGTGTAGAATGGTGATTCAGGCATCAGCAATGAAAGAGAGCACAAGCTACAGAAAGGTATACATCTTTAAGTACTTTGCCGTACTGATCGGAGTCTCGTAAAAATCATGTTTTTAATTAAAAAATGTGTTTAACATTTTTGCCCTACCTAAACCGCTGCATCCCCGCCGCTGTACACTAACTAAATCCCCCCTAACTCGCCGGGGGGCATTCCGGGCAGCGCTTCCATGAGAGGCAGAGCTATGAGCCGCCGCTCTGCCTCTCAGCCCGGATCGTTGCATCTCCCCCGCCCCTCTCAGTCTTCCTTCACTGAGAGGGGCGGGGGAGAGGCGGAGATCCACCGCTGATAGACGGGCATGGAGGCAGAGCTGCGGCTCATAGCTCTGCCTCCAACAGCCTCAAAATCCACGGCCAAGAAAGTCGTGGATTTTGCGGGGGAGAGGGTGGGGGAGTAAGGCGGGATTTAGATAGATTTCAGCGGCTGGGATGCGGCGGTTTAGGTAGGGCAAAGATGTTAAACACATTTTTTAATTAAAAACATGATTTTTAGGAGACTTCAGTGTCTCTTTAACCTCCCTAGCGGTATGGACAGAAATGTCCGTTCAAAAAAACATGCTGTGAACAGTATAAACATGCATACACATCAATACTCTCCTGCACTGTATACTAGACCCTTGCTTGACACATTTTGGCAAGTTACAGGGAAAAAAAAGTTTTAAAAATAAATTTTATCACTGTTTGCACAGAAATCCTGGGGAAATTGAACGCTGGGAAGGTTAAAGGCATACCCATGAGAGGTGCTGGGAGTCCCTTTAAAAATATGCTCTCAAAAAGATAAGGCTATTGTTCCTTTTTGAATAAGCCGCACAGTGATAACAACTGTTTTCTTGAAATCTATTTTATATCACACTGGATAAGACTGGAATTTCCTGTATTATACAGTATATGTGCATGGAAAAAGCAGATTATAGAACAAAATCCTGCTTAGTGTCAGGGCAACCTCCCGCTCTGCCATCCACCAGCCACACAGCCTGTTTGCAAACAGATTTCAGATGTGTGAAATTTTCCTCGGTCAGACGGCTAAGACAATTAAGCCTCCCTTCAGTACAAAATTGAACCTAATTCAGATCTCACAATGCAACCGGTTTTTATCGAAAGTGCAAAATGAGCAGAATATGCAGATGCTAATGGCTGACAATGACTGTCAGATTTAACTCTTTTCTTCTGAAGCACTCAGTGACACGTGTGCCTGCTTGGCTCAGTTACATCACTGACAGCGAGATAAATGGTGGCTTGTTATCAGCTGGATGTAGAAGTGAATCTGCTAGGAAAAGCTGTTCTTTTTTTCCTTTGTTCTGGTGATGACACTCAACAGAGCGTAGTAGAGCCTTTGTCACATGGGTGAATTCTCTGGATCAAAGAGCCTTATTTACTTATAGTAAACCTGTGCGCAAACAAAAAACAGATAATTACCTCGGGATAGGGAAGGCTTTGGATCCTCCAGAAGCTTACCCTGTCCTCCCAGGGCCGGTTCAAGTAACAATTGGGCCCTAGGGCAAAATTAGCCTGGGGGCCCCTCAACAGACACCAACCGACCAAAAGGCATCATTAGAGGCCCTTTGTTGCAGCCAAACTTCCCTCCTGGGCCCCTGAGCTGGCTGCTGACCCTCCCCCAATCACCTCCCAACTTAACAGACTATGCAGAGTCCCTGGGGAGCAACAGTTAAGATGGGTGAGGGACAACTTGGGGGCCCCTACAGGCTCTGGGGCCCTGGGGCAATTGCCCATTTTTTCCTATGGTAGCTCCGGCCCTGCGTCGTCCTCCACTAGGCCGTACCAGCAATGAGACCCCTGGAAAAAGCAGAGCTTCTTCAGGTCCATGCTATTGTGGGGGGCTCTGGGGCCATTCTTAGTAGCAGGAGGAGGCGCAATGCGTGAGGGGGGAGCAGTACTTCCGCTGATCAGGAAGTACAGTGAGCGGCGTTGCAAACTGAGAAGACTGGCGGCATGCAGAACTGTGTCGCATAGAAACTGGAAGGTGAGTCCTGTGTTACCTGCCCGCAATTTCTGAAGGGTTGAGCCCTAGGTGAGGGAGTGGGGAGTCCTACGCCTGGCTACCTATACTGTGGCGCCTGTACTTGACTAACCTATACTGGGGGCACCAATCTCTGGCTAACCTATAACTAGCTAACCTATAGTGTGGGCACCTATACCTGGCTAACCTAATCTATGGGCACATATACTTGACTAACCTATAGTGGGGTGTACCTGTACGGTCTTCAATGTATTAAAAATAATCTGCTATGAGGTGACAAATGTTTTCACTCATCATCTAGGGCATATTTCATTATGCTCAGTAATCTGGGAGAATGTGAGTAATTACTCACCTGGCGCTTCTTCCAGCCCACTGAAGTCCTCCTGGTCCCTTCTTGTTGTTCAGCACTGCTCTGTTCCTCCACTGTCTCTCTCAGAATGCTGACTGGCTGCCCCCTTGCTGCACGTCTCCTCCATCGTGCTACGATAGCCGGGAGCATTCTGTGCTTGTGCAGTAAGTAAAAAATGCTACTAAGCATGCACAGAATGCAGAACTGTGGCCACATTACTTCTCACTTTAAATTGCCTTTAAAGCAAACCTGAGCCAAAGTTCTGGTTCAAAAACAGATACTTACCATAAAGAGAGAGGGAAGCCTCAGGATCCTATTGAGGCTTCCCTCGGTGGTCTGGTGTCTCCCGTTGGTGAGCACAGCCCCCAAAGATTAGCCACAAGGCATTTTCTTAAGTGTTCGGCTCGGGTACAATTTAAAGAGACTCTGTAACAAAATGTTCAGCCTTAATTCTTCTATCCTATAAGTTCCTATACCTGTTCTAATGTGGTCTGGATTACTGCAGCCTTTTCTAATTGCACTGTCTCTGCAATATATCTAATTTTCTTTTCTTTGTCAAGCTTTGTCGACCCAGAGAGGAATGCACTGCCTCTGCTGTGATTGGGAGAAGTTATGCACGCCCCCTCCATGCCCCCTGCAGGCTCTGTGTGTGTGCTTTGTTTATGCCTCACAAACAGGTCTCAGCTCTCAATTTCAGCTTGTCTGAGGGGGGAGGGAGCTGCCCATTTTGAGAAACCCTGACTGGAGTGCAGATAATTCACTATGTAATTAAAACTTGTAGTATACTGTAACATGATTATATATATATATATATATATATATATATATATATATATATATATATGTATATATATATATATATATATATACACACACACACATACATCACTTCCACGGCCATGTTTTTTGTTTGCAAACACTGCCTAAAGCTGACGATTAAAAGCCAGGATCACGGCGGGGGGTGGCGGAAACGGCAAAGAGGGATCCTAAAGAGAATCTGTACTGTCCGATTTGTACAATAAAAAACATAACAGTTGAGTCACTGTGATCTCCTGGATCATCCAGGAGATCACAGTGACTCAATTGTTATGTTTTTTATTGTACAAATCGGACAGTACAGATTCTCTTTAAAAACTCTTAGAATAAAGAAAAAAATCATATGTTTAACCACTTCACCTCAAAGGGGTTTTCCCCTTAAAAAAACAGAGCAATTTTGTAATGATCTGGGAGCGATATCCAGAGTCAGCGCACAGCAAGTGCGCTGAAGCAGGTGGAAATCGCCACAATCACACAAGCAGAGCACCCAGCATACATCCGTAGAGGAGAATTCCAACCAGCAGGTAGAGCTGTGGAGCACAGAGGAACAAGTCCCCTGCACAGCCACAAATGCCAGATTGAAATTGCACGATTAAGCAACACTGGGAAATATAAACAGAGTAGCAACTCAGAAGAGAGCAAGAACAGAGACAGACTATATGAATGTCTACCAATCTAGTCGCCACCCAGCGACGGTAGACATATCACAACAGAACAGACCAGAGTGAGAAAGCCAATCGCAAGAGAGGCGATTGCTATCAGCAACACAAGCCGAGTAAGAACAAAGACAGACTGTATGAATGTCCACCAATCTAGTCGCCACCCGGCGACGGTAGACATATCACAACTGAACAGACCAGAGAAAGAAAGCCAACCGCAAGAGAGGCGATTGCTGTCAGAAACATAAGACTGAGCAAAGACAAAGCATAAATGAGATATGATAGACACAGCAAACAACCACAATCTGAAAATAACAAATGAACTAAATAAACGCGGTCACCGCACGATATGCGCAACAGTGACAAGCACGTTAATAGTACAGTCACTGCACATTAAGCGCAACAGTGACAAAAGCGTACCAACCCTAACTAACAAATGAACACGGAAAACAAAGACAAACAGATAGCGAGAACGCTTGCTAAATGGTTGCCTAACACCAGACAACAGCAAGCGTTTACGCTAGACAAAACAAACTAAACGATTTACTATCAGCCACCACTGGAGACAGTGGAATCACAAGTACAGGACAAGACAAAACTAGACAGTACAAATATTACACAAATCTGACAGCACTAATAGGAGTGCAAAGTGCACTCCCCAGTAATTAACTACACTAGAATATTCAGCAATAAGATACAAAGAGGCTGAGGCTCTAAAGTCAGTCTTCACCAAACAAGACCTATGAGGAGCAAGTAATTCTGTGAGGAAGTGACATTTATACTGAAAACCTTCAAAGGAAGCAGACAAGCAGATTGCAAGATAAGTAGATGCAAATCAGTCAGCCTTTCAAACTGACAAAAAGGCCTCTTTTCCCTGGACTGAGCTATGCAACCTGCATAGGAAACCAAACTGCCCAGGGAATCAAGGCCAGCAAAGCGAATTCTGACAAATTTTCACCTGTCAGCGTTCCTTCCATTCATTCCCCTATAGCTTTATTACTACTTATCACAACAAAACAATCTATATCTTGTTTTTTTTGCCACCAATTAGACTTTCTTTAGGGGGTACTTTTTGCTAAGAATTATTTTTTTCTAAAGGTGTTTTAACAGGAAAAATAAGAAAAACATGGAAAAAATGTATTATTTCTCAGTTTTCGGCCATTAAAGATTTAAAATAATACATGTTTCCATAATTGAAACCCACACATTCTATTTGCCCATTTGTCCCGGTTATTGCAATGTTTTAAATTTTTCCCTAGTACAATTTATGGCGCCAATATTTTATTTGGAAATAAAGGTGCATTTTTTCAGTTTTGGGTCCATCCCTAATTACAAGCCCATAATCTATGAAGTAATAGTAATATACAGTCTTGACATACATATTAAAAAAGTTCAGTCCCTAAGGTAACTATTCATGTATTTTTTTTTATTTGGGGGGTAATTATTGGGGAGTGTGGGAGGTCAGGGGTTCATTTAAAATAGGGTCAAAATAGGGCTTTTACTGAAAAAAAATGTAAATGTAATTTTACTATTTGGCAACAAGATGTCCTGGCGGCTGTCTTTGTTATGCGCGGTATTACTACGCACACAGGAAGCAATGCGTTGACAGTCTTTGTGAATGGCGGCGCCGTCTCATAGACGGCTGCGGTCATTCACACGGGAACTTAGATCAATGAATGGGAACCGTGTTCCCATTCATTGATCTAGCGGCTAACGATCAGCGGCGGTAACAAGCACACGGGGGTAAGCGGGAAAGCATGGCGGGAGGGACGTAGTATCTACAGTGGAGGAAATAATTATTTGACCCCTCACTGATTTTGTAAGTTTGTCCAATGACAAAGAAATGAAAAATCTCAGAACAGTATCATTTCAATGGTAGGTTTATTTTAACAGTGGCAGATAGCACATCAAAAGGAAAATTGAAAAAATAACCTTAAATAAAAGATAGCAACTGATTTGCATTTCATTGAGTGAAATAAGTTTTTGAACCCTCTAACAATAAAAGACCTAATACTTAGTGGAAAAACCCTTGTTTGCAAGCACAGAGGTCAAACATTTCTTGTAATTGATGACCATGTTTGCACACATTTTAGGAGGAATGTTGGTCCACTCCTATTTGCAGATCATCTCTAAATCCCTAAGGTTTCGAGGCTGTCTGTGTGCAACTCTGAGCTTGAGCTCCCTCCATAGGTTTTCTATTGGATTAAGGTCCGGAGACTGACTAGGCCACTCCATGACCTTAATGTACTTCTTCTTGAGCCACTCCTTTGTTGCCTTTGCTGTATTTTTTGGGTCATTGTCGGGCTGGAACACCCATCCACGACCCATTTTCAGTTTCCTGGCAGAGGGAAGGTGGTTGTCTTTCAGGATTTCACGATACATGGCTCCGTCCATTTACCCGTTAATGCGATTAAGTTGTCCTGTGCCCTTAGCAGAAAAACACCCCCAAAGCAAAATGTTTCCACCCCCATGCTTGACGGTGGGGACGGTGTTTTGGGGGTCATAGGCAGCATTTTTCTTCCTCCAAACACAGCGAGTTGAGTTAATGCCAAAGAGCTCTATTTTGGTCTCATCAGACCACAGCACCTTCTCCCAGTCAATCAAAGAATCATTCAGGTGTTCATTGGCAAACTTCAGATGGGCCTGCACATGTGCCTTCTTGAGCAGGGGGACCTTGCGAGCCCTGCAGGATTTTAATCCATTGCGGTGTAATGTGTTTCCAATGGTTTTCTTGGTGACTGTGGTCCCTGCTAATTTGAGGTCATTCACTAACTCCTCCCGTGTAGTTCTAGGATGCTTTTTCACCTTTCTCAGAACCATTGACACCCCACGAGGTGAGATCTTGCGTGGAGCCCCAGAGCGAGGTCGATAGATGGTCATTTTGTGCTCCTTCCATTTTCGAACAATCGCACCAACAGTTGTCACCTTCTCTCCCAGCTTCTTGCTAATGGTTTTGTAGCCCATTCCAGCCTTGTGCAGGTCTACAATTTTGTCTCTGACATCCTTGGACAGCTCTTTGGTCTTTCCCATGTTGGAGAGTTTGGAGTCTGCTTGATTGATTGATTCTGTGGACAAGTGTCTTTTATACAGGTGACTAGTTAAGACAGGTGTCCTTAATGAGGGCGACTAATTGAATAGAAGTGTCTAACCACTCTGTGGGAGCCAGAACTCTTAATGGTTGGTAGGGGTTCAAAAACTTATTTCACTCAATGAAATGCAAATCAGTTGCTATCTTTTATTTAAGGTTATTTTTTCGATTTTCCTTTTGATGTGCTATCTGCCACTGTTAAAATAAACCTACCATTGAAATGATACTGTTCTGAGACTTTTCATTTCTTTGTCATTGGACAAACTTACAAAATCAGCGAGGGGTCAAATAATTATTTCCTCCACTGTACATCCCTGCACGGAGTTATGGCAATTTGCAGGGACTTAGTTACTCGTCCCAGGGGAGGGGAAGTGGTTAAATCTAAATACTGTATATAAAATTGGACGTATGTATGTATGTGTGCATGCAATGCCATCACTCAAAAACACCTTGCCCGATTCAAACAAAACTTGGTATAGAGATCATTTACTACCTGGGAAGAGATGTTCTGGGGGTCTCATGCCCGGGGCTTCCTTCAGCCCTCTCTACTTAGATCGTTCCCTGAGCAACGTCCAAAGCCTCCTGGATTCTCCTGTAGCAGCCCCGTTCTCCGCAGCCAGTCGGGCGTACTGCGCATGAGCAGCCAGGCCATACGCTGCACTCCTGACGCCAGGAGCATTCTGCGCCTTCACAGTACTATTGTGCAGGAGCAGAGCGCTCCCTGCAGCAGCAGAAAGACGGGGGAGCGCGCTTGGCTGCACTGTGCCTGCGCCGATTGGCCCACACTGGCCAAAGATAACGGGGCTGTTACAGAAGAATCCAGGTCGCTTTAGATGCCACTGAGGGAGTGATCTGTGTAGAGGGGGCTGGAGGAAGCCCCAGGTATGTATAAAACTTTTCTTCCCCCTCGTCTCAGGTACAATTTAACCCCCGGCAACAAAAGTGAGTATATCCCTAATCGAAGAATGTCAAAATTGTGCCCAAAGTTTCAATATATTGTGTGCCTGCCGGTGTTTTGCAGCAATGCCTTAACTCACAGGCTGCCACTGGAATCCTCTTCAGCTCCTCCATGACCAAGCTGGTGGATGTTAAGAGACCTTACACTCCCCCACCTTCCATTGCGGATGCCCAACAGCAACTCAATAGGGTTTTGGTCTGGAGACATGCTTGCTTGGCCACTCCAGCACCATGAAAGGATAATATTCAAATATTTACAAAAATATGAGAGATGGACTCACGTTTGTGAGGTACCTACTGTGTGTGTATATATATATATATATATATATATATATATATGTGTGTTATGGCCAGTGCAAATTAACGATCACATGCATTACTAAATGGGAAACTGAACTTGGGCTAGAAAGGAAGATTTAGGCCCCAGTGATCATTTGCGCTGCATTCCTTGTTACAGCCAGAACGAAACGCAACATTACAGACAGCGTCACTCCGCGCGTTTTTTGTCAGGCACAGAGAAGCAGACAGTTCAATGTAAAGTATGCCACACCTTTCACTGTTACCGCGCATTTACCTGTAATGCACTTCATTACCATGCTAATCAGTGCAATACCTCAATCCCCGGCCACAATTCACTAAGCTTATCTCCTGTATTTAATAACGTTTCTAGAGCTGTTACCATGGTGATAAGGCATGTAGTATTCAGTAAACATTTTACCTCAGGCAAACCTAAAGTTAACTTTTCAATCCTTAAAATAACTCCAGAATTCTAAAGTTAAAGACAGGGGGCCATATGCAATTCACCTTTTCACCTGAGTTTTCTCCTAGGAGATCATTTTTAATCTTCGATTTAAAATAACTTTTCAGCAATTTTCAACTAAAAAAGTACCAAAAAGTAGGTGAAAAAGTACTATCAAAATTATTTTGAGTATTTTCTTGCTTTCTGGTACCTTAAAAAGCATTTTATCGACAAGTTTAAAATTATCACGTAGGAGAAAACTCAGGTGAAAAAGTGAATTGCATATGGGCCTGGCTGTTAATTAACTGTGTGTGAAAATAACTACAGAGGAGGTAACTTAACTACAGAGGAGGTAACTTAAAGGAATACTATCGATTCACATATTTTTTTCAATTGACACAGGAATTGTTTGGGAAGTGCTGCTAAGTACTGGTGTATACATTTTAGTAGCAACTTCTTTGTTTACTGTTAGCAAAATACTTTCAAAGTTTACTGACACCAAAACTGATGGCAGACTGAGCCATGAGGAGAGGGGAAATTCCCCTCACACTTGATCAGTTAACTCTATGTGTAGCTCTGTGTGTGACAGAGAAGAGAGCTCCCAACAGCTGCAGCTCCTCTGTCCTGTGTTTCTGACTGACGTGTCTGAAGAGAGCAGAGGAAATGTAACTAATTGTCACAGCTTTTCATACTGTTTTTGCTTTCGGAGTTTGATATGTTTGATATTTGCTTTCTATAGTCTGATATGCAACTCTGGCTGTGCATTGAAGCAGACACCCCTTCTGCAATTGATTTGTCCCAATATAGCTAAATCCTACCCTCAATAAATTACAATTTTTGCCTCTGATATTTAACATGAAAAGTAGGAAAATGTTTACACAGCTACTTAGACATTATTTGCACACTGTCATTTTAGAACACTTGGGTATCGATAGTATTCCTTTAAGGAATGAAGAGATAAGATAACTCTTTCACTGTGTGGTGGTAAATTTTCTCTTGCCTTATTATCTCCAGCATGATCTTAGTGAATTGAGGCCAATGTGAATATTGCTATAGGTGGAGCATTGCTGTGCAGCAAGCCGCGTTACAGAGTGACTGTGATGCCACATCACAATGTTCCACTGTGAACTTATGCTGGGAGCACACTTGTCTGTGCAGAAAGCCTGAGATTTCTGCCATGTGCATTTCTGCAGCTTGCTCTGCGTTTTGTAATTTTGTTTGTGTTTTTGTATGCGTTTGCGTTTTGCATGAGTTTTTCATGTGTTTTGCATTTTTTTAATATTCTCCACTTTTCAATGAAGAAAAGTATAGTATCATATTTATTTTAAAAAAATGCAAGCAAAATGCATACAGTATGCGGAAATAAGCTCCATGTGTTGTACAAAACCCATATACCTTAGCTATGTTTTGCAATGCGGCCCATAGATGTACATTATATGTGCAATTTTTCGTGCGTTTCCCACGACTAGTGTGCTCCCTGCCTCTCAGCTCTCCATGGTGAGTGCGTCTTACAGTAGAGTGACCAGACGTCCCGGATTGCCCGGGACGCGTCCCGGATTCGGGGTCCGCTGTCCCAGGCTTAATGAGGTCCCGGGAAACGTCCCGCTTTCAGCAGCGGGACGTCCCGGCCTCGGGACTCTGGCCACTCTCTCCTCATGAACTGGCAGCGGCGTCTATAGACGCCGTGCCAGTTCATTGCCTGCAGCCCCACTCCAGCCTCCTCTTCCGGTGTCTGTTCCAACACCGGCAGGCAAGCAGGGCTACGGCAAGATGGCTGCTGAAGCCCTGTACTGGAGACTATTTGTGTCTCCAGTACAGGGCTTCGGGCGCCATCTTGCCGTAGCCCTGTCAGCACGGGAGATATGCAGGGGGAAGGTGGTCCCTGGAGGAGCGCTCCAGAGGCCGGAGACTTCTGCCAGGTGAGTAAATGCTTTTTTTCCAGGTGAACTTTGCCCGCATTGCGTTTCTTGTCTGGTGAAATGTTTGCCCACATTACGTTTCTTTTCTGGTGAAATGTTTGCCCGCATTGCGTTTCTTTTCTGGTGAAATGTTTGCCCGCATTGCGTTTCTTTTCTGGTGAAATGTTTGCCCGCATTGCGTTTCTTTTCTGGTGAAATGTTTGCCCGCATTGCGTTACTTTTCTGGTGAAATGTTTGCCCGCATTGCGTTTATTTTGTACTGACATGTTGCCCGCATTGCGTTTATTTTGTACTGACATGTTTGCCCGCATTGCGTTTATTTTGTACTGACATGTTTGCCCGCATTGCGTTTATTGTCTGGTGAAATGTTTGCCCGCATTGCGTTTATTTTCTGGTGAAATATTTGCCCGCATTGCATTTATTTTGTACTGACATGTTGACCGCATTGCGTTTATTTTGTACTGACATGTTGCCCGCATTGCGTTTATTTTGTACTGACATGTTGCCCGCATTGCGTTTATTTTGTACTGACATGTTTGCCCGCATTGCATTTATTTTGCACTGACATGTTTGCCCGCATTGCATTTATTTTATACTGACATGTTTGCCCGCATTGCATTTATTTTATACTGACATGTTGCCCGCATTGCGGTTATTTTGTGCTGACATGTTGCCTATTGCGTTTATTTTCTGGTGTCCGGGGTAACTGTTACTGCATTTATTATTTAATGGTCATAGATGGCTATGTTTGCTGCTTTGTGGTTACGGTATACTATTAGCATCACACAGTTTCTGCACACCCATGATGCAAAGTCTCGTTTGTCCACATCATGGCGTAAACACTGCTTTCTTATGCCTCGCTGTTACATCATTACGTTAGCTCCGCCCATACAATGTCATGGCCACGGCCATTTTTCGCCGCGGCGCCACCTCCCCCCAGTCTTCGTCGCTGCACGCTCCTCAGTCCTCCCCACTTTTTGCCGCGGCGCACTCCGTCCCAGGTTGGACCCACAAAAATCTGGTCACTCTACTTACAGCCCTGATTGTTATTTCTCAGCAAATTTTGATAATTGGTCATACAGCATAGATGGATCAAGTGCAAGAGTAAAATTTGTTATTGTTGTTTATAACTGTGCATAGCTCTCAACTGTCCCACTTTTGGAGGGACAGTCCCTCTTTGGGAAACCTGTCCCTCTTTCAGGACTCATTACAGATCTATATAAATATATGCATTTTTCTACTAAAATGTGTTTCATTGACTCTATTTGCTTCCTTTAACCACTTGCCGACCATCCACTGTAGATTGGCGGCGGCAAAGTGGGAGCCCCAGGACCACATAGCGCCAATTGGCGTCGGGTCCTGGAGGAGGGGATTGCGGCGCATCGCCGGCATTAGGCTCCGCCCACATGTGACATCAACCCGCCGGCCAATCTCCAGCGCTGGCGGGTTGTAACAGTTCAAACAGGCCAATTGAAACTGTATAATGCGCTTTGTTAGGTAAACAAAGCGTATTATACACGCTGCCTCCTCCCTGGTGGTCACATCGCTCGATCGACCACCAGAGAGGAAGGCAGCACTGTGAGTCAGCACGCACACACACTGATCCTGCCCCCCTCTGCACACTGATCGCCCACAGCACCCATCAGACCACCCCCTGACAGCACTGTTTGCACACAATCACCCCCCTAATCACCTATCAATCACCCCCTGTCACTATCTGTCAACGCTATCTTTTAGATCAGGTCCTAAACTGCTCCCAGGGGCTCCTGCTCATCCCCCCACACCCTCAGATCCTCCCCAGACCCCCTCCCCCCCGTGTACTGTATACAGCTATTCTCCCCTGTAATCACCTGTCAATCACCCATCAATCACCCCCTGTCATCACCTGTCACTGCCACCCATCAGATCAGACCCTAACCTGCCCCTTGCGGGCATCTGATCACCCACCCACACACTCAGCTCGCCCGCAGACCCACCCTCAGAACACCTCCCAAATGCATTGTTTACATCTGTTCTCTCCTCTAAACACCTACTGATCACCCATCAATCACTCATCAATGACCCCCTGTCACTGCTACCCATCAGATCAGACCCTAATCTGCCCCTTTTAGGGACCCTATCACCCGCCCACACACTCAGATTGCCCTGAGACCCCCTCTGATCAAATCGCCAGTGAGTTGCTTGCATATATTTATTTTATATTTATCAACTCCTCAGGTTGCTTCTCACAAAACTTTCTTATTCATACAACCGCGCTATACATTTCATTCTCCAACTACCCATAAATCTAAATCCCACCCTATCCTCCGCTCTCTCTGCCTCCTACTACTCCTTGCTGCAGGTGACATTTCACCAAACCCCGGACCCTCTCTGCCGGCTCGCTCCTCACTCTTGCACACTAATCGCACTGCAAACAGCCAACCACATGCACACCGAAACTGCCACAACCTTATTAATATTCCTCTTCTCCCCCCTCCTCCCCCACCTATTTCTGCTGCTCTCTGGAAATGCCCGCTCAGTCTACAACAAACTTCCTTTCATCCATGACCTTTTCAATTCCAACGCCTTCACCTTCTTTGGGGTCACAGAAACATGGCTGACGCCTTCTGACACGGTCTCACCTGCCACCCTCACTTATGAGGGATTCCACTTTAGTCACACGCCTAGAAGTGGGAATAAACATGGCGGTGGTGTGGGCATTCTTTTCTCTGATAGATGCTCCTTCAAGCCACTCACCCCCATTCCTTCTCTTTCTCTACCTTCCTTTGAAGTCCATGCAGTCCGTCTATACTCTCCCTCTAACCTCCAGATCGCAATAATCTACCGCCCTCCTGGCCCTGCTTCCTTCTTCCTACATCACTTCTCTGCATGGCTCCTCCAGTTCCTGTCCTCCGATATCCCTACCATCATTATGGGCGACTTTAACATTCATGTTGACACCAACAATTCTACCACCACTAAACTTCTGTCACTTACTTCCTCCTATGGCCTGTCTTAGTGGTCCACTGCTCCAACTCACTCTAATGGTCATACACTTGACCTCATATTCACTCGTCTCTGTTCTATCACTGATTTCACTAATACTCCTCTCCCGCTCTCTTATCATAACTTACTAAACTTCTCTCTCTCCTCCTCTCTTCCTACCACCCTGGCTCAAGCAGGCTCATATACACGCAGGAACTACCGCAACATAGACATGCAATCTGTCTAATGCCTTGGCACCTCTCCTCACACAACCATTCACTGACCCTGACTCAGCAGCTGCACACTATCACTGCTCAATCACGCAAGTCATGGATGAAATCGCACCCCTCACCGATGTCCACCCACACCGTGTCAGTCGCCAACCCTGGCTGACCAAAGCTACTAAACAGCTAAAGGGGTGCTCTAGGGTAGCTGAACGCCGTTGGAGAAGAACTAATACTAATGAGGATTTCATTACTTACAAAAAAAGAGTTGAACAAGTTTAAAACCGCTCTCTCTTCTGCAAAACAATCATACTTCTCCTCCCTCATATCCTCCCACTTGCACAATCCAAAGCGCCTGTTCAGTACTTTCAACTCCCTTCTCCGTCCACCCCCTCCTCCTCCTTCTTCATGCTTATCAGCTGAAGAATTTGCAACATACTTTACAGATAAAATTGCAAAAATCCGTAGTGTGTTTTCCACGCAGACATCAAACTCCATCTCCACTCCTCTTGTTGACTGCTCTCTTTCCAATTTCTCTCCACTCTCCGAACATTCGCTCTCTTCCCTTATCTCTAAATCCCATCTAACCACCTGTTCTTTGGATCCTATCCCATCACATCTCATTCCACAGCTATCCACATCCCTCATCCCTGCCCTAACATCGCTGTTTAACCTATCCCTCTCCACTGTAATTTTTCCATCCTCACTCAAGAGGGCTGTTGTAACACCACTACTTAAAAAAACATCTCTAGACCCCACCGAACTTGCTAACTATCGCCCAGTGTCACTTCTCCCATTTACATCTAAATTACTTGAATGCCACATTCATGCTGAACTGAGTCAGTATTTATCTGCAAATTCCTTGCTTGATCAGTTCCAGTCTGGCTTCCTGCCAAACCACTCCACAGAAACAACCCTCACCAAAGTAGCTATTGATCTCCTCACAGCTAAATCCAAAGGCTATTATTCCATACTCATCCTTCTAGATCTGTCATCAGCATTCGACACTGTCGACCACACTCTACTCCTACAGATCCTTTCATCTATAGGAATAAAGGACCTCGCTCTCTCCTGGATATCTTCCTACCTCTCTGGAAGGTCTTTTACTGTGTGATGAATAGCGGAAAAGCCGCCGCATGTTCTGACAGTAAGGCGGCTGATTCTGCGTCTGATGCGGCGGTTTGTCCGCGTCAGCATGCATCTGGGTTGTCTGGAACTGGTGGTGCACATGGGAGGAATGGCGTGGGGGCCGCTGCGTGTTCTGATGGTAAGGTGGCGGATTCCGCGTCCAGTGCGGCGGTTTCCCTGCAGCAACATGTGTCTGGGCTGTCTGGACCTAGTAGTGCACACAGATGGAGAGCTACGCGTGCGCGCGCTGCAAGACAAGCTCTTTATACCAATAGGAGGAAGATCAGCTGATCAGGGCGGTCAGCTGATCCCTGCTCAGTCAGTGATTGGTTGATGGGAGCTGGGCGGCGCTGTGGAGCGTTTACTATATATATCTCCTGCTGTTCAGTTGCTGGTTGTCTGGCGTTGCGAATGCCTATGTGTTAGCACTCAGACCTTAGTCAGATCCTTCAGTGTGGTGGAACCAGGAGGACCTGGGAATCCACACTTAGCCAGTTACTGTATATCATCTGTGTTATTCTCTAGCATAGTTCCAGGGTGTTGAGATCACGGCCCTCACACCCCAGACTAGGAATACGGTATATCATCTGTGTTATTCTCTAGCATAGTTCCAGGGTGTTGAGATCACGGCCCTCACACCCCAGACTAGGAATACTGTATATCATCTGTGTTATTCTCTAGCATAGTTCCAGGGTGTTGAGATCACGGCCCTCACACCCCAGACTAGGAATACAGTATATCATCTGTGTTATTCTCTAGCATAGTTCCAGGGTGTTGAGATCACGGCCCTCACACCCCAGACTAGGAATACTGTATATCATCTGTGTTATTCTCTAGCATGGTTCCAGGGGGTTGAGATCACGGACCTCACACCTCAGACTAGGCCTTGTTCTGATATCTGTTATGACCTGTAGCGTTCCTGACTATTCTTCTGATCTCTGATTTGGTACTTTGCATATCTGATACTCTGTTGCCGACCCGGCCTGTCTGACCTTCTGGCTGTCACCCCCCGCAGGGTGTCCAGCCTTTCTGCAGGGGTCCCCTGCTCTACAGAGGGGACACTGCTCCGTATCAGTCAGGGACTCCCTCTCCAGGTGTCCTTGACTGCAGTAGA
Source organism: Hyperolius riggenbachi (assembly GCF_040937935.1). Lineage (NCBI taxonomy): Eukaryota > Metazoa > Chordata > Amphibia > Anura > Hyperoliidae > Hyperolius > Hyperolius riggenbachi. Next base: position 283,486,336 of record NC_090651.1, read on the forward strand.
GTCTTCTCTACTTATTGGACCACCTGCTACCCCGGTGGTCCAAAGGTTACTGTTGCACCAAAACACTTACACACTCAGGTGTCTAGAGGTTAGACATATTTGATTATTGGCGATTCTGCAGATCCCCAATAATCAGGTATATCTGTATTCTTGGGGATACTGCAGATCGCCAAGAATCAGATTCTCTCTCTGGTTGCTGACACCTATCGTTACAGAACGCCAGACCAAAACAATATGGACGCACTTAGCACTCGTCTGGACACACTCACCACCTCGGTGGAAAATCTCATCAGAGTGATGGACGGTCAGCAGGCCCAGATCTCTGCTTTATCTGGGTCACTACAAGTCCTACAGACGACTGTCAATTCAGTGCGATCCCCTCCAGTCACAGACTTGAGAATGTCGGTACCGGAAAAGTTTTCTGGCCATAGATCTGACTTTCCGAATTTTAAGAATCGTGTGATGTCATATTTTGAATTGAGGCCTAATCTGTCAGGGACAGAGGCACAGAGAATTACCTTTATCAAAACCTTACTCTCAGGGGATGCTCAAACCTGGGCGTATAATTTACCAACAGGGCATGAAACACTTAGGTCAGTTGAAGAATTCTTCAAGTCCATGGCCATAATTTATGACGACCCAGACATTGCGTCTACCTCTGAGCGGAAGCTAAAAACCTTGCGTCAAGGCAAGGATCCAGTGGAGGTCTATGCGGCTGAGTTCAGGAAGTGGTCAGTGTCGGCTAGGTGGGGGGCTTTTGCACTACTAGATTGTTTTTTATCGGGGTTGTCAGACGCAGTTTCTGGACTGATGTTGGGATACCCTGAACCTAAGACACTTGAGGAAGCAATATCTCTGGCAGTGCGTGTGGATCGTCGGTTACGATACCAAAAGCAAACCGGTGGTAAAGACAGGGTTAGATATGTCTCTTATGCCACGTCTCCACCTACCTCACCACCATCTGAGCCAATGCAAATTGGTCACTCCAAATTAACTCGTTCAGAGAAGAATCGTAGGAAGATGGAGCAGCTTTGTCTGTACTGTGCAGAGGAGGGTCATATAGTGCGGAACTGTCCCAAGAAGTCGGGAAACGCTGCCGCCTAGGTGTAGTCAGAGGTAATACCCTGGGCGCACAGTCTTTACCTCTACATAATGATCGTCTGTTACTCCCTTGTTCGGTCACATGGGAGGGTCAGACTGCTTCTACGGAAGCCTTTATTGATTCTGGTTCAGCAGCTAATTTTATCGATTACGAGTTTGCAAAAAGATTGGGTATACCTATGCTTCCCTTGAATCAACCAATCTTGGTCACTGCGGTAGATGACTCTCCTTTGCAGAGTAACCGCCCCTTGTCCCAGACTCCTAATGTGCATCTCAAGGTTGGGGTTTTACATGGGGAGAGTCTGCAATTTCTGGTCTTGCATATGGCAACCTCTACCGTCATTCTTGGCATGCCCTGGTAACAAATCCATTAACCTTAGATAGACTGGGTTACGGGTCAGCTAAAGAGCTGGTCGTCCCACTGTGATCATCATTGTTTAGTGAAAGTAACCCTGGGTAATACCAACGTTCAGGTTAAAGGTGTACCAAGACAATACGCAGAATTTGCTGATGTCTTTTGCCAAAACTTACCAAACACACAAATGGAGAAACTCACTCCCAAACAGTTCTCTGCTGCTTTATAAAGCCTGCAGGCTGCTTATAAGCCAATGAGAATACACCCAGCTTGCAGTGGTTAATCAAGCAGAAGCTGAGCAAGTCAGCCAGTCAGTTGGAGAGGGCTTCAGTTGCATATAGACAATGGCTATATGACCAGCAGGGGGCACCAGCGTGCAGGATATTCCCTCTCATCTGCCCCCCTCCTAACTAAACTGCATGGGATACTACAATAAAATTAAAAACAATGGTGCATGAGCCAGCCTGGAGCCCCGGGAACTCTCACTGCCCGGGGCCCCAGAACCAGCATCTAACACCATATGTGAGCGCAGCCAAAACGCTTGGAGCTGCCACCCCCAAGGCCTGTCTCCTACTGCTCTAAAACTTACCAAACACACAAATGGAGAAACTCACTCCCAAACAGTTCTCTGCTGCTTTATAAAGCCTGCAGGCTGCTTATAAGCCAATGAGAATACACCTAGCTTGCAGTGGTTAATCAAGCAGAAGCTGAGCAAGTCAGCCAGTCAGTTGGAGAGGGCTTCAGTTGCATATAGACAATGGCTATATGACCAGCAGGGGGCACCAGCGTGCAGGATATTCCCTCTCATCTGCCCCCCTCCTAACTAAACTGCATGGGATACAACAATAAAATTAAAAACAATGGTGCATGAGCCAGCCTGGGGCCCCGGGAACTCTCACTGCCCGGGGCCCCAGAACCAGCATCTAACACCACATGTGAGCGCAGCCAAAACGCTTGGAGCTGCCACCCCCAAGGCCTGTCTCCTACTGCTCTAAAACTTACCAAACACACAAATGGAGAAACTCACTCCCAAACAGTTCTCTGCTGCTTTATAAAGCCTGCAGGCTGCTTATAAGACAATGAGAATACACCTAGCTTGCAGTGGTTAATCAAGCAGAAGCTGAGCAAGTCAGCCAGTCAGTTGGAGAGGGCTTCAGTTGCATATAGACAATGGCTATATGACCAGCAGGGGGCACCAGCGTGCAGGATATTCCCTCTCATCTGCCCCCCTTTGCCCAAAGTCAGCAGACAAACTTCCCCCCCATCGTGCCTTTGATTGTCCTATCGATCTGAGATCTGGTTGTATGCCGCCCAGAGGTCATCTTTATAATCTATCTGGGCCAGAGAAACTAGCTATGCAGGAATACATCAGGGAAAACTTGGCGAAAGGGTTCATACGTCCCTCTCGGTCACCAGCAGGGGCAGGGTTTTTTTTCGTGAAGAAAAAAGACGGAGGTGTCCGCCCCTGTATTAATTACAGAGGAATGAATAAGATCACTGTGAAAAATCGCTACCCTTTACCATTGATTGACGATTTATTCACACAGGTGACCAATGCCAAGATTTTTTCTAAGCTAGATCTCAGGGGTGCATACAATCTGGTTCGCATCAGAGATGGGGACGAATGAAAGACGGCCTTTAACACACCCGATGGGCATTACGAATACCTGGTGATGCCCTTCGGGTTGTGCAATGCGCCAGCCGTCTTCCAGGAGTTAATCAATGAAGTTTTCAGGGAAGTGTTGGGGAAGTTTGTTCTGGTTTATTTGGACGATATACTAATCTTTTCGTCCAAAGTCGCTGAACATCGCAAGCATGTCAGATGGGTATTAGAGAGGTTACGACAGAATCAGCTGTATGCCAAACTAGAGAAATGCCTCTTTGAGGTAGAGTCGGTAGCCTTCCTAGGTTACATCATCTCCACTTCTGGTCTCTCGATGGACCCAGGGAAGGTTTCTGCTGTCCTGGACTGGCCTCAGCCCGTGGGGCTGAAGGCACTCCAGAGGTTCCTGGGGTTTGCCAATTACTACAGAAGGTTTATTAAGGGGTACTCTACCATCATCTCTCCTCTCACCAGTCTCACCAAGAAAGGGGCTGATACTCATCATTGGTCACCTGAGGCTCATACGGCCTTCTCGACTTTAAAGAAGCTGTTCTGTTCTGCCCCAATACTGAGGCATGTTGACGTCGCCTTTCCCTTCATTGTGGAGGTTGATGCCTCAGAGGTGGGGGTAGGAGCGGTGTTGTCGCAGAGGTCAGGATTGCAGGGCAAGCTATATCCATGCGCTTACTTTTCTCGCAGATTTTCACCTGCCGAGAAAAATTATGACATCGGCAACCGGGAGCTCCTAGCCATTAAATTAGCTTTTGAGGAATGGTGACACTGGCTGGAGGGTGCAGAACATGTTATCACGGTTTACACAGACCATAAGAATTTGGAGTATATCGAGGGGGCTAAGAGACTTAGCCCCCATCAGGCCCGGTGGTCCCTGTTTTTTGCTAGATTTAGATTTATAATCACATATACTCCCGGAAGTAAGAATATCAAGGCCGATGCACTCTCTAGGTGTTTTGAGCCCGAGTCAGTGCAGTCTACTGATCCGGAGACTATCCTGCCTCCAAAGGTAGTCCTGGCAGCCACTGAGACTTGGAGAGATTGGTCAACCACTTTGAGTCCCTATCAAAAGGATGTTCCAGAGGGGGTCATGTTTGTGCCACTGCCCTTTTGGTTACAAATTAGACAGTTTTTTCACTCTCACAAGAATGCCGGTCATCCTGGAGACACCAGAACTCAAGATCTACTGGCTAGATGTGCCTGGTGGCCTAGTTTGGCGTCTGATTGTAAGGAATTTGTAAGGGAGTGCACGATCTGTGCGAGGAGTAAGCCCTCTTGTCAGGCCCCCGTGGGCACTTTACAGTCTTTGCCAGTCCCCAATGAACCTTGGACTCATATTTCCATGGATTTTGTGGGTGAACTCCCTCGGTCTGAAGGCAAGTCGGTCATTTGGGTGGTAGTAGATCGTTTCAGTAAGATGGCGCATTTTGTCCCTCTGAAAGGACTCCCCTCGGCCCAGGAACTGGCTAATCTCTTCAGCCAGCACATCTTCCGGCTGCATGGCATTCCGGAAAATGTAGTGTCAGATCGGGGAGTCCAATTTGTTTCAAAATTTTGGAGGGCCTTTTGCCATCAATTAGACATGAAACTCGCATTCTCATCAGGCTACCACCCTCAGACCAACGGCCAAACCGAGAGAGTTAACCAATCCCTGGAAAAATTTCTCAGGTGCTATGTTGTTGATGCGCAAACGGATTGGGTAAAGTTTTTGCCGTTTGCAGAGTTTGCGCACAACAATCTGAAAAGCTCTTCTTCTGGGTATTCCCCTTTTCAAGTGGTGTCAGGTAGATCACCTAAGTTTGCTCCTTTGCCAGTCGCATCAACTCCTTTTCCAGCTCTGGAGGACTGGCAGAGGGCCTGTACTGTGATGAATAGCGGAAAAGCCGCCGCATGTTCTGACAGTAAGGCGGCTGATTCTGCGTCTGATGCGGCGGTTTGTCCGCGTTAGCATGCGTCTGGGTTGTCTGGAACTGGTGGTGCACATGGGAGGAATGGCGTGGGGGCCGCCGCGTGTTCTGACGGTAAGGCGGCGGATTCCGCGTCCAGTGCGGCGGTTTCCCCGCAGCAACATGTGTCTGGGCTGTCTGGACCTAGTAGTGCACACAGATGGAGAGCTGCAAGACAAGCTCTTTATAACAATAGGAGGAAGATCAGCTGATCAGGGCGGTCAGCTGATCCCTGTTCAGTCAGTGATTGGTTGATGGGAGCTGGGCGGCGCTGTGGAGCGCTTTACTATATATATCTCCTGCTGTTCAGTTGCTGGTTGTCTGGCGTTGCGAATGCCTATGTGTTAGCACTCAGACCTTAGTCAGATCCTTCAGTGTGGTGGAACCAGGAGGTCCTGGGAATCCACACTTAGCCAGTTACTGTATATCATCTGTATTATTCTCTAGCATAGTTCCAGGGTGTTGAGATCACGGCCCTCACACCGCAGACTAGGAATACTGTATATCATCTGTGTTATTCTCTAGCATAGTTCCAGGGTGTTGAGATCACGGCCCTCACACCCCAGACTAGGAATACTGTATATCATCTGTGTTATTCTCTAGCATGGTTCCAGGGGGTTGAGATCACGGACCTCACACCTCAGACTAGGCCTTGTTCTGATATCTGTTATGACCTGTAGCGTTCCTGACTATTCTTCTGATCTCTGATTTGGTACTTTGCATATCTGATACTCTGTTGCCGACCCGGCCTGTCTGACCTTCTGGCTGTCACCCCCCGCAGGGTGTCCAGCCTCTCCGCAGGGGTCCCCTGCTCTACAGAGGGGACACTGCTCCTTATCAGTCAGGGACTCCCTCTCCAGGTGTCTTTGACTGCAGTAGAGTCTATTCTACTTATTGGACCACCTGCTACCCCGGTGGTCCAAAGGTTACTGTTGCACCAAAACACTTACACACTCAGGTGTCTAGAGGTTAGACCTATTTGATTATTGGCGATTCTGCAGATCCCCAATAATCAGGGATATCTGTATTCTTGGGGATACTGCAGATCGCCAAGAATCATATTCTCTCTCTGGTTGCTGACACCTATCGTTACACACTGTTTCTCATTCAGATCAGGCCTCCTCTTCACATCCTCTGTCTGTAGGGGTACCTCAAGGCTCTGTCCTTGGTCCCCTCCTCTTCTCCATCTACATGCGCGGTCTTGGTAACTTAAAGGGGAACTGAAGAGAGAGGTATATGGAGGCTGTCATGTTTATTTCCTTGTAATCCATACCAGTTGCCTGGCAGCCCTGCTGGTCTATTTCTCTGCAGTAGTATCTGATTAAAACCAGAAACAAGCATGCAGCTAGTTTTGTCAGATCAGACTTATAAGTCTGAACCACTGAAACACCTGATCTGCTGCATGCTTGTTCAGGGGCTATGGCTAATAGTATTAGAGGCAGAGGATCAGCAGGGCTGCAAGGCAACTGGTATTGTCTAAAAGGAAATAAACATGACAGCCTCCATATACCTCTCTCTTCAGTTCCCCTTTAATCAGCTCATTTGGTTTCCAATACCACCTATATGCAGATGATACACAACTGTACCTCTCGGCCCCAGACCTTAACTCCCTCCTCACACGGGTTCCCGACTGCCTGTCCGCTATTTCCTCTTTCATGTCCTCTCGCTTCTTAAAACTTAATATGAATAAAACTGAACTAATAGTCTTTCCACCATCCCTGTCCACCCCTTTTCCTAATATTACAATAAATGTTAACAACACGTCTATAACATCAGTTCCCAAAGCACGGTGCTTGGGGGTAATATTTGATTCTTCTCTCTCATTTACTCCTCACATTAACTCCCTAACCAGCTCCTGCCATTTCCAACTGAAAAACATAGCACGTATTCGACCTTTTCTCTCCCATGACACAACCAAAATGTTAGTACATGCTCTTATTATATCTCGATTGGACTATTGCAATATATTGCTTGGTGGACTTCCAACTAACCGACTAGCACCGCTCAATTCTGTACTGAACTCTGCTGCTCGACTCATTCATCTCTCCTCTCACTCTTCCTCTGCTGACCCTCTCTGTCAAGCTCTTCACTGGCTACCAATTATTGAGAGGAACTCTTAACCCTAACCTACAAAGCTCTCCAAAATCTCTCTCCCCTGTACATCTCCTCACTAGTCTCCAGATACCAACCCAACCGCAATCTCAGATCTGCACACAAGCTTTTTCTATCCTCTTCTACAATTACCTCCTCACATTCACGTGTACAAGACTTCTCACGTGCCTCACCCCTCCTCTGGAATGCCCTTCCACAACACATCCGCCACTCTCCCACCTTTGAAATCTTTAAACGCTCCCTCAAAACCCACCTTTTCCGACAAGCATATTCTCTAGCTTAGGCCATGCACCCACTAAATAACCTAATTACGCACTACCTGTACATATACTGTATACTTCCCCACCTCTTGTTTCCACCCCATTCCTTTAGATTGTAAGCTCGCAAGGGCAGGGCTCTCACCCTTTTGTGTCATGGACTGTTACTAATTTAATTGCTTGCACTGTTAGACATTTATACATTTTAGTCATCATGTTAAATCAAATTGTAATCAGCAGTGCTGTATCTTGTATCAGTGTTCATATTTGATGTATATCATTGTCTGTATCATTATGTATCCCTTGATTGTTTTCTTACATTGTACAGCGCCACGGAATATGTTGGCGGAATATGTTCTATCCTACTTTGATTGAGGCACGGAATATGTTGGTGCTTTATAAATAAATAATAATATATTCTACCCTGTAACTACTTTCTGATCACCTATCAATCACCCCGTCACCCCCTGTCACTGCTACCCATCAGATTAGACCCTAATCTGCCCCTTGCGGGCACCCAATCACCCACCCGAACCCTCAGATCGCCCACAGACCCCTCCCCCCCCCGCGCCAGTGCATTGCTTGCATATATTCTCCCCTGTAATTACCTATTGATCACCTATCAATCACCCCGTCACCACCTGTCACTGCGGGCTCCTGATCACCCTCCTCCCTGCCCTTAGATCTCCCTCTGATCACTTCCCCCTGCCCTAGATCACCCCCTGCCATTGTGTACATCTATTCTCCTGTCTGTAACGCTTGATTGTGCTTTGATTGGCTCCGATTGTCTCAATTGCCCTGCGGTTGGTTTTCGATTGTCCCGCCGTGATTGGCTTCGATTGTCCCGTGATTGTTTTTTGTGTTTTTAGTATCACTAGTTTTAACAGTTAGGCCAGTTAGCTAGGCCCCTGTGTTAGTGTCAGTTAGCGCTCAGCCCACCGCACCACAGTCACTAGTTGCTGATTAGCGTCATCACTGTCGCTAATCAGCATTGGTACTATATAGTATCTGTAAGTGATCATTACTGATCGCACACAGATCTATATTGGGGTCACTAGGATCCACTAAAAACGCAGTGTTTGCCGATCAGGCCTGTAGGGGGGTCGAGGGAAAATGAGTTGAACTTACCCGGGGCTTCTAATGGTCCCCCTCAGACACCCTGTGCCCGCGCAGCCTCTCACCGATGCTCCGGCCCCGCCTCCGGTTCACTTCTGGGATTTCAGACTTTAAAGTCTAAAAACCACTGCGCCTGCATTGCCATGTCCTCACTCCCGCTGATGTCACCAGGAGCGTACTGTGCATTTTCCCCCGACCACCCTACAGTATCCCTTTAATGCAGAATAATTCTGAACAATCAGTTTTCTCTATCAATTACATTAGCTGCATGGGAAAAAACGCATGTGTTTTTCTGCATACAAACACACATGGTGTGCAGTAACTTCAAGCAGAAAAACGCACGCAGAAAACTGTAAGACAAGTACGTTCCCTGTAAAAGTGCCCCTGCTAACGTCTCTTTAAACTAAAGGCTTAGCAAAAGAAAATAGCTGACATTATGTCAATATAGTTTATGGCTAAAATAGCAATAGGACTTCAGTGCTGGCCTGCGGAGCTGCTAATAGTGACTCATCTGTCACTGTCATCAGTCAGCGCTGTGCTTTTGTACGATGCTCACGCTGGGTAAAACGTCTTCACCACTCTGCAGAAGTAATGCATGTATGCTCAGTCTTATTCCCAGCAATGTTTATTTCAACGTATAAACAATAAAAGCAGAATTCACTATGACGTTCAAGGTGAACGGTGTATTCCTTGTACCCGCTGTCCTTTCACGTCACGAGCCACAAAACGTGATGCGCGGTTACAATTTCAGCACTCGGCTGAATGTAGAAGCCTCTTCATTACATCATCTTGGCTGTGTTGAAGTTTCTGAATGGCTAACCATAGGCCAGCGGCCTGGATTGGCTGAAGAACTGCAGAGAAAACTATGGAAACTAAAGCCTTGTACACATGCAAGAGGGTGCTCAGCCAAGGTGGCCTTTTGGGGCTGCTTCTCCCAAGAATCTAGCATGTGTATGGCAGCTCCCAATCAGGAGCAGTTGAAAAAGTCATGGCCAAAAATGGGCGCAATTGTTATTTATTATTATTATTGATTTATAAAGCGCCAACATATTCCGTGGCGCTGTACAAAGTAAGAAACAAACATGGGGTGCATAATAATACAGACAATGGTGTACACCAATATACAAGATACATAATTAGTGACAAAATACAAAAAATGATATAAAATACAAAATATAGACTTGGTAGTAATAGTGATAAAAGTAACATGATGAATAAAATGTATAATGATTTCCAAGACTCAAAAGGGGTAGAGAGCCCTGCCCTTCACGAGCTTACAATTTAATAATATATGTGGGCGCAATTGTTGTTTATCGATATATGTGGGCACAATTGTTATTTATTATAATATAGAAAGCTGTTACACTATTTAGCGGGCAGCTGCAATTGAATTGAAATTTATTGTATTATTGTTAGCGGGGATGGGGTGGGTTTAGGGTTAGGCACCACCAAGGGGATCTTAGGGTTAGGCAACACCAGGGGGGTCTTTGGGTTAGGCACCACCAGGGTAGTTTTAGGGTTAGGCACCACCAAGGGGAGGGTTCTGTGTGAGAGTAGGGAGAGTTTAGGTTATAGTTAGGTCCAACATTATCGGTAAATTTATTGATAATGTAATACCACAATTAAATTGTTATTTACTGTTTTTGTTATTTAACATTGCGCTTAAATTGTTATTTATCGATACTGCTAGTAATATTGTTATTTAATGTCTAAATTAGCTAGCCACTTTTTCAAATGTATGCCTCCCAATCCCCCCTCCCCCGATTGACCTGCTGCCGGAACAGCTCATCCAAGCCTCAGCCAAGTCCGTTGCACAAATCATTAGCCCTTCTGCTCCATCGTGTACTTTGAGTCATCCCTCCACAGCTATAACCAGGGTCGGACTGGGCCAGTGGGAGCTCATGATTTTTTTAATTACACTGACCTCACATGACGTCAGTGTCCCCGGGGCCCCTAGCACTGCAGGAGGGGGCACAGCACAGTAAAGAGGCGGCGGGCACAGAGCAGCTGGGGGGGGGGGGGCTGTGGCTCTCGCGGGATCGCGAAGGGGTAAATATTGCCGGCAGCGATCGGGTATAATCAGAGAGGTGCGACGGGGCTTGGGAGGCATAGTTAGCTAGCGAAGTGCTAGCTAAAGCATTTAAATTACATTTTATTTATAAAAATCCTCCCGCGAACGCAGCCTATGAAACTGCGTACCGCCAGGGAGGTTAAAGGTAACCAAGCACCACTTTTTTTTCCTGGTCTCTAAAAGCTAAAGGTGCTGCCATGTTTCCCCCTCCTCTTCTAGCTGTCCCTCCATAGCTGTCCATTCAGGTGAAGGAGTGAAGATAGCACCTGTGACTTCTGTGAACTCTTTGAAGCACAGTGTCCAATCTATCCACCCCTCCCGCTGATTAAAAATGGTGCTTGGTTCACTTTAACCTCCCCCCCAACCTATGCCTAATAGTTACTTCCCACCTATATACACGTAACACCAATCTCCCCCCCCATCTACGCCTAATACTCACTTCCTCCCCATATCTATGCCCAATTGCTGCAGCCAATACCACTCCATAGCAGCCGTCCTGAAATTGGGCTACATAACAGCAGTACCCAGGCACTGACTCACCTTCGCCACAGATGATCAGGAGTTTGTCACATCAATTGTCACCCCTGCCGCATGATAGAGCGACATATGACTCCGGTGCCCAAATGTTACACTTAGCATACCATAGCCGCAAACGTCTATTGAAGTCTATGACAGTACCAAAACGTACAATATGGCCGGTGACCAATTTGCACATCTTGTTCCCACACCCTCCACAGTGTCTTTATAAAATGGATACATTAATTGGTAGGCAGGGCCATGTATTTATAAATACACTGGGGAAGGTGTAGGAAGAGTTAAATGCTGTATTAAACGCTAAGTAGAGATAACAGTTTTTGAAGAGTTAATCTCTCAACAGAAGGTCTTCACGTTATCTGCTCCTTGCTGGCCCATTCAGTGGTTTGAATGTGACGTGCACTGAAATGGAGAGAAATGAAGTGGCTGTACATTGTGATATTAACAGTGGTGCAGCTAAAGTAACTGTGGGCCCCGATGCAAGTCTTACACTGGGGCCTCCCAAGCACTCTATACATAACAATTGATACAGCGCACCAAAACCTGCCAATGGCAACTACAGTGTCAGAGGTGCAAGAAGGGGATGGGGAGCAATTTAATGATTACCACTATTCAAACTATAGGAGTCATTATTATGAGCACAGGACCAATAGAGAGCCAATACTGTAGTTGAGGGAGGGCCCTTCAGGGCCCCGATGCGGTCGCTATCTCTGCACCCCCTATTGCTACAGCCCTGGATATTAAAGCATAGTGCAGATGATATACACTAGACATATCCTGTGTGTCATATCATGTGATCGGGACCCAGAGGATGATGTCGACATTACAGCTCCCCTGTGGTGGAAGAGGAGAGCCGAGCCTGTAAGGGAAGAGCCAATCCGGCTTCTTGATCAGGTAAATATCAGGCGCTCCCTGCTCCGCTCTGCAATCTGGGTAGGGGGGGGGGAGGGGCAAAAAAAAAGTGGTGCTGCAGCTCACATAAAAAAAAAGGCAGCTAAAATGTTAATCTCAACAAAAGATTGCTGTAAACTTCAGAAGCTGCCATTGGCAACAGGCACATTCCTTTGTTCTTTCACTGACATATAAAGCCATCTGTGTCTATTTACCTCTTCCATTTACTTGGCACAATACCGTTATTGTGGCTTCCAGTGGTCGGAAACCCTAATCATTAATGCACAAGTCCTTGTCTAACCTTTTCCTCTATGAAAGCCTTAAACCCCCCATTGTAAGCATATAATTTAGTTTAGCTGTCATTGTGTGGTAATTATTGAGCTTATGGTAGTCATTACTTTCTGAACGAAGGAGCAAACAATGAATGCAATTGTTAAGTAAATAAAGAAATAAAAAGGCGCTTACAAGGGCAAGATAGTTTCAGAGGTGAGAATCTTATTGTCACACAGTTTTCATTGCTTTTTTTGCCCTGTAAATGTCCTGATGAGAGAGAGAGAGAGAGAGAGAGAGAGAGAGAGAGAGAGAGAAGAGAAAGAGAGAGAAGAGAAATAGAGAGAGAAGAGAAAGAGAGAGAAGAGAAATAGAGAGAGAGAGAGAGAGAGAAGAGAAATAGAGAGAGAGAGAGAGAGAGAGAGAGAGAGAGAGAGAGAGAGAGAGAGAGAGAGAGAGAAGAGAAATAGAGAGAGAGAGAGAGAGAGAGAGAGAGAGAGAGAGAGAGAGAGAGAAGAGAAGGGGGTTATATACAATTCACTTTTTCTCCTGAGTTTTCTCCTAGGTGATAATGGCGTCAATTCACCAGAGAGGATTTACTAAGAGAAAAAAGGTAGGTAGTTTATCTCATGAGGTATTTTAACACTCTGGAGTCAATTCACCAGTGTGAGAGGACAGAGAGAAAAGTGTTCGATAGCAGGGGATAATGGAGAGATATGCATGAGGAAAGTGTGAGAAAGCAGAGAGTTAGGTAATCGGTATTATTGATTTACATGGGATACTTTTCCTCTCTGTAAGCTTGAAAGTGAAGCATTGTGGGTAGGAGGCGGAGTTTTACCACTACCTGACCAGAGTATTCCCGCCTTTTACTGCAGGATCATATCATAAATCATATCACGAGTGAGTCTGAACTTCTTCACCACCTCTGTCTCAGTAAAATTATCAAGAACTGTTCTCTCACGAAAAATACAAGGGGCGATTAAACAGACCCTCCTCCTGCGCCTTCGTCTCCTCATAATAGAAGCAAGCTCTAAGGCCTAGTGCACACCAGAGCGGTTCGGCTGCGTTTTGCGATTCGCTTGCGGCTGCGGATACGCTTGGGTAATGTATTTCAATGGGCTGGTGCACACCAGAGCAGGAGGCGTTTTGCAGAAACGCATACTCCCGGGCTGCTGCAGATTTTGGATTGCGGAGGCGTTTCTGCCTCAATGTTAAGTATAGGAAAAACGCAAACCGCTCTGAAAAACGGCACTTCAGAGCGGTTTGCCAGGCGGTTTTTGTTACAGTAGCTGTTCAGTAACAGCTTTACTGTAACAATACATGAAATCTACTACACCAAAAACGCTTCACAAAACCGCAAAATGCTAGCTGAAACGCTACAGAAAAAGAAGAAAAAGCGTTTCAAAATCTGCTAGCGTTTTGCGGATCTGCTAGCGGATTTTGGTGTGCACCAGGCCTAACAGAGTAAGCTCAAAAGGCTCCATCTTCCACAGCAGCAGCTGCTGTGTGAAAACCACGATATCTCCAGGTTCATTCAGGGGATAAAGAGATGAAAAAATAACGAATGGCCACACCCCCTTTCTTCCCTGGTGAATTGTGATTTGGAGAAAAACTAACTACTAACTATCACTTATTTATCTCATACTTATCTCACATTTATCTCTTGCATTTCTCTCTGTCGATATTTTCTCCTATACTTCTGGAGAATTGCTATTTGGAGATATCACAGGAGGCAAATTACCTCCCAAGAGAAAAATAGGTTGGTAACCTCTGGTGAATTGACGCCAATGTTTCATCTTCAATTTGAATTAACTTTTTAGCACTTTGCAATGGAAAAAGTACCACAACGTAGGTGAAAAAGTACTGTCCAATTTATTTTCAGTAATTGTTTGCTTGCTGATGGTGTACAAGGCATTTTATATACAAGTTGTGAAAATATCATCAAGGAGAAAACTCAAGTGAAAAAGTGAATTGCATATGGGCCCTGAGAGAGAAAGATAGAGAAAGCGAAAGAGAGAGAGAGAGAAAGAGACAACGAGAGAAAGAGATAGAGAAAGAGAGAGAAAGGGAGAGAAAGAGAAGATAAAGAGAGAAGGGGCAATATGCAATAGACCAAGGAGATAATTTTCGATTTAAAATAACTTTCCAGCACTTTTCAACTAAAAAAGTACCAAAAAGTAGGTGAAAAAGTACTATCAAGATTGTAGTATTCTGGTGGCTTAAAAAGCATTTTATTGACAAGTTTAAAAATATCACCTAGGAGAGAATTTAGGTGAAAAGGTGAATAGCATATGGGCCAAAGAGAGAGAAAAAGAGAGAAGGAGAAAGGGAGAGAAGAGAAAGAGAGAGAGAAGAGAAAGAGAGAGAAGAGAAAGAAGAGAGAGAGAAAGAAGAGAAAGAGAGAGAAGAGAAGAAAGAGAAAGGTGAGAGAGGAGTGAGTGAGTGAGTGAGTGTGTGGGGGGATGGGATGTCTGAAGCAAACCCATGCAAATTGTATGGTTATTTTATGTTGGTGCAACATCCCATTGGTCTAGTTTCAAACTGTATAAATGTGTATAACATTAACATAGAATAATCTGCATCTACTCCAAATGATTAGTATCTCATTGGCTATCCCTAGCAGGAACAGAGCAGTTCAATTTATGTGTATTAAGCTAGCCACACACTGGTAAATTTTGGCCAAATATGCCAGGCTGATCAACCTACCTGACTGGAGTTTCATTGGCTACTGATCCATTCCTATACCAGATTGCAGACTCCATTTAAATAGAATTCAGCAGGAATCTATTGAGCAATGGTTGAACCACAAGCTTTGTACTGGTCAATGCCGTGCTACGATATACAGTTGTGTTCAAAATTATTCAACCCCAAATGCTGTAAAGGGTTCTAGGAAATTTAGTGTACATTTGTAATTGTGTTCAGAAAGAAATCTTACAATGACTTTTTAAAGAACCAAATGCAACTAAAATGACATTAATTGTTTTTGTAATATAGTAATAAATGTTTTTTTGTGTGATTTCTTCATTGTCACAATTATTCAACCACTTAAAGACTACCACTCTTAAGAACAGAGGTTCATTCAAGTGTTTTCGATCAGGTATTGAAAACACCTGTGGATGTTAACAAGCAGCAATCAAGCATAATAAGCACCAATTAGGCAGATTTAAAATGACTGTGATACTCAGCTCCTTCTAGACATTTACTGGTGTGTTTACAAACATGGTGAAGTCAAGAGAATAGTCCAGGCAGACAAGAGAAGAGGTGATTTCTCTTCACAGGAAGGGCAATGGCTATAAGAAAATTGCAAAGATGTTAAACTTACCAAGAGACACCATAGGAAGCATCATTCGCAAATTCAAGGCAAAGGGCACTGTTGAAACGCTACCTGGTAGTGGCAGAAAGAAGATGCTGACTTGGACTGCTGTGCGCTACCTGAAGCGCAAAGTGGAGAAAAGTCCCCGTGTGACTGCTGAGGAACTGAAAAAAGATTTGTCAGATGCGGGTACTGAAGTTGCAGCTCAAACAATAAGGCACACACAAACAATGAAGGCCTCCATGCCAGAACTCCCAGGTGCACCCCCTTGCTGCCTCCAAAGAATAAGAGTTGACTGCAGTATGCCAAAAGTCAGGTGGACAAAACACAAAAGTTTTGGTATAGTGTTCTGTGGACTGATGAAACAAAATTAGCACCGTTTGGGCCCATGGATCAACGCCATGTTTGGAAGAGGAAGAACACGGCCTACGAAGAAAAGAACACCTTGCCTACTGTGAAGCATGGTGTGGGGTCAATCATGCTTTGGGGCGGTTTTGCTTCTGCAGGTACAAGCTTCAGCGTGTACAAGGTATCATGAATTCTCTTCAGTACCAGGAAATATTGGATGAAAATGTGATGCAGTCCGTCACAAACCTGAGACTTGGGAGACGTTGGACCTTTCAACAGGACAATGATCCCAAGCATACCTCCAAGTCCACTAGACCATGGTTGCAGATTAAAGGCTGGAACATTTTGGAGTGGCCATTGCAGTCACCAGACTTAAATCCGATTGAGAACCTCTGGTGGGACTTAAAGGATACCCGAACTGACATCTGACATGATGAGATAGACATGTGTATGTACAGTGCCTACCACACAAATAACTATGCTATGTTCCTTTTTTTCTTTCTCTGCCTGAAAGAGTTAAATATCAGGCATGTAAGTGGCTGACTGAGTCCTGACTCAGACAGGAAGTGACTACAGTGTGACCCTCACTGATAAGATTTTCCCCTTTTTATCTCTTTCTTGCTCTCAGAAGCCATTTTCTGCTAGGAAAGTGTTTTATTGTTGGAATTTCTTATCAGTGAGGACTGAGTCAGCAACTTACATACCTGATGTTTAACTCTTTCAGGCAGAAAAAGAAAAAAGGAACCATGCATAGTTATTTGTGTGCTAGGCACTGTACATACATATGTCTATCTCATCATGTCACATGTCAGTTCTGGTAGCCTTTAAAGAAATCAGTTGCAGCGCGCAAGCCTAAGAATGTGACTGAACTGGAGGCTTTTGCCCATGAAGAATGGGCTAAGATACCTGTAGATCGCGGCAAGACACTTGTGTCAAGCTATGCGTCACATTTAAAAGCTGTTAAAACTGGAAAAGGATGTTGTACTAAGTACTAAGTATGAATGTCACTTGGGGGTTTAATAAAACTGATAATGATATGTTATATTTGTCTGACTTACAAGTGCCTCTGATTTAATTGTAAACAAGATGACTGAAATGATCAAAATCGATGTCAAACTGGCCAAAACACTCAATTTCAGTGGGGGTTGAATAATTTTGAACACAACTGTAGGGGTCATCAGTCCCCCACGAGGAGGGACTCTAGTATATTCTTGACACTTGTATATTAACTTGACAAACTGGGTTATTGCTGATTATAATAGGGTCCTTTTACAGTGCTCAGTTGCATTGCAGAATAATTCTACATGTCAACTCACTGCCCAATACAGTTCTATGGGGCTGTTCACAGTACCGAGTTGTAACGGATCGCGTTATTCTAACTAGCTGCATGCTTTGAATGAATGTCTATGTTCAAACTACATTGCAGTTCACACAGATTACAATGCGCATTAAGCAGTATGAATCATGTCATAAACTCATTTGACCTACTGTACACTGTGGTCTTTCCTTGTAGGTAGGTGGTAAGTCCACCACTCTTCCTTTTTTTTTTCTTTTCAATATTTTTATTGAATTATCAAAAAGGTATACAACATTCACACTATCAATTGAAGTCATATTCAATAATTACATATATTTCCCATGCAAGGGACAAGAAACTCTTGTGTTTTATGGGGTCGTACCATGCACCTGGACCAGTTTTGATGGTGCCTCACTTGTAGTAAACACAGTCCCTGAATGCAGGTTTGAGAACATGTCAGAGGTACACATACTATGTTGTAAAGAGCAGAAGAGACATTGATGATGTTGAGGTCACCCTTCCTCCTTTGAAACAGATTTGGTTCTTCCTACTATAATCTCACATGCATGAAGGCGATTTGAAATGTACTGAGGAAATGTGTGTTGGGAGGTCTATCTGAACTAGTCTATGGTTCCTCTGTCCCTTTAGGTAGGCAGGGGAGTCCCTCTGGGTCCTGGTTGTGGAGTATTAGTGTAAATGGACATTTTAACTATGATAAGAGTAATTTGGAGTGTCTGTGAGCCCAGTGCAGAGGCTTTTCCACGCGTCTAGGAATTTGGGTAAATCTCAAGAGACAACAGTGAGAAAAAAGGTTTACTTTGTAGACTGTAGGGAGGATCAATGCGATGCAAATATGACCTTTGACATTTGATCATTGTTATTTATATACACTTGTATAATGACATTGTTATACTTGGTCTATTATAGTATATATATTCATAAATGTTAAAAAAATTGTACTAAAATGTATAATATGCCTTTTTATAATTGGCTGTAATAATTTCTTTGAAAAAATCCCAATAAAAAAATATTGAAATCTAATGAGATGCAAATAGTTCCAAATTAATGCAGAATTATGTCAATTTTGTATGCAAATGTATGCAGCTTGAAAATGGACCAATCAAGTTCCACCAAGGTTTAAATTGGTTGGTCCATTTTCAAGCTGCATATATTTGCATCCAAAATTTACATAATCCTGCTAAACTCAGAATTGTTTGCATCTCATAGATCATTCCTAGTAGAATATTTTTATTGTTGTCTTTTACTTCTTTTTTGAGTGATCCCTTGGTCCCGCATTTGATGTCATTAAAACAAGAGCTGAGGGAATCCACTCGGATAGGGACACACACAGCATTCACAACCTGGCAAATTCTCATCATCTTTCCCAGTCAGAGTTCGTTTAAAAGTGCTGGAGAAACTGGGCGGCCTGTGCGTGACATCACATGGTGGGCGGGGAGTGGCATCTTCCAAGAAGTTGGCCACCGCTCAGCCAAGTTGATCCGCAGAGTGGATCGGTTGCCGAGCAGCCGGCGCTGGTCAGGGGCCTCTGTACACACGTCTATCAGTTGAGGTGGTCGTTATTGGCCTCCTCCGGCGACTTTAGTAGGGCATTTAAATAAACACATAGAAGTGTACAAGGGAATCACATATCAAGGGTGAACCATGTAGTTGGCGCAAGAACAGTTTAGTACAGACACAGAACTACGTTCTCCATTAAACATTTTTATTAAAAAACAACTTACAGATATAATTTGACAAACAAGATGAGGATGAATAGCATGAAGAGATGAAACATATCAGATCTTTTATCTTACAATGCATTGTCTGGCATTACATGTACAATATAGGGCAGTATTTCACAACATTATTATAGTATACTCCCCTCCAGAAAAGACAGTGTTTGTAAAGTACTCCTTATTGTGGGACGCATCATCCCAAATACTCCTATTCACATAGATATATTGGTCAGGAGTACTACATATCCGTGTGCAAATACTTTGTAAACAATCAATCACTTATGCACCCAATTACCATGCATTATAAAAAAATTAGTTTATTTATTTAATATAATTAATTGACAAGTTGAAATACCCCCTTGGCCCAACCTAGGTACCCCCCCCACCCCTTCCGATTCCTATCATTTAAACAAAAGCTCGGGAATGATTGCAGACACGAAGTCCAATATTTGACTTAAAGAGCCTCTATCATCAATTTTATGTTTGTATCAGTAGTACTACAGTTTTTGCGTGCATGCTTTTTTTTAAATGTAAAATGAGTATTGTTTTCATGTGTGCCACTTCTTGTTTCCTGTCTTCATGAAACAAATATCTCACTGCTTCTTCGCTGTTATTAAAAGTCAGATACTTACCTATTGAGCCACCCCTGTCCCCTCAATGTCCCCCGGAGAAGGCACCCCACCTCCGTGAGCCCTCGGAAGGCTTCAAAAGCACTTGTGTCCCTGACTGCTCCCAAAGACAGGACACTCTGTACTGTGTGTGCAGGAGAGTGCTTTTGAAGCCTTCCGAAGGCTAACGGAGGTGTATTTGACCAGTTGGTTGAATAGCTGTAACGAGGGTGACAGAGCTGGAAAGAGGACAGGGAAGGCTTGATAGTAGCCAGAGCATTCCCTTGCCATAGGTGAGTATCTGACTTTTTTTGTTCACTTCAGTTTTATTTTAAGGCACCGCTATCCATTATGACAAAGCTAACCTGTATCACAAATCTGAACAATAAGTTAAATGCATGTACAAAGCTGAGTAACAGTGTAACTTGCCTGCTGTCTGTTTGATTTTCTGTGGCCTGTAGGATATCTGATTCATGTTTAAAATCTCTTGAAATACATTGGCACAGAAAATAATTTATCTCCCTCTGTTTATAGAAAATTGACTGTTGTTTCCCCTAAAATGGGAGCTAGCAACATACCAATTGCCACTATCTAACAGATGGCATCACCGTTCTATCCCTTGATCACAATTGCCCCCCGACCTTTCCCCACAAAGCAGGTGAGCTGTAGTAAAAAGTAAAACAAAGCTACATGTTCAGCCATGTGACTCCATGACCTTCCTCTTGTGTCCATGTGATGTCAGATACAATTGCCTGGCTAACTGTGACAAGTGGATTAGCGAGGACCAGTGCTTCAGTATAGGTACCTGGCTCTCGCCAATTTCCTGGGCCACACTGCATATGGGGGGAGGAAAGGGATCAGTGGGTGGGAAACATAACATCGGCAGTGGAGTAACATAGATGTGGCAGTGCTGGAGCATATTGATAGCAATGAAGGGAAATAATGTCAACACTAGGGGCGTTGTTAGCACTGGGTAGACTTATAATGAATGGCAGCACTATAATGGGGTCACATGACATGGATGAAGTTTGGAGGGCTTCAGTGGGCACATTAAGCGCTGTTCCCACCAGCACTGTTTTACAATCTGATTCCAATTGCAGATCAAAACACGCTTGGGTCCTACTAAGCTGATGGAAACTGTGTGGGAATCCAATAGTGTGATGCGATTTTACTCAATTGCAATTGTCAGTCCAGTCATGCACTTGCGCTCGAGTTGAATGCAATCACGTCACACAAGGTGAATGTAGTCACGTGCCACCCATTGGATGGTGTCAGTCACATGTACAATCAGAATGTGTAGTGGAAAACTGCCCTAAAGGTTGCAATTGTCATTTGGAACTGAAGGAAAGTGACAACCACTGTGGGAGAGCACATCACATCAGCAGTAAAAGGGGCCTTTGTTATATATTTGGCCAACAATATAACAAGGGCCTCATGTGCTTCCTATAACAAATATATAACAAAATGCTCTAAAAGCTGGTTGTTACTATATAATTGTTCATACATAAATCTGCATATTTCCGGTTCAGTCCAGTCCTGTCAGTTTTCGATCAGTTTTACCTGATTGGAATGGAAATGTACACCTTTTATGTGTGAACACACCCATAGAAAACTGATACAAAAATGACAGGGCTAGAACGGATATGTATGCCTTTTATGTGTGAACACAGCTATAGAAACACATACAAAACTGAAGCCAATTGTCAAAAACTTACAGGACACCTTTTTATGTGTGAACCAAGCCTAAGCTTTTGCCATGCCTCATTCTTACTAACACAACCACTTCAAATAGGCTTTTCCCCACATCAGCTTGGCTACACCCCCTGGTGATCTTTGGTTCACTTCCACCTCTTTGGAGCTCCCTAACCTGCCTTATACCATTTATCTTGCTTCTAGATATCATTTTTACACACTGCTACTGTGCAAATAAAACAAGGAATACCACTGATTCTTATAAGCATCAGCATGTAAACTTTTCACATTTGAAGTAGTGGGTTATAGTTTATTTAGTTGTCAAGCTAACTGATAAGCAGTTCTCATTTAATGAGAGGACACTTCACTCATGTCACCAATATTATGTAATGATATAATGATAGATTGTGCCAATGAAGAAGGAAGGGGTGGCATAATTTAAAGTGGACAAACCCAGAACTCCCTCTCTGCTCTAAAAGATAAGCAACAGCATAATAACCTTTAAAGAAAATAATTTCTTTGTTATAACTTACAGAACTCCTGCAATAACTCTGTAGTGCCTACGTCCTGGTTTTATGGGAACACAGAAAGAGTTAATCTCCTGCATTGGCAAAGAACAGACAGAGCTGACAGCTCACGTTACACTGGCTCATTACTAGCAGATAAGGTAGAATTAGACAGACTGTTCTCTCAAAACACACACAGGGTGGATGTCTCTGTGTTTTACTAGTCCCCCCCCCCCCCCCCGTACAAGTTCAGGTCTGCTTTAATAGTTAGATCTCACTCAATACACACTTAAAACAGGGTGGTTGTAGAGCAAACAGAAATAACAGTGAGGTTGGGCATGAAAAAAAGATGGGAACAAAAATAATATTTTCAGATCTTTGCTTTACTTCAAAGGTAAACTAGTAGCAGGACTGCAAAAGTTAAAAAAGATGGCCCCATAAGGATTCTGTTTTACCGTAACATGTTATATATCATAAGTAAATGTGAGTTTCTGCAAGAGTAAACTGACAATTTACAGGTTTTGCAGCTCAGCTATGAGATAAGAGATGCTGGCTTCAGCTAAAGAAACGCTGGAGATGCCTTTTGAGGGATTTCACACGGATGATGAAACCTATGGTCAAGTGAAAATGAGCGGATTGAGTTTCTGTGTTTTCCAACTAGTCAGCAAAGCCATCCAACTGCATTTAAACCCTTGTTCAAGTAATTTTTTTTATAGCCTGACAGCTTCCCTCCCACAGGTGGTATATTATAAATGAGCAGAAATAATTCAAACGACTGCTACGGCTCCTTGTGGTTCTATCTGTGCGTCCCAGGAGGGTTGCAGTAAGGGGAGGTGTGGTCAAGCCCATTTAGATCAAAGGAGGGGCCGCAGTAGCCACTCTGCCATGTCACCACCCTCCTGTAGGGGGCCAGCGGCTGGAGAAGAGAGTAATGTTGCCAGGGGCAGGGCATGGCTTGGATGATGCAATCTGAAAAAGAAAACTGCACATTTGCTGGAAAAAAAAAAAAAAAAGCAGCGGTGGTCATGTGACAGCTGCTGATTACACAAAAACGAAGTTATCTCTGTGCATTTGCAATATTTTTTTCATGTCTTATTCGGTATCACTAGTGCCAGTAGAAGGGAGGCTACAGCATGTTATGAAGGTAGTGTCAAGTTCAACCATTAAAGACTTAGGCCCCGTTCACATTGCATGCATTGCCGTCCAGATTTTGGCAACGCGTGCAGGAGGCAGACACGCACGACATCAGAAAGTGCACTGTCTAATGTTTACACTGCATGCGTTATGGACCAGTGCAGTCCACGAACGCATGCTGCACGCATTTTTTTCCCGAAACACTTGGCTGACCCATTCAGGATAGTGAATGGGATCAGCCACGCAACGCATATAAACGCAGATGGCATGCGTACGTATGCGTTGCGTTCTGATCACACGGCCATCTGCGTTTGATAATGTGAACGTGGCCTGACACTTTCCATATAGCACTCATTATATACTCACATAGCTTCTATAGTACAATCTAAACTAAATATTCATGTGAAATATGGTCCGGTGTAAGTGGTGGAGCAGATCTGACAACCTCAAACCAACATACACTGATTCAGGTAATACCTTTAGGCCTTGATCACACTGTAAAATGCAGATGGCTGTGCGATCAGAACGCAATGGGTGCATTCGCAAGGCCATCTGCGCTGCTGTGCGTTGCACTTCTGATCCCATTCACTACAGTGAATAGGTCAGCACTGCGCTTTGCGTGCAGCAGAGCGATAGCGCCTATTGGGCCAATCAAAGTACGAGGATCACGCCCATTAAAGACACTGGACCCGTTTGGGCTCAGGGCGGGTTCATTGGAGAGGCTGTTACTTAGAAGGAGTGCAAGTAAGTTAGCAGCGCATGCTACGATGTACTACCGAGTAACTTGCGCTCCTCTCATTAAAGCGGAATATAACCCTGCATTTCAACTTTGCTCTAAAACATTATTTAGAGCATATTATATGCAACCAGCATATTTTTTTTTTACTAGACCAGCATTGGAAGGGTTAAACACAGAGGTTTAAAGTTCCGTGGAGAGATATGCAGAAGTTCAGATAGATACATTTAGGCCGCGTTCACATTACAAACGCGGACAGGCACGCACGCGGAACGCAACGCGTACGATTGCACGCCATCCGCGTTTGTATGCGTTGCGTGGCTGATCCCATCACTGAAAAGTGAATGGGACAGCCACGCGTTTTGGCAAAAAATGCGTGCAGCATGCGTTCCCGGACCGCACAGGTCCGGAACACATGCAGTGTGAACATCAGACAGTGCACTCTATGCACTGTCTGATGTCGTGCGTGTCAGCCACCTGCACGCGTTTCCAAAACGCGGCTGGAAACGCGTGCAGTGTGAACGGGGCCTTAACTACATAGAATGTAACAAGTGATAAATGTTACACACTCTTTGGCTGTCCTCCAGCTCCTTCTCAGTCAGAGAGAGTGAGTCACATGCCACACTTAGATACATTTATGTAAACAAAATGTATCTATGTCAGCTTCGGATGCGTCTGCAGTTCTGTCCAGGAACTTTAATGCTCTGTGTAACCCTTCCAATGCTGGTCTAGTAAAAAAAAAATGCTGGTTGCATATAATATACTGTAAATAATGTTTTAGAGCAAAGTTGAAATGCAGGGTTATATTCCGCTTTAAGCTACGCTGCAGCGTAGTAGCCATTTTCTGCCAGGAAAGTGTTTTATGACTAATTCCTCATCAGTAAGAGTTACGCTATAGTCTGACACGGTCCTGACCCATTCAGAAACTGTCACTTGCATACATGATTTTTAACTCTTTCAGGCAGAGAAAGTAAAAAAGCAACATTGCCTAGTTATTTGTATGCACGGTACTTACTGTACAAGCACATGTCGATCTCATCATGTCACGTCACCTAGGGTGTTATCAAATTTCTTTCATGGAGGGGTGTTGGACATTCTGGCCAGTGTGTCTGATCAGTGAATCATGAGGGGGGGGGGGGGGATCCCTCACCCCAGTGGCGTAGCTAAGGAGCTGTGGGCCCCGATGCAAGTTTTACAATGCCCCCCCCCCCAAGCACTCTATACATAACAATTGATACGGTGCACCAAAACCTGCCAATGGCAACTACAGTGTGAGAGGTGCAAGAAGGGGATGGGGAACAGTTTGTTAATGATTACCACTATTCGAAGTGTCTACAGAAGTGATTATTATGAGCACAGGACCAATAGAGAGCTAATACTGTAGTTGAGGGAGGGCCCTTCGGGGCCCCTCTGGCCCAAGCACCCTGATGCGGTCGCTATCTCTGCAACCCCTATTGCTACGCCCCTGCCTCACCCTACATCTGTTAACTCTGTGTGTACATTACAGCTGCAGTTTAGACCTTTCATCTGTTAAAGATACAGTTTTGTCTCTGAATAGCTCATTCAGAGAGACAAAACTCAGGCTTTGAGTCTTGGCTGTGAGGAGAATGGTGCACTGATCTAGCAGGCTGAATGTATCCATCTCCAGCATAAACACACATTCTCTTCTGTATGTAAAATCTGAAAAAGCAGGATTTTCATACTAAAGTTTTTCTTTGCTGCAGTCTTCTGAGAGATGCAGAGACCAGCACTGACTGGCTGTATTATTATTATTATTACTGATTTATATTGTCACTTGTCACAAAGCACAGACACCTCTTTGCAAATAAATCATTCCAATGCAGCTAAAATCTACACACAATGAATTAAAGCTTTTGCCGCTGTTTACCATGAAAACTAGGAAAATGCTTACACATCTAGTTAGACCTCATTTGTACATTGTAATTTTAGAACACTTGGTTATTGATAGTTGTCCTTTAATGACCATGCAGTTTATTGCTAGCTTTTAAAACTTTAAAATGTCTTCTTCAGGCATGATACAGTAGTAAGATCATGATTGTACAGTTCTGATCCAGCTCTGCATCATGCTTTAAAATGATAGAGGAGACCCGAGGTTTGAAAGCTTACAATAAACTATGCATAGTCAATAAAGGTATTACCTGAATCAATGTATGTAAGCATGATGTCAGCAAATCTACATAGTCATCATCATTTTCCCATCCTTTTCCCATTTTCCTTGCCTAGGTAGACTTTTTCAAATATTAACATTTCAAGAGCTTGTACACAGAAACAAAGCAGTAACAAACAGTTTACTGTTAAAGGAGATGATTTTACTACTCAGACTAATAACACTGAAGTCGTCAGCCTTTTAGAGTTTTATGGATCCTGAAACATTGATAATGAATACCAAGTAAAATCCACACTGAGGTACAGTCTGTAGTCCCATATAGAAATGATACCTACAATTCACTCGTTCATTGTTCATCGTGTACATTATAGATATATGCAGACATATTTTACATAACACAGACATACATACCCATACTCACATTTATGAGAAACATACAGAACATCATATCAATATAATTTTCCTTCATACTAGCTGCCACCTTATAATGTTCCCTCTGCTCATAATTAAAGTGTAAAATATACTCATGAGTTGCCCATATTACCTCTAACTCTCTCTAACACTCTCTCAATGGCCTGTGGTACCAGATTCCTCTTGACCATTACTACAGGTGTGGGGCCTTGCGCTGACAACACCTAGTGAAACCTTTATTTACTTATCGCACTGCTGCTCTCTCCAAACCTGTTTGCCTCCAGAATGTAGGAAGCCTTTCTGTTTAGATAAATGGAAAGGCCATTTACCATCCAGTATGCAGTGCCACCTAGTGTATGGAGGAAGCTGAGGCATGGAATGTAAATAAACATTGCTGTAGTCAGCACTGTGTCATAGTCTACATCTGAAGATGGGTGGTAGCAGGTAGCAAATGCCCTTGTGAAATGATAAAGGGGTTATGTACAGCTCACAGAACAAGTGTACTTTAGTACACTTATCCTTCAAAACGGCCATTTGTACGGTATTGGCCACTGTAAAAACTGCTATCAATATCAGGAAACTGTTGTGTATAGCCAGAAAGCAGCAAACGCTTTAGGCTTCAATAACACATAAATCTGTATATTTTTGGTTCAGTCCTGTCAGTTTTGTATCAGTTTTACTTGACAGGATTGGAACCGCACACCTTTTTGTGTGAACACACCCACATAAAACTCATACAAAACTGACAGGTCTGGACTTCATCAGAAATATACACCTTTAATGTGTGAACCAAACCATAGAAAACGCATACAAAACTGCCACGACTGGACTGGAAATGTACCGATTTGTGTGTGAACCAAGCCATAAAAAATTTGTACAAAACTGATGCCAATTTTCAAAAACTGACAGGACAGGACACCTTTTATGTGTGAACCCAGCCTTAGACATTTTAGACATGAACTGCCACTCCACAGCACAAATACTTTAGAAGCCTCTCTGGCAGATTTAGCAGGTGGAAAGATAACATTTTTTCATTGGTGCAGGTTTGGCTTGCTTGTCATACCAGATTCTTCCTCCTCACTTGCTTAGGCCGCCGGGCCTTCAAAATGGTGTAGTTAGCATGCATTGTGTGCCAGCTGGATACAAATGGGACATAAAATGCACGGAACAATTTTGATGACCTAAAAAAACACAAGAAGAGAACGATTTACTTTTCAGCATGCACAGCTTTTAAAAGCATAATCACAGAGTCATTTCCCACACCATATGATATCCTATCTATATTTATTTACAGGGTATTTACCGTATATCAATCACAAAGAAAATGGAACATCTGATATTGAGGCTGCAGCAAGGCTTATGGGCAGATGCAGCAATAACATACCTGCATAAAGCTAGCACTGTGTGCTGGCATATTACTTTATCATTGCACCCCAATGCTGCTCTTAACCTCTGGCCTTCTTCAGTACCGGTTACAAGCCCAGCCAGGTGTGTGCTGGAAGAGGAGAGACTGTAGCAAATCTGGTGTATGGTCAGCTAGAATGGTGCTAAATATCAAAATGCAATGACTGAACAGTCAAATGACATCAAGTGTTCACCAGCCACCATTAAAGGAAACCTAAAGTCAAGGAAAAAAATCCAGTTTTACTTACCAGGGGCTTCTACCAGCCCCCTGCAGCCACCCTGTGTCCACGCTGTGACATACCAATCCTTCGGTCCCCCGCAGTGACCCAATTTTGTATTTGGCAACTCAGCCCACTGCACTTGTGCAGCCCTGGCCGTGAGTGTCCTCAATCGCGCTCCCGTCACCCGGAGCATCCTGCGCATGCACAGTACAAGAATTTCTCATACTGCGCATGTGCTAGATGCTTCCGGCCACGGAAGTGTGATCAAGGATGTGCACAGCACAGTGAACATCGGTTGACTGAGTTGCCAAAAACAAAACTGGGTTGCTGCGGGGTCCCGGAGGATCGGTATGTCATGGCGTGGGCGCGGGGCGGCTGAGGGGGGCCGGAAATCAAGGAAAAAAATCCAGTATTACTTACCTTGGTGTGGGTAAGTGGAACTAGATTTTTTTTCCCCTTGACTTTAGGTTTCTTTTAATTGATGTTTTTCAGAAGGCACTACTAGTAAATAATACAAAAATGCTAAACGATCCAATACAACTGCATCAAATCACAGGCTGGCTTATGGGCATTAGGGTACAATGGGGGGTGTGGCCAAACCCTTTCCCCTCCAATCAGTCAAAGCTATAGCAAAGCAGGCTATTCTATTTTATAAAGAGGACAAAAATGCCATGGGTTAGCGTGTGCACAAGAATAAATGGGCTGCTGGGTGAAGCTAATGTAAGTCTAAGCCATAAATACTGTTGTGAATTGGGCACCAAATGAAAACAAAAAGTATTTACAGGGGTAAGGACTATAGTAAAACATTGGTAAAGGTTACTTTCACACAGAACCCTCCCCCCTCCAATGCCTTAAAACCTTGCTTCCTGACGCCTAACTGTAAAAATGCCCTTCCTTATGCCTAACCCTAAAATCCCCCTCCCTAACGCCTAACCCTAGAACCCCCCTTCCTGATGCCTAGCTTTAAACCCCCCCTTCCTAAGCTTATGATTTTCAAAATGATAAATTCCAAAATGACAAATTTGTAAATACAAAAGACAATACATTTTTAACACTATAATTTTTTATAAATTTTTGAAATGATATAAATTTCAGAAACGATAAAGTTCTTATGTTCTCAAAACTATACAAATTTCAAAAACTATAACGTTTTAATTTTCAAAACGATATTTATCAGGCGCTTAATAGCCGATATTTGCAATAGCGCCTATGGCGGCGGCAAACCGTCCATTAGCCGCGTGCACCCAAATTTCCTGCTTCCGGAATAGCTGTACAGACACCAGACAATAACAAACTGTGAAATAGCAGTGCAAGAAAGATTTAAAAGTGAAGTAGAAAAGTGAAACACAGAGAAATGCTAACATAACACATTAGCAAATGTGCATAATTTAAGAGGCTAGTTTCAAGTCAGACATGGCTATGATGACCTTAAAAAATATGATCATGTTTTTTTACTACAGTAATATATTATAGTATGGCTGTGGCTATGTTTCCTTCATAGTCGCTTTTGTAATTCGCTCATTGGCTAGATGCAATAACGCCATCACGTGTCACTATTGCCTATTGGATTCTATTAATAACACTGCTAAAAACAATAATAATAGTTCTCATAACTGGAATGATCCATTGTGTGGCTACTACAGGCAGGCTCATACTATGAAGAACGGATACACCGCCAGTTATATCTCTCAGAGTATGGAGGGGTTATTGGCTGCATCTCAGGAGACTAATTACACAGTGAGTAAGGGATGAGCGTGTCATAGCCGCGAGCTGAAACGTCTGCGCCATGATACACTGAAATCCTAGCTCTCGCCTTATCTGTAATGAAATGCTTCCTGACAATGAAGTGTCTGCACGGTGTAATTAGGTGGCTGCTCTCTAATTCAATTACCATCTCCATGTATCACGAGCTCATCTCTGACTGTACAGGACCTGACGTCAATTCAGCTCTATGAAACCCCAGAGTATAAAAGCTGGCCAACGTGTGTGCTAGCTCTTCTTCATTATTAACCTCTGCCATGCTGCAATTAGTTGGTGCATCTGAGACAGCGGGTGGCTGCCTTCATCCACTGCCTAACCAAGACAAATTACTTTAGACTACATCACACCAGAGATAACTGCATCCCTATATTTACTCACCAGGAAGGAGAAGCAATGTCATTTTCTGTAAAAGAAAAGTCATGTGTACAAAGCAGGGAAAATCACGTATGCTATGCAAACCCACAGGCATCACTACAATTTAAGGTAGATCAGATGAATGGTCAAGATCTACTGGTTATTGAGAGTTTACCTGGTCACCTTTCACCAGTAGAGATATTAGGCAAGATTTCAGAGCTGCTTGATGCGGAATAAGGCTATGCCAACACTGATCACGTACTGTTCCTGTATGCGGCCATCCCATGCGATAGCCAGCATCGATCGGGTAGAGAATGGCTATTTACAATCAATATCAAGCAATGTGACGAAGATATTTATAGATTTTTATTACATTTGATGTTCTTATTGAAGCTAATATCTTGAAAACATCTAAGTGTACACAAACCTTAATGCTAGGTATAAACTTTAATGGTAAATGAGATCTACCTGATATCGATAACTTATCACCTTGCAACAGTACTCCACTCTATATTAGAGGAAATCTCAGCAGAGATCATACTTCTCTCTACTGCAACCCTAAAGGGAGAAAAAGGTAACTCAAAGGGTTTCTGAGGTAAAAAATTAAATGTAGCTTTACTTACCTGGGACTTTTTCCAGCCCCTAGAAGTCATTTGTTTCCCTTGCCGCAGCTACGGTCTTCTGTGCCCACCTGGCAGCCTCTGAAGAAACGCTGACCCCTGATGGGTTGGTGCCTTCTGCGCACGAGCGGGCATGTGCCCACCCACTCGAAAACACATCCACGTCACCGGGAGCGTACTGTGCAGGCATGTGCCCACCCACCCGAGAACACATCCACGTCACCGGGAGCATACTGTGCAGGCATGTGCTCACCCACCCGAGAACACACCCACATCACCGGGAGCATACTGTGCAGGCATGTGCCCACCCACCCGAGAACACATCAAGGTCACCGGGAGCATACTGTGCAGGCATGTGCCTGTGCATGTGATGAAGATGCCGACTACTCAGGGGTTGATGATCCTTCAGAGGCTGTCAGTGGAGATTGGAGCTGCATCGGAGGACACAAATTACCTCCAGGGGCTGGAAGAAGCCCCCAGTAAGTAAAGCTACATATAATTTCTCACCTTGGAAATCCTTTAACTATTTATCACTTCAGAGGAAAGCATTGGATGCTCCAAAAGCTTCCCCAATCCTCCACAACGTCTTCACTGACGCCTGGGACCCTCCATGTACAATTATGGCTGCACTGTGCAGTCGTCAGTAGGATTCGCTCCTATAAAGTAGCACGGTGCCACTCATGCACATAGAAAGAATCTGCACACAAGCGGTTTCATGTGCATGCCGTACTTTGGCCCTGTGTAGTGCGGATGTACTTGTACACAGAGGGAAGCGCTGCTGGGAGCAACATTCAACTTTAATGCTGAATATTGTAAAGGTGTGTAGGAAGATCGGGGAAACCTCTGGACCATCCAGGGGGTTCACCCTACTGAGGTAAGTAACTTTTTTCCCCCAGACTTCAGGCACCCTTTAAGGTTTGTGCTTCCCTGTCAATTTTTAATTGACAGATTGATTAAACGTCAGCTGAGAGGGCCTCTCTTTTTATAAAACCTTCATTGGGCATGCACAGTTCATGAACATGCATGTTTGGTTAAAATGTGCTCATTTATACCAAATATAAGTGTGTATAAATAAGCTGCTCCAGAAATTAGAGGAACACTTTTTAATCAGAGCATGCATCAAATCAATGAAACTTCTGGAATATTTAACTGGTCAGTTAAGCAGCAGAGGAGTTAGTCGATCAGTTTCTTCTGCTTTGGTGTTAATTAAAGTAACAACACATACATAAAGGAGTAACAATGAAATGACCACCGAAACAGGATAACAGATGAAGGGCACAGACATTTTCCCCTTCACATCTTTTCAGACTGGATTTCATTAGTTTTGCATTTGGTTATGGTCAGTGCCACTACTGGTATAGTACTGGTATAGAATGAGGCGATAGCTGGATCCTATAGAGTTTGCACAGGTAGTCCAACTACATTGCCAGAAGGTTAGCTGCACCTTTCAACATAGTCTGGAGGACATAAAGGAAATTCCAGGATATAGGCAATTTGTCGAGGAGAAATGGACTGGGCTTTAGGTGTGTAAATCATCAGCAGAGCCGGTATCTGCTCCTTTTGGGCAAGGTGGAACAGGATGAGCACTATAAGCCCTACAAATTGATTTCCAACAGGGCACTGATGTGAATGTATCCGACCAAACAATCAGAAACAGACTTCATAAGGGTGACATCTTCTAGTAGGGCCACTGTGTGGACTGCCCAGCACCATGGAGCTTGTTTGCCATAGAATATCAGAATTGTCAGGTCTGCCACTGGCACCCTGTGCTTTCTGCAGGTTCACCCTAAGCACATGTAGCAGATGTAAAATGATCTGGAGAAGCCATGGAAAACATTATGCTGCCTGTAACATTTTTCAACATGACCGGTTTGATGGCGCGTCCGTGATGGTCTAGGGATGTATATACATTGACGGCTGCACAAACCTCAACAGGCTAGATAACAGCACCTTGACTGACTTCAGGGATTGGGATCCTTGACCACATCATCAGACCCTATGCCGATGCCTTAGTCCTGGCCTCATGTGGCGTGAGAATGCAGGCAGTTCCTGGAAGGTGAAGGAATTGATAGCATTGACTGGCCCATATGCTCGGCTTGCCTAAATTCAATAGAACACCTCTTAGATATGCCTACTAGCAGGTTGGGGCCATGCAGACTATTTAGCATGATTCTGATTTGGAAATTCCGCGCCATCATGTTGATTTCTGAAATTACCAGCAGCTGGAGTTTAACTACTGAGTAGTAAAACTTCGTAGCAGTGGGGACAGCAACAATGGAGTTTGGCTACTGTGTAGCCGTACTCCAGGCCGCAGCGGGGACACCAGGTAGCGACAGTGGAGTTCGGCTACAGTTGTAGCTGATTTCCATAGTGGCGGGGGTAGCAAGCATGGAGTTTGGCTACAACTATGTAGCCAAACCCCAGGAAGTGACGATGGAGTTCGGCTACACTATGGGTAGTGGCAGTGTTAGTGTTAGGCATAGGTAGATTAGTAGGTAGGGGATAGTTCAGTGTTAGGCATAGATTGGGGGGAAGTTAGTGCGCTGATAGTAGAATATCGGTAACATTACAATTAGAAATATCTTGCGTCCAAATGAACATGCTTTTAACTCTTTTAGGACGGATGCCTCTGGTCGCTATAAGGACCAGAGGCTTTTTTTCATTTCTTCCCTTCCCAATCACTGTGATCGGCTTGCAGTGATCAGGAGGTCCGGAATAAAAACAACTCCCAACTGATAGGAGGAAGCTCAGCCAAATTCACTTCCCCAGGGAACAGTGATCAATTCGGGACCGTGGGAAGCCGCCTCATAGTCTAATACACCGCATCAGAGTTAGAGAGCCTCCGATGCGGTATAGATTCTACTTACCACGGTCCCGAACCGATTAAATGTGCACCCTAAATAATGCATACTATTTATTAAACCACCTTTGTGATTACCGTCAAATGAAGACTGAACATAAAAGAAAATGTTTTAATGGAGAAGTCTGCCTAGCACAGATAATACTGTATATAAGCTGGTTTGTCCATGTAAACTGTTTGGATTACAGATATTATTTAATTGCACGCTGTCAGAGAAGTTGATGGTGCTACATAAATTAATAACAATGATAATGTAAGATGCTTTCTGGGTAGCAGAAAAGAGACATTGATTACTTCTCTATAAAAAGGATTCAAAACTGTGAGGCACAGTTATAAACATACAATAATCAATTACAATCATGCTAATTATTGTTGTCTAATTGTTATAATTCATTGTGTTTTTATTTATACAGCGCCAACATATTCTGCTGCAACGGGGAATACACACACAGTAAACAATACAAAACCATATATAGATGTAATAAAGACTCATGTTACCCACATCCTGCTTAATACAGCTACAGCGTGGCATAATAGAAAATCTGATATTTTAGTGCTAATGTTTTAAATGGAAAGTCAATCAAACCAATCCAGATAGGATTCTAGTAATAGAAACTATAGCCAGCTGTGTCATTTTCAGAAATGTTCTGTACTGACAGACCGTGAAAGTCACAGCTGCAACTGTTCAGCCACTGAATTGTGGGTTATTTTGCACATGCTAAAAGTAGCCAACTGAAGTAAAAAGCTGTACGGGAATGTGAAGGCTGCCATTTCTTTTTCGGGAGCTTCAGAAATCCGAGTCAGACATTTGCAACAATCTGCGTAATCACAGTGGAATCAGAAAATCCACTATGAATATTCATTCTGGGCCAGGGGCTGAAAATTGCTAAAGGCAGAGAATCAGCAAAGCTACAAGGGCCCTTTTCACACGCCTTTCAATTTGGGCTCATTTTAAGGCTGTTTTAAAGAGATCATAAAGTGAGAGGGATATAGAGGTTGCCATATTGATATCCTTTTAACTACTTCCTGACCGCTCCACGCCAATTGGCGTGAACGGTGCGGCTCTCCCAGGACCGCTCAACGCCAATTGGCGTGAAGTCCTGGGGAGCATGTTTTGCAGGATCTCTGCTTGAATGATGAAGCTTTGCTCCGTCATCGTTCTTCCAGCCTTGATCGCCGCTGGGAGACTGTTAGATGGCGAAACCGCCGTTTATTTACAATGTACTGGGAACAGCTGTGTCACTCGGCTGTCCCCTACAGAGGATCAGGAGTGATCGCCATGGTGATTGGCTGGCCAGGGGGGAGGGTGGGCTGGATAAAATAATAGACAAATGTATAATTTGCTTGTTTCAGGTGTGTGATTCAGACTCTATTGTAGTCAGGGATCTGCTGGATAGCCAGGCAACTGGTATTGCTTAAAAGGATAAAAATATGGAAGCCTCGCTTTATGTTCCCTTTAAGGGTCATTTGGGGCTCATTATGGCTGTTTAAAGGTTGCTGTCCCATAATGCTAGGGATTCTGAGATTATGCCAACTGGGTAACAATGAAAAAGCTATTTCTATCAGATACTCCAAATGCTCTCCCTACTGTGCGATATATAAATGCACTATACGTTTCCTGAGAGGAGAGATGGAAGGCCTGGGCTATAATTGTAGCTTCATCGTCAATATTGAATTCTCCCAACTACCCAGAGCTTGGTGGATTTATTAGGTTTCCTTGGCACTGGCCAATGAACCCTTTCAAATGAAGGGAACCTCAATGTTGGTGAAAGGGTTTAGTATGGAATGCTTTTACATGCAATCCATTTTGGAAGTGAATATCCTCCATTAGTGCAACTGAATACAACTTCCATTCTAGTTGTAATTATCATTACAAGAATTCCAGCTTGCTGTGAGTGTTTGAGTGCAGAGGATTGGTGATTGTTTGCAATAAAACTAGTAGCTCTGATTTTGATTATTAGTATCTACACATTACATTTTTTGGGGGGTATTATTACCAATGTACAGCATATACGTTATATTTCCACTCTTTACTAGTCTTCCACTAAAGTAGATTCTTAACTTGCCATTTCTTGCACTGTATCACTCCCTTACCTGATCTTCTTTACAGACCCTTCCAGGCGTCAGTGATGTAGGTTTCAAATGCAAAATTCACTTTCTCTACTATAATAGGCAAAGTCTCCACAGGCTTTGACAAGGCTTTTTTTATAGGAGAAAATGATATAATGATCCCTACTGAAATGCTACCCAGAAGCTGGAAAAAGCAAGTAAGACACAGGCTCAACTAAAGGCTAGGTCCACACCAGGGCGTTACCTGCACTATAACAGGTTCCCAACAGGGAGGAAAAGTTGCATTGTGCATTAAGTTCCATCTGTGTGCAAGCATGGCTGAGCATGCGCTTGTGTAGTAGCACAAAGCCGCTCATGCAAGGAGGAAAAAGACGTGCATGAGCGGTTTCATGCCACTGTGCAAGCAAGCACAGTATGGATGCACTCTTAAGCTAAATACTCACCACTTAATGGAGGAAGATGGATCCAGCAACGTCCCTCTTGACGAGCGTTCCACGATCCATCTTCTGGCCAGCGGGTACACGCGGGAAGTTAAGCAATCGCAGTACTTTACAGAGAGTCGTCGGGGACCTTAAAGATTTGCGTGATTGCCAGCATGTACCACGTCACTAGATCGTGAAAACGATCACTCACCGCTCAAAAATCGGCAGTCATCAGAAAAATCCCGTAGTGGGTTTGGGCCTTTAAATGATGGGAGCGCGCTAATGAAAACATGTCCAACAATATTTTACAAGCATATGTGATTTAGATGACTAATAAATCTGACTAAAATGGGTATTGAGCTTCAGAACAGTCTTACAACCTAGAGTTTTCAGAATGATGAATTACATTTCACAATTCACAGCATATCTTATAACGCTGTAACAGGCCCAGCATTCGGATCCACCCCAAGCGGGAGGCATAAACATGAATGCAGAAAAAGCATCAGATTAGTTTTATGTGACATTTTTGCAAATGCACTTGATAGGATTCTGGAATATTGACGTACAAAAACACTCCTATAACACAGTGTACAAAAGCAATAATTTCTGGATTGTCTGATACTTGCTGACGTCATTGAGAGCACTATTTACCGTCTCTTGGCTGCTGAGCAGAGCTGATCTATAAGTGCGTTGGTCAGGGAATAGAACTCTCTTGTTGTATTTTTCCTATTCTTGTTTGCTGAAAACAACTTAATTCAAGCTGTGCAAACTTGATACCTCCCAGCTTACACAAGGCCTATACTATGTTATTTGTTGAGGCATCTGGCATTTATTGAAGCCTCACTACCCAATAATACGTTACTGATAACTTTACTTGAATAGTGCAAGATACATACCATGTGGACCAGCAAGTACACCCCAGGAATATTTTTGACTGCTTTAGTATATTTCACATACAGATATTTGATTACTTTTCAACAATATTGATAGATAATAGGCAACATAAAAATCATCCACCATTTACATTTTATAGCCAACTGCTTCGTATACAGTAAATACAGATGAATTCTACAAGGGTATAGACCTGATCAATTTTTTGACCAATATTATTGCGCATCTTAAGACACTGAAGCGAAAAAAAAATATGATATAATGAATTGGTTGTGTACTATGAATAATTACTAGAAGATTAGCAGCAAAGAAAATATTCTCATACTTTTATTTTCAGGTATATAGTGTTTTTTCTAACATTGCATTATTCTATAATATGTGCAGATTACACAACACTAAGCTTTCAAAATGATTCTTTCAGAGCAGTCTGAAGTAATGACCTCTCCTCTAGCAGAGAAAAAGTAAACAGTTCACTTACAGTTGAGATAATAAAAGTCAGATAACAGCCCTCTCCACGACTAACTTAGTCGGAGAGCTTAATGGCTTGTTTGCATAGAGATAACAACTGGAGTTTCTCAACTCTTCCTGTACTGGAAACAATTAGACTGATGTATCTGATCTTAATGTTTTATTTCTTAGCTGTACTACACATACAAATCATAATATCATAATTTTTTTTTCGCTTCAGTGTCTCTTTAAATAATGCAAGCTTTCTGGGATCTAGTCCCCTTCTTCAGGCATATTTCTAGATGTTAGCTGTAGTAAAACACTGATGCAGGGAAATAGCAAACATGAAGTTAGCCATTAAAAGGTATTACTTTTACAAGACTTTGTTTTTTTCTACCTACATATATTGTTTGGCTAACATGGTACAGAAACATTTTTACTACTATCACTGAGCTAGATCCAAACAGGGCCCGTTTCCACTATCGCGAATCTGCATGCGGGCAACGCATGCGGATCCGCACAGTCAGTACAAGTGGATGGGACTGTTTCCACTTGTGCGTTTCCCCGCACGTTTTTCTGTGCAGAAAAAATCTGCAGGGTAGGGGCCTCAGAATTCGCCTGCGTGTGGAATGCAGGCGAATCGCACACAATGTATTTAATAGGGAAATCGCATGCGTTTTCCCCATGCGTTTTTTGCCGCGATTTCGCATAGGTACCTATGTTAATTCACACAGGCAGTGACATGGTTAAAATCGCATACAGCCTTACCTATGCGAAATCGCATGCGAAATCGCGGCAAAAACGCATGCGGAATCGCACCCGCATGCGATTTGCCTGCGGTGATTCGCCGGCGATTTCGTAACGCTATAGTGGAAACGGGCCCTTACCCTGACATTGATTTGTTAGTAATGTTATTCTCACATGTGGAATGTTTGCCCTTGGAAGTGATAGATATCCCCCTTCTCTTTTGAAGCAGGAGTTTTTTGTGCCCACCGTGAAGCGCTGAAGCTTGGTGCGGCTATAGCAGTAATGGGTGAGTCGGCAATCTTTATGGGCGGCCAGTGGGACACCTAAGAGGCCCGGACCTGCGGTGAGGGAGCAAAATGAATGCCAGGGGCTGGAGGAAAGCCCCAGGTAAGTAAAAATAGTTTAAAGGCTCGCCTCATATGTCCTTTAAAACATAGTAAAAAAAAAAAAATACACAAAAATCATTTTGTAAGATTACCTACAAGTGGGCAAGATTTCAAACAGCTCTCATCTTGTCTAAATTAGGCTATTTTAGGAACTTAAGCTCAACAGCAGAAATCAGTATGCTGAAAAGAGGTCGCGGAACACTTGACTTGCAGGTTGTTTTTGTACTAATGATGTCCAATTGCATCAACCATAATAAAGAACTTTACAAATGAAATATTTGCGGGAAATGTGTCAATAGGAAATCTTTGATGATCAGAAAAAAACACAATACCAAGACTAAAGCCTTGTACGAACACTGCTGTCACTGAGGCAGTCAATAGGGACCAACTTTGCCAAGAATCTAGCATGTGCACAACTGTCCTCTGAGCTCTGCCAATGTCTCTCAATGATCCAAAATGACGGCTTTTTTTTAAAAAAAAAATTTTTAACAGAAGAAATTGATCGCTCTTATAACCAAATCTATGGTTGCTCTCCTCACCCTACCCATGAAAGGCACAGCTTTGTTCCCACTGATGTGTTACCTCCTTCATCAACAAAGGGCACAATGCTCGGTTGTACAGCACTGGAGCACCGCAGCGCTAGGCTAGCTACATGATTGAAATTTTTTTTTTAAAATAGCGCTGCGCTGCCCCCTGGCGATCTTTAATAGAATGCCAGGGAGGTTAAAAGCCAAAAATGTGGTAATTAGAGGAGGCAGTGGTGGACTTACCTCCTCCAAGCAGACAAAACACGACTGTACATTCAGTCTATTTATTAACAAACTCCAGATAAAACAAAGCAATGCATTTCACGGGTCAGCGCCCGCTTCCTCAGGCAATAGAAAAAGGAGTTACAGCTGCAAATGACAGAGATCAGAGGGTATATTGTTTCTGCTATAATACATCCTACATTTAAAACTTCAATCATTGAGTGACAAACATGTGCAACATAATATAATACATTGACAGTAAAGGTACAGTATTTTGTATTATAGAATTGTTACGTTGGTGGGCTGTGTTGGTGGTGGGGGGGGGTTAAAGAATTTGGTAGAGGGCGGGGAGGGAGGGGGAGGGAAGAACCACACCAGGGTGGGGGTTGGGGGAAACCTAGGGGAGGGGGGGAGGGAAGACCAAGGGAAGAGTGTGTGTCAGGAGGAGGGAGGGGGGGGGGGGGGGGAAGAAAAGGAAGGGTTTTATCTATTGTGACCATGGGACGTGCAAGTTACAGAGCAAGTAGCATCAGAGGTGACTGTAGGTCAAAGATAGTAAAAAGAGTGTGAATGGCAGCAAAACTAGCGAAACAGTGTCTGAGCATATAGTGCACACTATTTAGCATGCTCAGACACTCTCTGCCATTGCAGAGGCGCTGAGTGTCGTTTGTTTTGCTAGATGGTAAGTCCTGGTGGGTTTATCCACTTACATCTTGTATTTATTGCTGCCATCCGTATCTTTTAACCCCATACTGGGGTATGTCAGTTTTGTTGCCACTGTTTCGCTAGTTTTGCTGCCATTCACACTCTTTTTACTATCTTT
Source organism: Hyperolius riggenbachi (assembly GCF_040937935.1). NCBI lineage: Eukaryota > Metazoa > Chordata > Amphibia > Anura > Hyperoliidae > Hyperolius > Hyperolius riggenbachi. Next base: position 283,526,268 of record NC_090651.1, read on the forward strand.
GACCTACAGTCACCTCTGATGCTACTTGCTCTATAACTTGCACGTCCCATGGTCACAATAGATAAACCCCTTCCTTTTCTCCCCCCAACCTTTCCCCCCCTCCTCCTGACACACACCCTTCCCTTGGTCTTTCCCCCCCACCTCCCCTAGGGTTCCCCCAACCCCCACCCCGGTGTGGTTCTTCCCCCCCCCCCCCTCCCCGCCCTCTATCAAATTCTTTAACCCCCCCCACCACCACATTTTTGGCTTTTAAGCTCCTTTAAAACCCTTTTATCCTTTTGGCGCCTCTGTTCTCTCTTATATAATATTGCAAATCAGATATATCAGGTTTCACTTGGTGCTTGATGCACACACACGCTTGTTGTTGAAAATGTATAGATTATAGAACCATTGATCACGCCACTAGTCCAACGTCAATAAAACTTCACCCTTTATTTCATCCTCCTCAACAAAAACATACAGCTTACAGTCTGCAGATGACCTGACAGCCGTTTTGCAGCTCTTCCTGCTTCGCCAGAGGCCACAAACAAGATCTGACGAAACAAAGGGACCTGCAAAAACGGCCGTCAGGCATTCTGCACACTGTAAGCGGCATCTATCTATGTTGTTGAGGATGAAATAAAGGGTGAAGCTTTATTGAAGCTGGATTGGTGGCTGGATTTACTGTATGCTTCTGTTATCCATGAGAAAGGATAGTTAACCCGGTGAGCACAGCCACCCACCTGCATTCCATTATTTGCTAACCAATCCAAATGTTTAGCGCCAACCAAGCCATTTTTGATATATTACCCATGAAGGAAGTTATAACCCTTCCACACCACATGCAAAATTTGCCTCAAGCTCCCCTTTAACTATCCTGCCAGTTTGAAAATAAAATCATAAAGTTTACTTTTCAAATAAATTAAAGTTTATATGTATTAATTTCTTTTTCATGAAACCATGACCTTGTTCTCTTTATGCCTACAAATTCTACAGGCACAAGCGATGCCAGATGATGCTATACTTACATCACAGGAAGAGAGTAGAAAAAGCTAAGCTAGAGGTTAAAATCTGCCTGAATTCAGGGCTGTCTCCTGTGTAGAGAGCAGCCTGGAGTAAGAGCACATCTCCTCCATGGAAAGAAAGCTGCATAGCGTACGTAAGCAAGTGCGTCAGAAGGGATTAGGAATCGCAGCTGCCTGCAGAGACTGGAGAACATTGGGGCATCTTATGGTAGAGCGGCACAAAGCCTACAAGGGAGCCTGGCTATGACAAGTGATTAATGAAGCAAAGGACTTCAGCAGACGTGTGTCTTATGGTTCAATGCTGAGGGGCTATGAGTAACACACAATAACATATATATGGCTGATGTAAATGCGCAGTGCCTGCAGTTGTTGATAACAGAAACGCAGAGCCTTGCATGGCAATAATACAACATTTTTGCCTTCTGCTCAGAATAAATCATATTTTTTTATAGCAGTTACAGATCTTCCCGGCTCTAGGATTCTGGCTCTCAATATTTATTTCCTTTATGTCACCCACATTTTAAAGCGTATTCCACATACTGTATAATACTGACAAACTACAGGTGATCCATATATTCTGTCCAGTTAGGTTTACATTAATGTATACTTGTTGAAAACCTTAACAATTCAAGCTAGACAAGTGATGAAAGAAAATTCAGAATAAGACATCTATAAAAACTGCAAATCAAAATGATCGCTAGTTCAATCAGTAGTTCAAGATCAGTGTTGCTTGCGAATTTTCATATCAAGTTATTTTCGCATCAAAAATGCTATTTTCGATTTCGAGATAATATTTGCGAAAATACATTATACTTTTACAATATGGTCAAAGGAAACAAATTTTTGTGAAAAATCGTTATGTTACCGCAAAAATATGCGGAATGCGTGAACATAGTTTACTTTAGCGCAAAAATTCATGAAGAATGCAAAAAAATCACAAACTTATTACCAAATGATTTTCGATGACAATGTCGAATTTTACATTATTTTTGCAAAAATGAATGCGAAAATAATATCGTCATTTTTACTCATCACTGTTGTAACTTGTACATCTCGAATGGATAATTGTCCTCTCACTGAATGTAGCCCCAGCCAAAGTACCTATAATTCCTGTCCCTCAGACCCGAACTAACTAACACCAATCCTTTTCTCATGCCACTGGCTACTCACAAAATGGAGAATCCTCTTCAAAATTGGCATGCGAACATTCAAATCTCTACATGACCTAGGCCCTGGATACCTGAAAGATTTGTTGCAACTGCGTCAAACTGCCACAATCTCAGATCTACAGGATCTAATACCCGACCCTTTGCACCACCTTGCCTCACCCAATCAAGACAACTCCAAACCTGGAGGCATTTGAATCCAAACTGAAAAGCTACCCGTTTAGTCTGGCATTTATGATCACATAACCTTTTACCCTGTAACACATCACAAACCACAACTATGTATTGATCTGAAACAAGCTTATGCGCTTTGGCTCTCTATGCAAGAAAAGCTTTTTACAAATGTTTTGTTGCAATATTTTATTCAGCTTTCTCCTTCAATCCTCACGTTGACTCGTTGATCCCTTCCTGTCTCCACCTAAACATTTCCTGAATTTACACCTTCCATACTGAGGACACGGCTCAACTACTTGTGCATGCCCTCATTATTTCTCAACTGGACTACTGCTAAACTGTTCCCCGTGACTTTTCTGCTAACCGATTCATTATGCTCCAATCCATCATAGGCTCTGCTGCACCTCTTCTCTCAGTCCTCTGATGCTGCCCGTCTGCGTTATTTCCTCCACTGGGTGCCTACTGCGCAAGGAATACAATTGTATATCATAACATTAATTTACAAAGCTCTGTATAGTTTGGCACTACCTTACATACCAGCACTTATTTCCAGATGCCATTGTTCATGCAACCTCAGCTCTACTTAATTATTATTATTATTATTGATTTATAAAGCGCCAACATATTCGGTGTCGCTGTACAAAGCAAGAAACAAACATGGGGTATATAATAATACAGACAATGGTGTACACCAATAAACAGTGATGTGAAAAACTATTTGCACCCTTCCTGATTTCTTATTCTTTTGCATGTTTGTCACACTAAAATGTTTCTGCTCATCAAAAACCGGCAACTATTAGTCAAAGATAACATAATTGAACACAAAATGCAGTTTTAAATGATGGTTTTTATGATTTAGTGAGAAAAAAACCCTCAAAACCTACATGGCCCTGTGTGAAAAAGAAATTGCCCCCTGAACCTAATAAGTGGTTGGGCCACCCTCAGCAATAACTGCAATCAAGCGTTTGCGATAACTTGCAACAAGTCTTTTACAGCACTCTGGAGGAATTTAGGCCCACTCATCTTTGCAGAATTGTTGTAATTCAGCTTTATTTGAGGGTTTTCTAGCATGAACCGCCTTTTTAAGGTCATGCCACAACATCTCAATAGGATTCAGGTCAGGACTTTGATTAGGCCACTCCAAAGTCTTCATTTTGTTTTTCTTCAGCCATTCAGAGGTGGATTTGCTGGTGTGTTTTGGGTCATTGTCCTGCTGCAGCACCCAAGATCGCTTCAGCTTGAGTTGACGAACAGATGTGGCCAGACATTCTCCTTCAGGATTTTTTGGTAGACAGTAGAATTCATGGTTCCATCTATCACAGCAAGCCTTCCAGGTCCTGAAGCAGCAAAACAACCCCAGACCATCACACTACCACCACCACATTTTACTGTTGGTATGATGTTCTTTTGCTAAAATGCTGTGTTACTTCTACGCCAGATGTAACGGGACACGCACCTTCCAAAAAGTTCAACTTTTGTCTCGTCGGTCCACAAGGTATTTTCCTAAAAAATGTTGGCAATCATTGAGATGTTTTTTTTTTAGCAAAATTGAGACGAGCCTTAATGTTCTTTTTGCTTAAAAGTGGTTTGCTCCTTGGATATTTGCCATGCAGGCCGTTTTTGCCCAGTCTCTTTCTTATGGTGGAGTCATGAACAATGACCTTAACTGAGGCAAGTGAGACCTGCAGTTCTTTAGATGTTGTCCTGGGGTGTTTTGTGGCCTCTCGGATGAGTTTTCTCTGCGCTCTTGGGGTAATTTTGGTTGGCCGGCCACTCCTGGGAAGGTTCATCACTGTTCCATGTTTTTGCTATTTGTGGATAATGGCTCTCACTTCGGTTTGCTGGAGTCCCAAAGCTTTAGAAATGGCTTTATAACCTTTACCAGACTGACAGATCTCAATTACTTTTGTTGTCATTTGTTCCTGAATTTCTTTGGAGCTTGGCATGATGTCTAGCTTTTGAGGTGCTTTTGGTCTACTTCTCTGTGTCAGATAGCTCCTTTAAGTGATTTCTTGATTGAAACAGGTGTGGCAGTAATCAGGCCTGGGGGTGACTACAGAAATTGAACTCAGGTGTGATAAACCACAGTTATTTTTTAACAAGGGGGGCAATCACTTTTTCACACAGGGCCATGTAGATTTGGATTTTTTTCTCACTAAATAATAAAAACCATCATTTAAAACTGCATTTTGTGTTCAATTATGTTATCTTTGACTAATAGTCAACGGTTTTTGATGAGCAGAAACATTTAAGTGTGACAAACATGCAAAAGAATAAGAAATCAGGAAGGGGGCAAATAGTTTTTCACATCACTGTACAAGATACATAATTAGTGACAAAATACAATGATGAATAAAATGTATAAAGATTTCCAAGACACAAAAGGGGGAGAGAGCCCTGCCCTTGCAAGCTTACAATCTAAAGGGAAAGGGAGGAAACAAGAGGAGGGGTAGTATGCAACAAATATATAGAGGCAGTGTGTTTTAAGATACCTAGTAGGAGTGCAATTTGGTCTTAGGACAAAAGGAAGTGGCCTAAGGTAGCGCATATGCTTGTCGGAACAAATTGTTTTTAGAGAACGTTTAAAGGTAACAAAGGTTGGCAAGTGACGGATGTGTTGTGGGAGGGCATTCCAGAGGAGGGGTGAAGCGCGTGCGAAATCTTGTGAGGAGGTGATTCTTAAGATATTTTCCACTATCTGTTCGACTGTGTGATGACTCTCGGTGCTTAACCTCTTGATGACTGCAGTGCTAGACCCCCCTAGTGACCAGGCCATTTTTAGTGAAATAGGCCACTGCAGCTTTAAGGCCAAGCTGCAGGGCCACACAACACAGCACACAAGTGATTATCCCCCCCCCCCTTTTCTCCCCACCAACAGAGCGATCTGTTGGTGGGGTCTGATCGCTCCCCCTGTGTTTAATTTATTTTTTTACAAATCTTTTTGTTGTTGTTTTTTAATAAAAATTGCTATTCCTTTAAATTTTATCCCTCCCTTCCTCCCTCCAGCCGGCAAATCAATGGCGATCGGCTGTCATAGGCTTCTGCCTATGAGAGCCGATCGCTCTCTTGTCCCCCAGGGGGACAGCCATGTCACACGGCTGTCCCCAGTACATCGCTGCTGCCGATCGCAGCGCTGTACATGTAAATAGATGGCGATCACGGCGTCTAAGTCTCCCGAGCGGCCCCCAGACAGGAGATGCGCGCGCAACCTGCGCGCGATCTCCTGCATTAGCTGGCCCCAGGACTTTATGCCGATCGGCATTACGCGGTCCTGGGGCTGCCGCCGCGGCCACGCCCATCGGCATGACGCGGTCAGCAAGAGGTTAAAGATTTAACCTCTGAGCTCCTGGGAGAGAGACCAGTAGACCAATGGTGCCGTATCGTTGGGATAGATGTATTTTGAGTAAAGTAGTAAATTATACCCACAAAGGAAGGCTGCACTCCTGCAACCACCATCAGAGCCTGCAGGAAATTAAACTACTCCCGTTCGGTAATATAGGTCTGCTGTGCAGGTACTGGCCGGTTGCTCTCCTTGTATTATTGAAACACAAAGTTTGCAATACTCTACCCCAAAGAGTTGGATTAATACTAAGAATAAACTGTAGGAGGTGCCCTAAAATACTAATATCTTAATATATTGTAATACTTACCTCTATACATTGCAGCTGAGCTAATTAACATGCAGGGGCCATGGGGAGCAGTCAGGGGAGTCCACCTGGGGTGTCCAGTGGCGTGGGGGCCCCTGGAGTGTTCAGGGCTATGGGGCAATTGCCCATTTGCCTCAATGGCAGCACCGGCCCTGCCTCCACGAGGCCAGCAGCAGACCACCTTATTACCAGCCAAGACCACCAGGTCCCCCTTGGCTACGAGTCCCATAGCAGCCGCTATGGCTGATATGGTAAACCTTACAAACCACTGGCTTGAACAGCTATGAATATCTTCAGATAAATAAACTTGGGAATTAAGCCTCCTACATGATTTTTGTCTAAGTCATGGGCATCTTTGCCAAAAACCTATTGCATCTAGAGACTCTCCGATGCATAGCCTCCAAAAGACTTGGGAGTACCAGATCATCTCAGTCAAGTGCATTGTTGCCCTCCTTACCATAGCCACTTGAAGCCACTTCACCATGCATCGCCCCATTGTCCTTCCATCCATTTCCAAAGCAATAAAACGTGTCTGTACAGCAGTCGGCCCCAAGCATTCGCCTGTCGGATCGAGTCAAGTTCTCCGCACTCTAGTTTTCTCCAACAGCCCCAAAATAACACAAATAGGTTAAACTAGCTTTCCTCGTACCGTGTGATAGGCGCATTAGATTGTGGACCCTGCAGAAAGCCTTTTATTAAAGGGACCTCTCCAATAAACACTGTAAAGCTCTGCATACATGCATAACCAAATACTATTAATAATAATAACTATTAATCTCTGCACAAAATTTAGTTTAGTTATCTCATTTGCGTTAAGTGCACTGCTTTTGACCTCAGTTGGCAGAACTCATTGTGCTGTAAATTCTTGGAATGCTTTGATCTCTACCTGCTAACAGAAAATACAGGAACTGAAAGCAGAAGACCTCTATTATTGTCTCACTCTGCCCCCTAGTTACAAATGACCAAAAATAAATATTACAGCAGTACTATTTCGTAGAAAGCAAATGTAGCAAACAAAAAATAAAAAAATAAATTGGCCTGGAACACTTGCAGGCCTCTAAATAAATTGGCTGCTAAAGGGTTAAGGACCACTGAAAGCAGAAAACCGACAGGGTGATTTCAGTAAACAGAGGTTCATTGCAATCCCAAAAAATATACACGATTTCTTAATAATGATTGCAAAAATATCCTGCATTAAAATAAATTATATGTTTTTTTACAATACTTGTCCTTCAAAATATGTAAATAAAAACAGTGGCTACAGGCAGTAAGCGAGTAAATTGTGAAATGATGAGGGTCAGCTATTTTAGCTCAGTAGAAAAAAAATCATCACATACTGAAATTACAGACAAGTTAGAATATATGATATTGCCAGCCTTAGGACTCACAAAGGAGGTGAAATTGGCAGAGCTACAAATGAGTTCATTAGCGGCAATCAATGCAGGGTGCTACAGTCAATGTTAATCCAATTTTCAAGTACTAATATCTGCTGGTTTGTGTTTTGACCAGAGCAGCATCTTCTTCAGCTTGATCCTATTAGGGAGAGTGTATGCCCTGACAGCTCCAGCTGTGAAGGTGACTGCCAGGCATTCTAATCACTTTGTTACCTTGGCAACCTCCCTGACTATTTCTTCCTCATTGCTCGATTTACAGCTGCCGATTATGAAAGTATGTGCACATAACACTGCACATGGGGTGCCTGCTGTGACTGCTGCTCTCCTTGTCAGGCGCTTCCATCAGTCGCCACACATAAGTAGCGCCATAAAATGTTCGCCATAATTACTGAAGGGGGTGAAATAAGCTTGTGGCCCAAGAACCTATTCGGATCAATGCTGGTCGCACATGCACATTTTCATGCATTACTTAAGAATCTTAACCACTTGAAGACCGCAGTGTTAAACCACCCTAAAGACCAGGCCTTTTTATTGTTAATTGGCCACTGCAGCTTTAAGGCCAAGCTGCAGAGCCACACAACACAGCACACAAGTGATTCCCCCCCCCTTTTCTCCCCACCAACAGAGCTCTCTGTTGGTGGGGTCTGATCGCCCTAAACGGCCCGTTTTTTTTTTTTTTTACTATTCCTCGTTTTTTGTAAACCCCTCCCTAACCCCCAGCCAGCCATTCCTGCGATCGGCTGTCATAGGCTTCTGCCTATGAGAGCCGATCGCTCTCGTCCCCCATGGGGACAGCCGTGTCACACGGCTGTCGCCAGTACAGCGCTGCTGCTGATTGCAGCGCTGTGCTAACAGAAAAGACGGCAGTTTCGCCATCTAACAGTCTTCCGAGCGACAATCGGCGCTTGGAGACTGAAGGCGGAGCTCCGCCCCCCGAGCAGGAGATGCGCGCGCAGCCTGCGCGCGATCGCCTGCAAAATGCAGCCCCAATTGGCGTTAGGCGGTCCTGGGGCTGCCGCCGTGACCACACCCATTGGCGTGGGGCAGTCTTTAAGTCGTTAAAGAGAGTCTGAAGCCAAATAAATTACCTTTTTTATTGCCCAGCATTAAGATCAAAGCTGATTCGCCGCATCCCCACTGCAGAACAAGATATTTATCCCCCAAGATCCCGGGCCAAAAATTCCACGACTTTCCAGGTTGTAGTTTTTTGCGGCCCGAGGGAGGCAGAGCTTTGCACTGTAGCTCTGCCTTCAGTCCAGTCAATCTCTGCTGATCTCCAACTCTCCCCGCCCCTCTCAGTGAAAGAAGACAGAGGGGCGGGGAGAGGCGGAGATCGGCGGAGCAAAGGCAGAGCTACTGTGCAAAGCTCTGCCTCTACCAGGAAGCAATCACAGAATTTTACCCCGGGGATTTCGGGGGATACATACCTGGTTCTGCCGCGGGAATGTGGTGAATCAGCTTTGATCTTAAAAGCTTAACATAACTGGGCAATAACAAGAGGTAATTTATTTGTCTTCAAGAGATTGTTTGAATGTGTTAAAATTATCTACATCATTAAAATCTAAATGTTGCAGCTGTCCCATTTGATAAAACAACTGCAATTAATTGATTGTTCCAAACTCGCAAGGACAGGGCTCTCTCACCCTTTTGTGTCTTGGAATTTGTTACTCATTTCATAGCTTGCACTGTTATACATTTTATTTATCATTTTACTAGCGGACCCGTGGCGTAGCATAGGCCGCATAAGAGGGTAGCGGGCAGGAAGGGGGTATTGGGCACAGTGGCAGGGAGGGGGGGTCGGACCCCCCTCCCTCATCTGCGCTCCCCCTCCAGCTTAATCTCAGCAGCAGCCGCCGCTATTAGTAAGAGGCGGGGAGGGGGGTCGGGCCCCCCCTCCCTCACCTGGGTCCCCCATCTGTGCTCCCCGTCCAGTTTAAGCTCAGCAGCAGCCGCCGCTATTAGTAAGAGCCAGCGGGCGGGGATGAGTCACCTCTTCCTCGTTCCAGCGTACGTTCCACTGTCGTCACTTCCTGCAATGCCGCCCACTGTATTGTAAGTGGACGGCATTGCAGGAAGTGAGGACGCTGGAACGCGGAAGAGGTGAGTCATCCCCGCCCACTGCCTCTTACTAATAGCAGCGGCTGCTGCTGAACTTAAGCTAGAGGGGGAGCGAAGATGGGGGACCCAGGTGAGGGGGGGGTCCACCCCCCTCCCCGCCGCTGTGCCCAATACCCCCTTCCTGCCCACTACCCCCTCCAGCTCGGTGGCAAGTCTAGGACCGCCCCTGGGGGCAGGGCGCTACTTCTTCTTCTTAATAATAATCCGAACATTTATATAGCGCTTTTCTCCTGTTGGACTAAAAGCGCTTAAGAGCTGCAGCCACTGGGATGCTCTCAGAGGCCACCCTGCAGTGTTAGGGAGTCTTGCCTTGAACTCCTTACTGAACAGGTACTGACCCTAAACACATTTAAGACCTTGTCTAGAGACTCAAATAAAACATAACCTTTATTAAATTGTTATAAAATCATTGCCATGATTTATAATGTTGCAATTTCATTATTTAGTACATAAACCTAATTGGGAGATTCAAAATTTGTTTAATAGAGATTGTATCTATGATTATCTCCTCACATCTCCCTAACTAGGCACTAATATATATCTATGCTGAGTTACTTTAAAAATAAAGAGACCCTCCACCTAAAACCGACATGTTTCGGCTCCTTGAAAATAGAGCCGTCGTCAGGGCTATGAAAAAGTGCTTAGGGTGCAAAGTGCATAATAAAGAAAACACAGCTATCTATAAATACATAGTTAAGGAAAACAACAAATGAGAGCTATGCTCTCCAGCAATGTCAGCAATGAAATGAGGCTTCTCATAGCCTCCTTTATATACCATTGAAAATGGGTGGGTACCCAGGATTAATGCCTCCCACCAGAAATTCCTTCACCTATTGGTCAGGGTGATTGTCAGTCACCCAATTCCTATATTCATTGGTTGCCCATATTGCTCCATATATTTGCAAACAACACTTTCCCCTGCTCCCTATTGTCCAGGAGAACTACGGTTCATACCTTATCCCCTGCGCATACATCGCCGTCTGTATAATGTCCTTTAAACGAAGGTACTGACCCTAGCCAGGATTAAATCCCTGGTCTCCCATGTCAAAGGCAGTGCCCTTAACCAGTACTCCATTCAACCACTTGCTTGGACCGGCCCCTTCTTCTTGCTTGGACCGGCCCTGGGGGCAGGGCGCTACTTCTTCTTGCTTGAAGGTTGAGGCACTTAGCCTATTAAATATATAGATATTTGTCATTGTAATTACCAATTCTGTAGTTTGTACCAGTGTCCATATTTGATGTATATCATTGTTTGTATTATTATGTACCCCATGTTTGTTTTTCTTACATTGTACAGCACAATGGAATATGTTGGGGGTTTATAAATCAATAATAATAACGATGCACCTGGATTCTGCAAAGATGAGACTGTTGTGTTGAGTGGAAAGTGCCATGGAAGGAATACAGTAGCGACCCAATTGGCCAGCAGTACAAAGCTGCTAAGGGCCTGTTGCCACTATGCATCAGCATCAAACAATCCAGCAACTGAAAATATCGCTGCCTGTTACATCTAATTACTAATTTACCTCCCTGTGCCTGCCCCATCTCTGAATGATCCTCCGGTCCCCCGCTGCTGCTAAATTTCATTACCATTGTCACTGGCCCGTCGTCGGGAGAGTCCTGCACAGACACAGTACAAGAAAACCTTGTACTGCGCCTGCGCAGGTCGCTCTCAGCAAGAGGAACGTGAACAAGGATAACGTGGCCAGGGCCGTGCAGGTGCAGCGGCCATCGACTTGCGATAACGAAACTTTGTCATGGCGGGGGGCCGGAGGATCGCTCAGAGATGGCACAGGCACACTGCAGGGGGCTGGCAGAAGCCCTAGGTAAGTGAAACTTTTTTTTTTTTTTAAGTCATTACAGGTTTCCTTTAAACTTCCTCTTTAAAGGGCATTTTATTAATAAGATGTGCAAATATCACATCGGAGAAAACTTAGAAGTGAGTTTAATATGGGCCAAGGACTTCTATAATAGAAATGAGGCAAGAGTCTGACGGCTATACTGGCATCTTTACTCCTCTGCAGCCTCCACAACCACAAGGAGGCTTTCTACTTCTCCATCTCCTTCCCCCTCATCACAGTACACATTGACTTGATTCTCCACACATAGAGACAAGCATGCTTCTCATTACAGGGGATTCCTGTAGAGGCTGGAGGTAATAGCTGATTTAGGCAAGACAAATACCTCCACTCTGTAGCTAATCTAACCCTACTCTCACACAGAACACCCCCCCACCTCTAAAGCCTAACCACCCCCCCCTGACGCCTAACCGTAAACTCCCCCCACCTCCCTGGCGCCTCACCTCTGAAAATCAGTGCATGCCTGATCGATGATGCGCTTCACACGCCGTCAGCATATAGCACGTGGAGCGTATGTGACGTCACATGACACATGCTAAACAGAGGAGCAGAAAGCTGAAGATGGATGGGCACCGTGTGTTGGGCGACATAGGACAGGTAATGTATAAATGCACACACGGGGGCACATTTATACACTAAAGGGACGGTGGCGGATGCGGACGATTCCAATGCTGAAATCGATTGGGAATCAACCTGCGGTGTATGGGCAGCCAACAGATCTCTCTCATCAGATTCGATCAGAAAGAGATCTGTCGTATCTGCCCATCATTGCTAGATGTCTGCCCATTATTGCTAGATGTATGGGTATCTTTAGGTAGTTTCTAGTTGGTTGGTTGGTTTACTAATTAAGATACCTGCAAGAGACCAGGACAACATGACTAACTACGCAACTGCAGGGACACATGAATGACATACTCTAAAGAGGAGAGTGCCTATAATTCCCACATTCACCTGCACCCATAGCACTGCATGAAGGGCACCTTTAACGAAAATCTGAAGCAAAAATAAACTTTGGAAATAATTCATTGTATGTGTAGTACGGATAATAAATAGTACAATAGAAGCAAAGAAAATAGTCTCATGTTGTTTTCAAGTACAAGAAGAGTTAAAAACAACTTCAGTTATCTATGGAAAAGAGCTTCTCTTGGCTATTGACCAACTTGGTCAAACTCAGTCCGGTTTTCTAAATAGCTTAAACAGCCAAGAAACAGGAAGAGACAGCTTTAGATAAGGTTTTACTGCAGAAAAGATCAAAGGGTCATTAGCTCTGCTTGGTTTACAGCTTAAAATAGAGTGTGGGGATTCTAAAATACAATTGTTAAAGTCTGGCTGGTTCACACTTGTTCAGGAACCATATCTGCGTTGTACTTTTTTTTTTACGTGGACAAAAACTGATCCCAATGTTAAAAATGGCGTCCTCCTTCACTCTGGTCAAAACTGAACGGAGGGTGCGGACTTGGCACTTTTTCCCAAAGCCCAGATCCCCACGGAGGCAATGAAAGACAACACAAAAACGCATCTCCCTTCACACACAGAACTTTGCACACAAAACGGATGCCAAAGCGGATTGCCTAATGCCTGCTCCTCCCGAGTGTCATCTTTGAGGACCTTTTATCCAATAGAAACACACATGAAGGAAGGACACATTTTTGACATATGTTTAAACGGACTGGAAACGTATGCTGCCAAAGCTCAACATTTTGAAAAACGGATCCGTTTAAAGGATCGCTATTGCAAATAAAGTAGGCAGTTAAAATCTGACAGAACCAACAGGTTTTGGGCCAGTCCATCTCTTCATAAGGGATTCTCAGGGTTTTCTTTGTTTTCAACAGTATTTCCTGAACAGCAGTTGCAAAGTCTAACATAATAGTGTGCAAGTGAGTAGGGAGGCTGCCTGGTATCTTATTATTCTGGCAGTTAAACTGCTGTTCAGGAAATGCTATTGAAAACAAAGAAAACCCTGAGAATCCCCTATGAGGAGATGGACTGGCACAAAACCTGTCGGTTTTGTTACATTTTAACTGCCTATTTTTTTCATGATAGTGGTCCTCTAAAATGCATTCTGATCTGCAACCTGACAAGTGTGAACCAAGCATAACAAAATAAAAATATGAGGCTCTTTTCTTTGCTACCAATGTTCTATTACTACACATACAATTCATTATCTCATAAGTTTCATTTCGCTTCAGATTTGCTTTAAAGAACTTTATTTTAAACTTCTGACAATTTATAATGCTGTTATGGGACTTACGTATTTATCTAAGTGTGAATTTCTGAGTAGCAAAAACTCGAAGCAAGAAGAGAAAGTACACCTATCTGAGAATGGTTGATTTGTGACCTAGCTGTGAGAATGCATGAATGGCAAAATAAAGCCAAAGCCATGTTTTTTGTAAGTAGCCATTAACTGTTATCCATTAACTCGCCATGTTTATGCATAAAAAAAATAAATACTTTTTATATACAGCCAGTACTATAAAGTCAGTTACCAATACTAAAATAATTTACTTTTTAACAAAGAAACCTGTCTTTTCTCATAAATGTAATTAAAAATTAAACCGTAAATTTACAAAATTATATATATTTTTCCAGCCCCAATATAACTAAAAGCAGCAAGTGACTGCGCCTCCCTAATTCCTTCTATAAATCCCTTTATCTGCTAATGTAAAGCTTGAGAATCAGCAGTGCGGAGAGAATGAGTTAATCCATGGCGTTAGATTTGCATGCTGGGGATGTGTGCTGAGGCGCTGGAACTGATGGAATCTGTGGAGCTGTCCGCCTTGCATTCTAACTTAAAAGGAGACGTGGGCTTTTACGTCAATGCAGTGTGCCTTAACCTGACAAATGGCAAGAGAACAATGAAGGCCGTGCTGAGCCAAGCTCTTTTTTTTTTTCCTCTGTGCCACTTGGGACTAGAAAGCAAAAACGCGTGTCTGACCTCCGCGGGGGGAGTGTGGAGCTGTCTGTGCACTGGGACATATATATGTAATGAATGATAATGCTATAACCTCTGGATTCAACACACTGTCCTCTCCACCTTAGGGGGAAGCATTGACGCAAGCGCACAGAACAGGAAAAAGCTGAGGTGAGGTGACGGTTTTGTTTTTAATGGCTTCCTTAGGGGGACAGGGCTTTGACGCTGCATAAGGACTTTTAGCTGCTGCCAGCACACTCAGTGAGTACATGTAGAAGTTAAGGTGCCCTTTATGATGATCACAAATTTGGCTCCTTCAGAAGCAGTCAGCCATACCACCCTCATCAATCTCAGCAGCTTCCTCTATTATCTAATGTGAAACCATTAGAAAACTTGTTACGAAGCTGAACGCAGCAAGACAGTTTTTTCACCTTCATCCACAGGGCAAGCTGCACTTTTTTAACTTCTCAGTAACACAGAAATAATGTTATATTACTGTGTAAGTGTAAGGGTGTCTCCTGGGTTTCCAAATTCTATTGTCCTTATTCACAATTCATTCCTAGAACCAACCATCTCTTGCCGCTATATAGGATTGTTACATATACACTAATAAGCTGCAACATTAAAACCACTGACAAGTGAAGTACATAAAATTACTGATCTCATTACAATGGAGAATGACAAAGGAAGGGTACATTTAGCAATATGTGAACAGTCAGTTCTTGATTGCGATGTGTTGGAAGCAGGAAAAATAGGCAAGCAAAGGGATCCGAGAGACTCTGACAAGAGCCTTTAGATGACTGATTCAGAACATAACCCAAATGGCAGGTGTTCTGGGGTGGATCCAGCATGGAGTGGTTAGTATCTACCTAAAGTGGACAACCATTGAACGGGATCATAGGCATTCAAAGATTGCTTAGCCACGTGGCCATAGAAGGCTATTTCAACTCCAGATCTACAGAAGAGTTAACGTAACACAAACTGCTAAGTAAAGAAGTGATGGACGTGAAACATATGAGCATTAGAACTGGATGCTGGACCATTGGATTGTGCTTTCTTTGGCCTTCAAATTCCTCAGATTTCAGTCTGATCAAACATCTGTGGGAACTGTGGAATGTGCGGAGTAATTTAAAGTGAACCGGAGACTAAGCGCCCTAATGTATTTTACTATATATATATATCAGTGGGAACATTAGGGAAAACACCTACCCTGTGCTCTCTGTTTCATTCTTCACTGCTCAGACTGCTCGTTTACAGCCCTGATAAAATCCCTGACTGAGCATGAAAAGACATCAGAGAAGACAGACTCGGCTATAATGATTCCTGAGCAAAGCCAGACTGAATGCTCAGTCTGGGATTTTATCAGGGCTGTTAACAAGCAGGCTGAGCAGTGAAGAATGAAACAGAGAGCAGGGTAGGTGGTTTCTCTAATGTCCCCACTGATATATATGGTAAAATACATGAGGGTGCTTCGTCTCATGTTCACTTTAACCACTTAAAAACCAGCAGGTGTATTAAAACGTACTGCTGGAGGCTCTTAATGGCTCCAGGACGTTGTTATAAGTTAAGCAGCGCTGCTGGCACTGTGCATGTGCACACTCCCGTGCGCGTGAGAAAAGTAAAACGAAAAATACAACACAGACAAAATACACCTTTATTTCCAAATAATATATTGTCACCATACTTTGTACTAGGGATATAATTCAAATCTTGTAATAACCAGGACAAATAGGCAGATAAAATGTGTGGGTTTTATGTACAGTAGCAGTGTTTATATTAAATCTATACGGGATTAAATTGGAGAAATAGTGTATTTTTTTCATTTTTTCCCCCTTTAAAATGCATAGAAAATAAAGTAATTACTGAAAACAAATATTAACCCCAAAAAGCCTAATTGGTGGTGAAAAAAACAAGATATAGATCATTTCATTGTGATTAGTAGTGATTAAAGGATACCAGAGGTGACATGTGACATGATGAGATAGACATGTGTATTTACAGTGCCAAGCACACAAATAACTATGCGGTTTTCCTTTTTCTGCCTGAAAGCGTTAAATATCAGGTATGTAAGTGGCTGACTCAGTCCTGACTCAGATAGGAAGTGACTACAGTGTGACCCTCACTGATAAGAAATTCCCCCTTTTTACCTCTTTCTTGCTCTTAGAAGCCATTTCCTGCTAGGAAAGTGTTTTAAAGTTGGAATTTCTCATCGGTGAGGGTCACATTATAGTCACTTCCTGTCTGAGTCAGGACTGAGTCAGCCACTTACATACCTGATATTTAACTCTTTCAGGCAGAGAGAGGAAAAAAAGGAACACAGCATAGTTATTTGTGTGCTAGGCACTGTACATACACGTCTATCTCATCATGTCACATGTCACTTCGGGTATCCTTTAAGCTATTGGCAAATGAAAGGGATGAGCACTGAAAGGTGAAAATCGCTCTTGTCCGTAAGGGTAAAAACCGCTTTGGGGTGAAGTGGTTAACATTTACCTCTTCTAGTGCTGCTTTGGGTCTTTTATGAATGTGAAGCTGTTAGGGGGGCGACATAAAATGGCAAGGAGGGCTGCATTCGGCCGGTGGGCCTTGAGTTTGACACCTGTGAATTAAAGGATCTGCTGATAACATCTTTGGTGCTAGATACCACAGGACATCCTCAGAGCCCTTACAAAGTCTATACCTCAACAGGTCAAGGCTTTTTTGGTGGCACAAGGGGAACCTATACAATACTAAGCAGGCAGCTCATTATATAGCCAGTAATACATTTATTGTAAACCTCTAGTAATAGGAATATGGGAGCTGCTATCTTTACTTTCTCTTGAAAATCCAGCAGCCTGGCTATCATTTTGATGTTTATGTTTCAGTAACATCTGAGTCACATGCTTGAAACAAACATTGAAATTGAAAAAAAAGGTTTCCTGGTGCTTCTTAATCTTTCCCCCCTACCGCCCCGAAATCTTGCCTCTTGCTGTAGTAGAAGCAGGTCAAGGAGCAACTTAAAAAAATAAAATAAAAAAGCATCCTAGCTGATACAGAAGAGGAACAGAAGACAAAGTAATTTCGTTGAGTTACACAATGACAATAAAGTGCTTGAATCTCTTGAATCTTGAGACTAAGCCGAATGCTGATGCAGGATCTCCAGGATCCTGGATTGCCTTTATTAGGTTCTTGTAAGAATGGTGGATACTGGACTTAGTAAATTAATTTTCTTAACAGGTGTACATGTTTTTATTTTTAGGAAGACATTTAAGAAGAACTTCAGCCATATAATGAACACAAACTCTTAAAGAAGCTATAGGTAAAATGACACCAGACACAATGTACTAACCTCGAAGAGTCCAGGAAAGGTTTGTAAGCTATGACCATCCACTCTTCTTTTGTAGAATAGCGAGGCTCTCGTGCCGTTTCTGTGACTCTGTCCAAATCAACCAAATAATGACACTTGCCAATGTCAACCTGCAAAACATTGAGTAGGGAACACATTCTTTACACCATGTAACAGTACTTCAGGTTAGATAAATAACAATTCATCATAAAATGTTTAAAAGTCAAACATCAATTGACACCTTGATTTGGAACTGTGAGTGGAAACTAATGGGATTAAATACCAGTATCTACCAGGTTTTCAGAAATAATGGTACTCCTGAAGGTGAGATCTTCTGCCCTATAAGAAGTTTCAGTTTTTAAGCAGGCATGTCACTGCATTGCATGATGCATAGATGGACTAAGGGCTGGTGCACACCGAGAGCGTTTCTAAACGCTTTGAAAAACGCTTGGCTAATGTATTTGAATGGGATGGATCACACCAGAGCGATGTGATTTTCTCCCAAATGCAAATGCGAGTCCTGCAGCATTTCTGCGTGTTTTTGAGGCGATCCAGCCTTAATGTTACATATAGGAAAGTGGAAAATCGCTCTGAAACGCGCTAGAACAGAGCAATTTTCCAAGCGTCGTTACAGAAGCTGTTCAATTCCAGCTCTACTGTAACAAAAAATAAAAACCACTACACCAAAACGCTCCAAAAATCGCTAGGCATGATTAGAAAATCACTAGGCACATACGAGGGAGTGGTCGGGGAGCTTAAAGATCGGATATGGATAAACCCACATCGCGAGATCGCAGAAATGACTGCTCACCGCACAAAAAAATGTGCCAGTCATTGGGAAAATGATCGGAAGAATGGCAAGGTGGATACGGGCCTCACAGGCAATGTAACGAGCCAGGAGAGATAGCAGATGACTTCTGCTACAAATAGCACTCAGTCAGGAGCAAATATTAAGCCTCAGGGGCGCTGTAGGGAGAAGTAGGAGGTAGGAGGTAGGAGAAGAAGGGTAGGCAGTGTAGCAAGTTTTATGGCATTTGTACAATTGGTAGATAATAAAGGTTATTTTGTATAGAAGGAGAAAAGTCCACTGAATATGGGCCAAGGAGCAGAATGGATTTTGTGATCTCTTATCAACCATCACTTTTATTTTACTGAATGGCACAATGAAAATGACACTTTCCGGTATGTGCAGAAAGCAAGTTCATCAAAATCAAATCTAAGAAGTTTAATTCTTGAGAGGTCATAAATTCTGAATAAAATACAGACAACATCATAATGCACACATCCAGCATTAGCCGTGTAATGTAATCTCGACAATAAAAATGGACTGCAGGCTCTGAGATTAATCAGAATGTTAAACAGCATTTCAAAACAAATGAGCACAAGAGCTATAAACCCGCTGAAAACAACTAGAAGAAGCAGCGACAAATTATCCACGAGGTGAAGCGTGACAGATCACTCAGTTTCTCTCGTTTTCCTGACAAATGTACACAAGAGAACAAAAAGAGGTGGGGGGGGGGGGGGGAGAATCAAAGCTCATTCTTTCTATCATTCTGGACGTCCGCCTCTGCTTGATAACATATTTGTTGATTTTGGCCCATACTATAAAGATCTCTGATAAAGACAAGCCTGTCATCTGCAAGATGTATGAGCTCTTTCTGGCAAGACCTGAATGCAACCTGCATTATACAGTGCAACAAGGGAGAGCATTCCTGTGAGGAGAGGTCAACATGACAGAGGGAAATGTGCTTGTTGCCATTAGATGTGAGATGCACAATCTGCTCTGTACAGGAGCCCTCCTCTCCACAGAAAACTCATTCAAGAGAGACTGAAGCAAATGTTTTCCTTTTTTTAGACTGCAATCCTCATTAGCAATACACTGCAAAGCAGGGGCTTTGATAGACCCAAAGATCCGTGGCACATGTCCCTTATCTATTCTGGGGTGCCCCAGATGTCTTCCAGGCAGATAAGCGGCACCACAGCACCCGAAATGGCACCACACAGTACCCAGCATGCCCCACAGAGGCACCACAGCATCCAGCATGGTATTACAGCACCCGGCGTGCCCCATAGAGGCACCATAGTACCCAGCATGGCACCACAGCACACAGCAATGGGGGTATGCTGGTTGCTATGGTGCCTCTATGTGAGCATATTGGGTGCTGTGATACCATGCTAGGAGATGTGATGCCTTTATGGGGGCATGCAGGGAGCTGTGGTTGTTCTATGGGGGCATGCAGGGAGCTGTGGTTGTTCTATGGGCAGTGTTCTCCACAGAAATTTTTTTCAGCTGGGTGGCATGAAAAAGTAGCCGGGTGGGGAAATGAGGGCCCTTTTCCACTAGGAAGCACAATTGCAATTGCGCTGCGATCACGCAACCTACAATTCTCACTACCTGTGATTTGCGCCATATAGCTGCCGGGAACTGAGCACGATTGCCCGACAATTGCGATTCAGAGAAAGCGACACATGCTAGTGGGAAATGAGCGCCGCGATATCGCGGTGATCAGTAACACTGCTGCGATCCGCTTCCTGAAGCGGATCGCAGCTAGTGGAAAAGGGCCCTAAGGTCATAAGGGGTGGGTGGGTAGGCAGGTGGTCAGGTTGGTGGGTAAGTAGTTCGGGCTGTTGGTTTGTGGGGTGGGTGGGTAGGTGGTCAGGCTGGTTGCTAGGGGGTGTGTAGGTGTTCAGGCTGGTGGCTAGTGGGTGGGTAGGTGGTCAGGCTGGTGGCTAGGGGGTGGGTAGGTAAGGTGGTAAGGCTGGTGGCGTTAAAGTAAGGTGGTCAGGCTGGTGGCTAGTGGGGTGGGTAGGAGGTCAGGGTGTTGGCTAGTGGGGTGGGTGGGTGGGTAGGTAGGTTGGTGGTCAGGCTAGTGTGGTAGGTAGGAGGTCAGGCTGGTGGCTAGTGGGGTGGGTGGGTAGGTGGTGAGGCTGGTGGCAAGTGGGGTGGGTGGGTGGGTAGGTAGGTAGGTGGTCAGGCTGGTGAGGTAGGTAGGTAGGTGGTCAGGCTGGTGGGTAGGTAGGTGGTCAGGCTGGTAGCTAGTGGGGTGGGTAGGTAGGTGGTCAGGCTGGTGGCTAGTTTAGGTAGGTGGGCCGGATGTGAGCTAATGGCGTGGGTCAGGCCAGAAGCTGATGGTTAGTGAGGAGGGTGGCTCAGACTGGAGTCTGGTGGTGGGCTAGTGGAAAGGATTTGCAGATCACATCGCCCCCGCCACGTGGTAGATACAGCCTCACTGACTCCAGGCTCTCTCAGACACTAGAGCGCCAGCCAGCAGCCTGGTCCACGCTGTCCCCTCTGTGCGATGTCGCGCACACAAACACAGGAAGTATGTCCGGCATAGCAGAGAGGAGACAGCATGGATCAGGCAGCTGGCGCTCTAATGTCTGAGGGAGCCCGGAGCCAGTGACACTGTTATCTACTGCCCGAGGTGCTGGATGTGCATGCAGCGGGCATTCCTGCTTCTCCTAGCCCACACTGCTACCGGCACTGTAGGACGTCCTGTCGCACGCAGATTAAGCCCCTTACAACTCGCCCAGCCAGCCAATCACTGCAGGCAGAGGAGCGCTCCTGCAGGGTTCAGCGTCGCATTCGCTATTGTGTGAGAGCCGAGCACTGATTGACAGCAGGCAATGGAGCACTCCTCCGCACTTTTGGCAGGCGGACGGGAATTCAAATCACCCGGGCAGCCCTGTCATGAATGATACGGAGGTCGAGACGATTGGCGATTCTGTATCGTTCCGCAAAGTGGCGCAAAATGAAATTTTTTCTTTTTGTGTGTTTGATTAACTTGTTCAAACAGAATTCCTTGCTGGCCAGTGACTTGTTAATTGGACAAGGGGTGTGAACCCTAGCCAGAATCCAGGGCTGTGGAGTCGGAGTTGGAGTCAGGGCAATTTTGGGCACCCGGAGTCGGGTGATTTTTGTACAAAATCCACAGCCCTGTTAAATATTAGACTAAGGAGTTGGAGTCGAGGAGTCGGAGTCAGGGCCATTTTGGTTACCCGGAGTCGGAGTCGTGATTTCATAAACTGAGGAGTCGGAAAATTTTTGTACTGACTCCACAGCCCTGCCAGAATCCAGGTGTAATATGTCAAAGGTTGTTCTGACTGGTCACACTCAGATGCTAATTGAGCACCAAAAGTTCCTTTCATCACAGGAAAGGCTAAGGGCTCTTTCACATCAGAGCTTGCGTTGGAGAACGCTCAAAGCATTCGTTTTGTTGTATGCGTTTTAATGCGTTTTGATATGCGTTGCACTGCAGTGAGTGTGCGTTTTTAATCCGTTTTCAATGCGTTACAGCACATAGAAAAACGCAGGTAATTTTTTTTTCTTTTAGCTTTCAACTTTCTACATTGTTCCTCTGTTGCATTCTGGGACTGATTGCCTGCGTTAACGGATTAAAAACGCGCATAGTGTGCGTTTTACATTCACTAACATTGTAACGCATAAAGCTAGCGTCGGCCGAAAAACTGCGCCTGGGTGCAGTGCAACGCAACGCACAAAAAGGCTGCGTTATATGTGAAAGCTAAAATGAAAGTCTATGGACTTTCATTTCACCTTGGGTAACGCAAACTTTACCCTTTGCGTTGAAACGCAGAAAATCTGCCCTAATGTGAAAGAGCCCTAAGGCAGCTTTCCCAGCGGGAGTCCAGCCGAAGCGGCACCGCTGGGGAACAGGTTTAAATGTAAATTTCGATCTGTTAAATGAAAACCGTGTGTAGCACAGCTATGAAATTAATATAGTCATGTTCGTTAAAATCTGCCAAATGTGCTGATATAAAAATCATAACCATTACCCGTCCGGTTATTGGTGTACGATCCTTCTCGGGGACAGGACAGCCTAACGCACTCATGCAAGATGTCATATTAATCGTTTTTTTCTGACAAGTATGAATCACCTATCCACCTACATGTGACATGTATAGTTTATGAGTTGCAGGGTTTTACAATTTAAGCTCAAAATCCTCCTAGGAGGTGGTGGACTGTCAGTTGAGATAACAAGCTTCAGAATACAGAGCCCTCTGCGAATTTAATAGTCGTGGAGCTCAATGGCTGTTTTACATAGATAACAACTGGAGTCTCTTAACTCTTCCTGTACTGGAAACAATATGCTCCTAATGTTTTATTTCTTAGCTGTACTACACATACAAATCATTATATCATAATTTTTTTTTGCGCTTCAGTGTCTCTGAGTTAATTTAATTTTGGCTCCACCCATGACAATAACCACATTCTGGCGTATGGTCACACCCATTTTCCAGCTAGAGTGCCCAAAAGTGCCCCGGATCTCTTAGGAACCTAGCAACGCCCCTATTGCAAAGTGATCCGCCGCTTACCCGCAGCAGAATGAGCAATCCTATCCTCAGAAATGTCCTATGTACTTTCGTCGACCCAATACATTACAGAATATGCTATCAAGAAGAAAAGAGGCAGAGCCGTTTACCATAGCTCTGCCTCTTCAACAGTCAATCGCCGCTTATCTCCACCCCCTTTTAATTATCATGCCACCCCTAACTCATGTGCACATGAGCGGGGCCACACAGAATGAATGGCCGTGACCTAGAAGCTATTCACATGTCGCGGCCATCTTTATCCTGGAAGTATCGGTTTTTCAAAATGACTTGAAAAACACAAAGCGAGACCGAGAGGCCAATATAGTGTAGTACCTTAGTAGCAGATGATAAAGTGTGTAATCAAGCAATGGTTATACTCACAAGTATAGGTTGCCACAAAAGGCAACCACTGGATAGGCAGGTGGGGAAAATTATAACCTGACCCCACTCAGGTATAAGAAGTTGCTCTCTGTAGATAGGAAAAAGGGGATACAACCCTCCACCAGGGGTGGACTAGTTGATTTGTAAAACAAAATTCTTTTGCGGACAAACAGCGGGAGGCGGAGCAGTGGTAAGAGGCATATTTACTTTGCAAAAATTAGCTCATTTTTTTATTCGATCTATATTCACTTCAGATTCTCTTTAAGTGTACCGATATCCGCAATCACAAATGATGGATGGCGGGAGATTTAAAGGGACACTTAAGCCAGGAATAAAAAAAAATCAGTTTTACTTTCCTGGGGCTTCTACCAGCTGCCTCCAGCTGTCCTGTGCCCTGGCAATCACTCACCGTGCCTCTGGTCCACCGACACCAGCTAGTTTTGTTTTCGCTGACAGGCCTGGCCACACGTATTTTTCTTCGCGTTCCTGTCCACAATAGCGTCCTGTGCCTGTGCATGATGCTATTGAGGACAGGAACATGTAGAAGGATACGCTTGGCCAGGCCTGCGCTGGCGCCGAAAGCCTGCCGACTCCCTGTCAGGGTCTGTCAGTGAAAATGAAACTAGCTGGCAGCGGGTAACCGGAGGCTCCGTGAGTGACGGCGAGGGCACGGGACGGCTGCAGGGGGCTGGTAGAAGCCCCAGGCAAGTAAAACTGATTTTTGAATTTAAACAGAAAAAAAAGGCTCCAGGAGCAGCTAACCACAGCCTTAAAACTAACAACTTTTAATGATATCAACTTAAAATAATTACATGCAGCTGAAGACATAAACAACAGCGATACTTATCAGGCACATGACATGTTGGAGGTGTGGAGGTAAGTCGACTGCCGTTTCACCCCTCGATTAGGCTTTCTCGAGGCCAAAACTGACTTTTTATTCCTGGCTTAAGTGTCCCTTTAAGGCACTATTAGGTAAATCATAAAGTCAACTTCCCTGGTGACGTGACCAAGAATAAATGAAATGTGGCAACAGGATATTTATATGGAATTAGGTACTGATAAAAGCATGTTATTATCCCACAGGTAAAAAGTGCAAAGAATTTTTAGGAAGTAAAGTCTTGGCACAAATGATTATGTATTTATTTAGTGCTGACATTTTCCCACAGTACGTTAAACAATTCATGTCATTAAATGTGCCTAGAGGAGCTCAAAATGTAATCCCTACTTCAGGCACAGTCTAGTGGTGCCCATACATGGTACAATTTTTTCATTTTTTTTTTTTGATTAGATAATTTTGTTCAATTGTTCCATTGGATCGAATATAAAGATTTTTACAACATGTCCGAACAGATTTTTATTGAAAAAAACGGGATAATCGATACTTTTTTCTTGATCAAAAAAAAGATTTCATTCGTTTCAATCCCTTTGGTCAAATAAATGGGAAAATTGAACGTTTTTACTGTACTGAGTATGGGCACCATAACAAACTATTGTAGTCGAAAGGTGGCCACTAATAATACAATCTAAATTGTACAATCTTACCACTGCTATATAATATAAGGTATCCTCTCAAAATATATTCACTCAGTTTATAGATTTGGGTAATTGTACAATCAAGATTGTATCGTTAGTCCTTAAAGAGACTCTGAGGTCTCCTAAAATACAGCTTTTTATTGCAAAAAGCTGTTCAACATTATTGCCCTAACTAAAATGCCGCATCCCCGTGGCTGAAATCTAATGAAATCCCCCCAAACTCCACGGGGCGCACTGCGGGGAGCTTTTCTGTGAGAGGCAGAGCTTTCAGCTGCAGTTCTGCCTCTACACGCGTCTATCAGAGCGTATCTCCGCCTCCGACCCGCCCCTCTCAGTCTTCCTTCACTGAGAGGGGCTGGGGAGAGGTGGAGATGCGCGCTGATACTCATGTAGAGGCAGAGCTGCAGCTGAAAGTTCTGACTCCCACAGAAGCGCACAGGGCAGCAAAATCCACGACCAAGAAAGTCGTGGATTTTGCGAGGGGAGTTTGGAGGGATTTAGTTAGATTTCAGCCGCGGGGATGCAGCGTTTTAGTTAGGGCAATAATGCTGAACAGCTTTTTGCAATAAAAAGCTGTATTTTAGGAGACTTCAGTGTTTCTTTAAGGTCTTATTGGGATGGGGGGGGGGGGGGGGGGGGACCACCAGTAATAGTAAACCTTAGCCTGAATTGGGTATATTAAATGTCTTGCCCAAAATCTACATATGATACAAAATCAGGGCTGTGGAGTTCCAAATGTAAATCCACAGCGCTAGGCGATCACACTGTTATCTGTAAACACCACAGTGCATATCCTCAGACAGTGACCATCACCAGGATAGAAATCACCAACAGGTCACTCACTGTCATTAAAAACAATATACTTTAATAAACTTTAAATGATACCACATATACAATATCTTACTTTAGGGGTCCTTTTGACAGGGACCCTTAGTAGTAATAAGCATATAGTGTATATAGATAGGGAAGAGTGTTCCCTGACGACGGCGGAAGGCCGAAACCGGTCGGAACGGTAGCTGGAGACTGGGCAATTGTACAAAGAGACCGTGAGACTGTTTTTGTGTATCTATATACACTATATGCTTATTACTACTAAGGGTCCCTGTCAAAAGGACCCCTAAAGTAAGATATTGTATATGTGGTATCATTTAAAGTTTATTAAAGTATATTGCTTTTAATGACAGTGAGTGACCTGTTGGTGATTTCTATCCTGGTGATGGTCACTGTCTGAGGATATGCACTGTGGTGTTTACAGATAACAGTGTGATCGCCTAGCGCTGTGGATTTACATTTGGAGTTCTATTAAAACCTATTGTGGATATGGTTATCCTGAGCAGCTGGTGAAAAGGACATTTATAGAGGAAATTTCAAGTTGGAGCAGCGCCTGTATTTGCATCTTTCAAACAGGGCTGTGGAGTTGGTACAAAAATCATCTGGCTCAGACTTCTCAGTTTATGAAACCTCTGAGACTGACTCCAAAATTGTTCCGACTCCTCGACTCCAACTCCTTAATTTTACACTTACCAGGGCTGTGGAGTTGCTATAAAAATCAGCCGACTCAGACTTCCCCAGGTACCCAAAACTGCTCCAACTCCACAGCCCTGTACAAAATGATGCTAATTATTACAAAATTCTATTGTAAATGGACTAATAAAATCTTGCAGTGGAAGCAATTGATTAGTCAATTTTCTAGCTGCATAGATTTGCAGTAACATTTGCATTATTATGCATCACCTCATTTCCTTACCTTGAGCCAAGTGGAAAGTTGGCACTGAGCCAAAATGATGTACTAAATGCCTTTAGCATTTTGTGGCGCAGAAATATGGAGAAACAAAGACGCCTATAGATGTTGGTGGCAGTCGTAAGTAGTTTTGTACTATAACGTCTTTCACCATCCATGGTGTATGAATGTGGAAACACAAACACGCCTACAGACATCAGCAGCAGTCTAAGGGTTACAACAACATTTTTGGGATGTGTTTTTTTTTTGTTATTTCTTTACCCCCTTTCCTTACATTGCCCCATCTCCTTTCTTGTGTTCTTTTATTTTGTCTTGTGACAAGATGATGAAAGGAAGCTTACCAAACTGTTACGAAATACCAATGCAAACACAAGGTCGAGAAAATAAATGTGTGTGAGATCCCAGCACTTCTCTCATCGTCTGCACCAATAAATGTGATGATCTGTCATGTTAACCAGGTTTTATGTACTGTTGTTGTCTAGCTCATTTTTGGATCTGCGAATGCTCCAGAATTTTATACCACCAAATTTCACAATTTCTACCTTTACAAAACTGGTTAATATTTAGAAACATGTAAAATAGAGGCAAGACACACTCACTTTAAGCTTCCAATCATGTACAAAGAAGTACCAATTTCCTGCACATGACTGGGTATATGAAGTGGCCACAACCAAACATGCTCATCACTGCACATCATGACCACTGCTCTTTTGCTACAGGATCTTTCATGTTTTATTGTTTTTGTTCTTTGAACACAGTGATTTTATGAGCAATTGATGCATGGTTCATTTTGTGCACTAATAAAAATATATATCTAAGTTTTGATTTTTTTAAAGTTATTTTTTTCAACTATCAAGGGTTTGATGAATGTGCAAATGAAACCTGCAGGGGCTGTACCTCCAACAAGGTTAAAAACCATTAAACTAGAGTCTTCTACAAGGCAATTTCTTGTTGTTCAACCTGCCATGTAAAAGAATACTTATGATCTTATCACACACCAAATTACATAAAGCCACAGATGTCTGAAGTCAAATATTGCAAATCACCACTGATGAATAAATTGCAGTCATAAAATTAATTGAAAAGACAACTAATTTACAGTATGACAGACTTGATATTTCACCATTTAACATACACTACTGAGTTTAATTATTTGCCGCTTCACAAAAAAACCATATTGTGGTAGCCAAGCTTTAATCATGGCAGAAGCAATATACCAAGACTGCCAAGCTGGCAGGAACAGCAAGTAACAAAGTAAAGATATGTCTGTCAGTGTAGATCTATCTAAACAAGACTGATTAAAGTGCTCTATACAACATATAGCAGATCAGGCAAGTCAACCCCGACAACAAGGATCTGTAATCTGAGGCTAACAGCCTGAGCTATAAGTAATATTCTGGCAGAATTGCAGAGAATTACAGAGGCAACTGGGGCATAAAACAAAATAATTGGCTTGCTGGTAGAGGAAAGACAAAATAAAATGTGAGAGTAAACCTCAGAGATGGGCAAGAACAAGCTTCTGCCTTTGTTGCATAGATTTACCAGCGCACTCCCTTAAATATAAAGAATTCTCATTATTTCTAAAAACAGGTCTGAGAAGACCCAATTGTACAATACACAATAGCTGTTAAAACATAATAACTAGCAGAATACACACAAAAAAAATCCTAGGGAACAATGTACAATAGAATCATCCATGAACCAAAGAAAGACCAAATAAAAACAGACCTGACAAAATAAACTAACAGTAAAATTTACAGTTTTCACTTAGATACATAAATTGATATGTGTAAAAGCATCACTTGAATTATATACTGGCTGAGGGTCAGTCAAGCCCAGGGGAGGATTGGCCAGGGGGGAAGGGGGGAGATTTCCCCCCAGCCTGCCTCTCCTTTAATGATTTAGGGCTGGCCGATCCACCAACTGCTTCAAAAATTATCCAATCGGATGAAAATCTGTGCCGCCACAAGCATGCCCAATCAAGAATTTGACTTATTTTGGGTGGAAAGTAGTTGAATGTATCAATCTGAGATGCTGGGAAATCTCAGGCCGATGTATTCATAAGTGCGATAATAACAAACTATGTACGCAATGGAAACCCCGGCGTTTTCCCTCAAAATCTATTATGTACCACACAGTGCCTGTGCATTTATACTTTACCTGTCATGCTGTCCCTCTAGTATCCTTGCTGTATTTCTGCATTGGCATGACCATGTGACTACCAGTATATAGCACGTGGGGCGCATGTGACGTCATTTGGGCTAGGGCTGCCATGAAACCGGGCCTCTAGTTTGTGTTTTCCCTCCAGGCCAAAAGGTCCCAGTCCTCCCCTGGTCAAGCCCCTTTCAAGCACACTAAACTGAGATTCATAGTCTGTTCATTATGTGATTCCAACATCTCCCTTCTTAGTACTGGCTGCATGGATGTATGAAAGTTTGTATGGAAGTGTAAGACTGTGCAGAAATTGAAAATGGCTGTTAAGGTGGCCACCAACGATACAATTTGCTGAATGCCACTAACGGACAAAATATCCTAACCAACCTGATCAGATTAACAAAATTGAATCAATTTTAGGATCCATTCCATCATTCTGATCAGATTGGTTGGGAGATTTTCGTCCATTAGTGGGTGCCAACGATCGGTTGGCAAATTGTATGGTTAGTGGCGACCTTTACTGTCCGGACCACCCTTGTACATAATTACCCGTCTCCCACAAACCCAGCTCTCTCCAATGCAACCCTGGGGGTAATAATCAGATCACTTCTAGCCCTAGGGCTGGACAGGATACACACTGGCAGGACAGGTATTTGTATGTATTTAAAGCTTCGCTGTTGCACCATGCTACACATAGAGGGTGTGGTACCAATGGAGTCTGAGGACCTTCCAAAGGAGACCAAAAACGAGACTGGGACACCGGGGGCCCCTGATAGTGTACCATGCTGAGGGTATGGGACACTCAACAACAGTATGTGCAGAATACTCACAAGAATAGGTTGCAAGACCAGCAACCACTGTGTAACGGCTGGTTCTCGGGTTCTTTAGTCTTCGTCAATGTCGGTCGCTCTCCAGGAAAAGAAAAAGGGGTGTAAGGGTTCCAAGGAACCAACATACACGGCCAACACCCCAAGCAGAGGGGGTTGGTGTGAGATATTACTGGGAGGGAGGAGGTACCCCAAGATCTGATGTGTGGAAGGGATAATGCAAGCAGGATAAGACACACACACAGGTCCTTCTCAAAAAATTAGCATATTGTGATAAAGTTCATTATTTTCTGTAATGCACTGATAAACATTAGACTTTCATATATTTTAGATTCATTACACACAATTGAAGTAGTTCAAACCTTTTATTGTTTTAATATTGATGATTTTTCAGAAAATTGAATGATGTAGGATGGACTGTACATTTCTTGTTTTATAGACCCAAGCAATGTTTTCAGCACTTTCGATAGTTTTTTTTTCATAACTGGGAAAAATAAAGAACATACATACATACATACACACACACATTTTTCAATAGTTACAATGGATTAGGAAAAAAAACATCATAATTCTCAAATTGGAAGAAAATATATACAATTATATTCTGTGTGAACACCTTAGGAGGAATCAGACAGTCTCCATACAAAAAAATACTATGCTAAATACAATTTTGGCCATAGGCATGCCGTACAACACCAGTTCTGGAAATACGCTTGGCTTTGCAAGGACATCAAGGAATGATTTATATATTTGTTCAATGACCTGAAGCTTTGAGGAGCTAACTTTTCATTCACATAAATATGACTATTTGCAAAATTCTTCTGTTTTACAAAGGCAAGATTGCATTTAGAAGAATTTTAGTAGCTGGGCCTTTTAGTGTCTTTAGCCTTACACTTCATGTAAAGCAAAAATTGAAAGGGACTTTAGACAATTTCTTAGTAGGACTAGTACTATATGTACCTATGTTTATCTCATCATGTGACATGTCACTTCAGGTACTCTTTAAAAAGGCAAATTCATGTTTAGCACAGGTACGGTAAACCATCTCACACTTATTTTATTACAAGTTATTGAATAGCGACACTCCAGGGTTATGCTGTCTCGCAGTGGGGAAGAGAGTAGATAGGGAGGTTCACTTTCAGCATCCACGTTTTCAGGAAATCAATACAGATAGTAAAAGCACAAGTCAACCACATCTCAAATCAGTGACCATTCAAGTAGTTTGGGGTGAAAAACTGATTGGGGAGTAGCAGTCAGTGTAGCACTCTGTGTCTCTCAATCACAACTATGGCAGATTTCAGCAGAAAACGGGTTGAGAACACTGCCCTCCAAGATTTCTACTGCTCTGCAGACATGAACTCCATTTCTTGAGTACGTATTATTGTCGGGATAAGCCACTATAAGTAAAACGACGGCTTACCTAGCACCTATCCTAACTTTAACCCCCACGGAGGTACCTAAACTAAACCCCACCCACCTAATGCTTAACCTCCTAAATGTGCCTAACAGTAATGAAAATCAGGTGGCAAAACTACCAATAGTTGTATTCGATCATAGACGACAACTATTAAAATCTATGTAGTAGCTGATCGGCTACTACTTGCATTGGGTGCCCAAATGACCAGCTGGGCGCCCGATTGCTCGTATTTAACAGGTCATGGCGCATTTTCCTCAAACCCTCCCCCCAACCTACCGAACAGCTCTTTCGATCGAAATGTATCGAATTGCCATATGGAGTTTACAGATCACAGCCATATTAAATAATAGTTATCAAATCTGCAAATGAACACTGATCCCATGTATGGCCATCATAAGATAACTAACAATATAATATAGCATGTGGCCTTCATAGACTAATCATTTTCTGAGTTCTGGTTTAACTGTTATCTGTACAAATTAATTTCAAACAGAACGTATTGTCAGATGTAAAACAAATAACCTAAAAGTTTTCCTTGAAAAAGTAGTTTATTCCATCATGAACTTGCCACATGGTCTGACCTCGTGTCCGTACTCAACGTATACAAAGCAAGCAGTATGCGCTAATGGGACGCTTCTCCAGGGCACAACAAAGCATATTGGGATTGACGTCATCAGGGCCACTTTGAGCCAGGGATATTATCTTCTCTATAAATATGTCTCTCACTGAGCTGAGAAAAAATAAATCACATGCCCGGAATTACTCAGCTGTACCGAGCTGAGACAAGCACAAAAGGAGAACCTGCATGCTGAGAAGAAGCAATTACATTCAATTTAGGAGCCAAGTTGCCATACTGTTCTGTTGACGGTAAAGCGTTCTGCCTTTGGGTGTCTGTTTATAATAGCTTTGGCAACTTGAAGCAGCTAGAACAAGAAAAAAAATATTTGCATACATAATGTTTCAAGTGTAAGGATAACCTTACGTGAAAATGTACAGAAGAAAAATTAGCTGAAAAAAACCCTAGCAAATATGTACGTACCAGGCACAGCACAAGTTGGGGGGCTCCAGCTTGGTTACAAAAGAGGTTACAATGGTACTGCAGCCATTCTGAACTTTCTCTATACAGTGCTGAATAGTCACATTTCATGGACCAGAGCTGTCATCTTGGATTCATTGTGATGCAGTTTCTTTCTTCTATACCGGCTTCTGGGTCCATGCCCCTTCATTTGGCAAATACCACACTACTCACTAACGACACTGTAACATGGTGAGTAACTGCTGCCCTCAAATAAGAACTACCTTACCTGAATTAAAGGTGCTATGCAGTTGACCCAATATGTGAAATTACTATCAAGCCATCAAAAAATGATGTTGAAATTAGACCGCAGTATGGGCAGATCCATTTCATGAACAAACACAGACAGACAAACGCAGAACATTTATATCGCGCTTTTCTCCTGGCGGAGCTCTGCCCAACCTCCAGTGCCCAGGTGGATGTGGGAGTCAATAGGTTCTTGGAGGGGACTCATGTTGGAATCTAGGAGCTCCCTTCAATAAGGGAACCCGCAGATGTCTGTCCCCTTCTAGGTAAATACGTACAGAGGGTCACCTTTGACCCTACACCTATTTAGTGGAAAAAGTACACTTCAACAAGAAAACCTTCTGTAGTCTATTGTTTGTCACTTGTCTCTTCTTTCTTCTGTCTTCTCTTTTAAGATTAATCTCCTCTTGGCCCTTGCTCCCTGCTGGATTACCACCGCTGATTGATGCTTCCAGCCACTCCATCAGTACCCACCCCCGTAGCAGTGCCCAAGCAAGTTTTTTTTTTTAAACTGCTAGTACAACAAGAGAAATGTGTGCATCAACCAAGTTAAAACCTGATAAATCTGGCTTTGCAAATTTGGCCTAATTGGCTTATCATGAGACATTGCTCATGCAAATATGCATTTGCTTTCGCATGCCAAAATATCCAGGGTCTGAAACTAACACCGCAAAGCGGTTGCCCTGCGGGGATTGGTTCATGCTACATTAGCACTATCCAGGAGCGCCATGTGGAGGCTCCCCAATGCCCCATACAACCGGGGGCCGCGGGGCCCCAGGCCCTCTCACCGGTCGGAAACCACACGGCGGCACCCCGAAGGGGGAGGCTGGGGGGGTGCAGGCCGCCCCCCCCCCAAGCGTGGCCAGCGCCTGGAAGAAGCGCCCGCACCCACCTCCCACAATTAAAAACAGGCACTTACCTTTACGTCCATTGCGTTCTGCTACATGTGCATGACCTGGGCGCGACACATTGGAAAGGAGTGAAGCATGGGCCCCCCAAGCTTGTAGGGCTCAGGGGTAGCTCTCACGCAATACTCCGGGGAGGGGGGGGGGCGCAGGCGCAAACAGCCTGCTCCAGGGCTCTCACCTCCTAGAACAAGCCATCCACCACTCGCCTCCAAAGGATAGAAATACGAAACTTCTAGTACAATAAGGGAAATGTGTGCATCAACCAAGTTAAAACCTGATAAATCTGGCTTTGCAAATTTGGCCTAATTGGCTTATCATGAGACATTGCTCATGCAAATATGCATTTGCTTTTGAATGCCAAAATATGCAGGGTCTAAAAGTTTTTTTTAACACCGTCGGTTGCTAACTTTAATTGGGTCTGTCACACGCCACCTGGTGGCCGGACCGCACTATGCCTTCCAATCGGTTTCAGAACACAGACCATTCAATCTCGTGGACACAGTCGGTGCGCGGAACTCGCTGGAACTCAGCTGCAAACAGACTAGAAGGAAGCGTGCAAACTATAAAACAAAAGAACTAGGCTTCCACCATCTCTGTTTAAATGGGACAGAGAAGCCCACTGACTGGCTCTAAGACCTGCGAGTAAAAAAATGGTTAACAGGCAATTCTGGCTAGTAACAACACTTCTCGGTAGTGAATCTTCAGAAAGCTAGGATTCGTTCTGTGTGGCTGAATAGTAGGTTTAGCTGAGGAATCAATATATGACTTTTAGAAGTCTTATTTATTAAAATATAAATAATATATACAGAAAGTCATTAAAATCAACAATAGTAGCACAGTATAAAAATAAAAAGGGAAGAGGTAAACAAATACTTAAGTTCAGGTGAAAAAGTCCTTGTGGGGTGTAATGGATAGCGGAGATACTGCCGCAACAGCAAGCGGCATGGCGGCTATCTCCGCGTCGCAGCCCGCGGTTTCCGCCGCAGTTACATGCTGGTGCTTTGCCTGGTCCTTCTATCGCTCATAGACTAAGGGCTACGCGCGCACGCCGAGCGAAAGGACCTTTATGCATCTAGAAGGGGAGTCAGCTGATCACTCGGTCAGCTGACTCCAGCTATGCTCTGGATTGGCTGAGTGACTGGGGCGGCGCTCTAGAGCGCGTTTAGTATATATAGGACCTGACTGTCAGTTGTTCCGAGTCTGCTGTTGCATATGCTATGTGTTAGCACTCAGACCTAGTCAGATCCCAAAGTGTGCTAGAACCAGCTGAAGCTGGGGATCCACACTTAGCCATATTCTGTTGATAGCTTAAAGTACTAATTGAATTGTATTATTTGTTATGACCTTCTGCTAGTTTGACTATTCTTCTGCACTCTGATTCGGTACCTTTGCCTATCTGATATACGTTGCCGACTCTGCCTGAACTACTACTCTGATTTATCTTCCTGGCTCTGTGCCGTATCTGTCCGTGTGTTGCCAAACCTGCTTGTCTGACTCTTCTGCCCTATCCAGGGAGCTTAGTCCTAATGAGGGACTCTTATCACCTGCTCCTCAGGTAGAGAGCTGCAGTACAGTCTTAATCACCTGCTCTTCAGGTTGATAGCTGCAGTACAGTCTTATCACCTGCTCCTCAGGTAACTAGCTAATACACTGACGGGATCCCCGACAGTGCTAATAGCACTGTCGGGATCCCCTGCCCTTCAGGGAATCACCTGCTGCAGTACAGTCTGAATCACTCGCTCCTCGAGTGATCACTCTACATTGACTCACAGTGCATCACCCGCTCCTCGGGTGAAACTATCACTATTGCTCTGTCTCCCCAGCCTGCTGGGGTTCTGATTACTGTGTCCCTTAGAGATACCCCCTTCTACCAGCCCCTCTGGGATAGTGGGTATCTCCATTAATATTTACTGTTGCACCAAAACACTATCTTACACCTGTGTGTCCTGTGTCTTGCTATACTTGTATTATTGGTGATACTGCAGATCACCACTAATCAGAAAATCTGTTCTTGCTGACACCAATTGTTACATGGGGAAAACAAGGTAAGTTCCTTTGTTCAGTTCCGGAAAATGGCCACCAACCACATGGTCCCCTGGCTGGCCTGACCAGGTGATGTTACACAGGGAGGACTGCGGAGGAGCCCCTGACAAGTTCTTTTGAATGACCCACATTTTTGGGTGAGGTCTCAGGTTCAGCCCAGGGGCTGGACAGGGTGCGGTTAACCTTCTGGGTGGGACATTTGTGCCCACAAAATATGACATTTTCATATTTCAGCTCATGCTTCCCGCACACACATAACCACAGATTTATATTCCTCAGAATATGACAATTCTTATGACATTAATCTTGGTTAGGGTCACATGTTCTGGCACGAAGCAGCTGAATACCTTGGGTTCTAGGGTTGTCCGTGCCACTAATTTAATATCAAAATATTCACTAGACCCGGACCAGCGGAATGATATCATTTTCATACTTCTCATATAAACGGTATTCCTTAAGCACGCAAAAATCATATACATTTATTTTTAATTGCAAAAGTAGTACAGAGGCGCCAACAGGGTAAAAACAATATTTCTTTAAAATGGTTAAAATGAAGTAGGTAGCGGTGGACTTACCCCTCCAAAACAGACACAAAAATTGCTGTTGTGTAATAAGCAAAAATCAGTTTATTTACATACTCCGAACAAGGTGCAACGAGTTTCGTGGGTATATCCCACTTCCTCAGGCAATAAATAGGAGCATATCACCAATGCGGTCCGGTACATAGCCTGGCACCTCTGTGAGAGAGAGAGACAGAGGCGCCAGGCTATGTACCAGACCACATTGGTGATATGCTCCTATTTATTGCCTGAGGAAGTGGGATATACCCGCGAAACTCGTTGCACCTTGTTCGGAGTATGTAAATAAACTGATTTTTGCTTAAAACAGCAATTTTTGTGTCTGTTTTAGAGGGGTAAGTCCACCGCTACCTACTTCATTTTAACCATTTTAAAGAAATATTGTTTTTACCCTGTTGGCGCCTCTGTACTACTTTTGCAGTTGTTTCCACCCCTGGTGGAGGGGAATTCTTCTTTTTTCCCGATCTACAGAGAGCGACGACTTAATCCTGAGTGGGGACAGGTCTAATCTCATCTGCCTTCATAGTGGTTACCTGGATGGTAACCCTTGTTTGTGAGTATAACCTACATATACTTACCTTCCATACCCAATTTACAGTACATACTACACTATACTGGGCTCTCTGTGTCTTCCCTTATATTTATTTTTAATGTTGGTGGAATGGCTCCAGCATGTCTGGACCCCTGCTGAGTGGAAGGCTCGCTTCTGCTGGTGTCACCAACTGGTATCCTTTCAAATAGCATGTTTTTAAACACAGTGTTTAACTTACCTAGGGCTTCTGCAAGCCCCCAGTAGCCGTCCTGTCCCGCACCGGTCCTGCCCGAGCCTCCGTTCTCCCACCGCCACTCCGTTCCTCGACTTCTAAGTCGATGCCAGCGCGGCTCTGGCCAAGCGTATCTTTTCTTCGCGTTCCTCTCTGCAATAGCAGGGGACGCGAAGAAAGTATACGCGTGACCAGAGCCGCGCAGGCACAGTGGTCCGGCGGCAAAACCGAAAGCAGCTAGCGGCGGGAGAACGGAGGCTTGGGCAGGACCGGCGCGGGACAGGACGGCTGCTGGGGGCTTGCAGAAGCCCCAGGTAAGTGAATCACTGTGTTTAAAAACTATTTACAGTTCCGCTTTAATTGTGATCTGCCTGTGAAGGGAAACCCTTGTTAATTAAACAAACATTGAGACAGTCAGAGACAAAAGGGGACTTCATGAAAAGAGCTCTGTTATCAGCTGAGATGTCAGATTCCCAAAGGAAGACCCCCAAGGCTGCTAGGACCTAAACATCCAATTTCGATCTGGCCCGTAAACGAACAATCGGTGCAGAGAACCGATTGCGTTTTATTTTCTCACGGCTCTCCCGTGACAGGGTCAGATGAAATTATCGTCACCTGATTTTAGAACTTGCCAGCACTTAATGCTGGCAGGTTTGGGAATTGAATCGGGCCAGTACTTAACAAGCCTGACTCTAAGGCCCCGTTCACATCACAAACGTGGATGGCCATGCGTGAGGAACGCAACGCATGTGAACGCACGCCATCCGCGTTTATGTGGCTGATCCCATCACTGAAAAGTGAATGGGACAGCCACGCGTTTTTACAAAAAATGCGTGCAGCATGCGTTCCCGGACCGCACAGGTCCGGAACGCATGCAGTGTGAACATCAGACAGTGCACTCTATGCACTGTCTGATGTCGTGCGTGTCTGCCTCCTGCACGCGTTTCCAAAACGCGGCTGGAAACACGTGCAGTGTGAACGGGGCCTGAATAAATTACAAGAACAAGAGGCTAGACCCTGGAAGAAGACAAAACTGTAGAGTGGGACCATAGTGACTACTAGGGACTGGAAGAAGTCCCAGGTAACTAAAGCTTTATATGCTTTGCTCACCTAGGATATACTTTAAAGTGGACCTGAGCTCACAACTTCCTCTCTGTGTAAAAGATATGCAACAGCATAATAACCTCCAAAGAAAAACATTTCTTTGTTACAGCTGATAAAAATCCTACAGTAGATCTGTACTGTTTCTACTTCCTGCTTTCATGGAAGCAGACAGATTTTTAACATCCTGTGCTTTCAAAAGAGCTTATCTACCCTGGCATTCAGCTAATACAGGGGAGAGTTCAAATTACAACTTGTAATTAGTAACAGATGAGGGGGAATTAGACAGGCTAAACTCTCTAAATACACATTGCATTTCTCGCTGTTTTCCTTCTGTCCTGTGCAAGAGTTCAAGTTCACTTTAGCGAGGGTGTCAAACTCAAATACAAAGTATATATATATATATAGTTCCCTGGTGTATAGTGGCCCCCCTCCTTCCCCTATACAGTTCCCTGGTGTCTAGTGTCCCTCCATCCTCTATATAGTTCCCTGGTGATTAGTGGCCCCCCTTCCTCCCCTATACAGGTCCCTGATGTCTAGTGGCTCTCTCCCCTATATAGTTCCCTAGTGTTTAGTTGCCACCCTCCCCTAATCACTACCCTATAGGTGTTCCTGGTGTGTAGTGCTTACCCCCTCCCCCCCCTATATGGCTTCCTGGTGATCTAGGGCTTCACCTCCAATATAGTTTCCCTGGTGGCCAAATTTGATGGCTCTGTGGGATTATTTTTAATTTTTTTGATAGTGATTCGTTAAACTAAGAATTTTTTTTTTTAACAATTCTTTTAAAGTCTTAATTTTCAGAATTTACAACAATATAAATGATAACGATATAAATAAAGCACCACTAAATATAACAGGGTTTTGGCATTCACAAAATGGTCCTGCCATTCACAAAATTAAGCATTTATTTTTCACTGCCATCTGCACCTTTACTAAAGCCATAAATAAACCAAGTCTTATGCTTTATTGGTTTTCTTGTAGATTATTGTATTTTTGGATAGAAGTAATCAGTTGCTTTGCACCGTTGCTTTGCTTCTGTGTGCTTTCCTTGGGTAAAAACAGAACAAAGCACAAACACTGGAACTCGGGAGGACTGTGAAGAGTAAAGTACATGCAGAAATTTCAACCTGCTAAAGAAACTAGCTTTTCCTTAGCATTCCCGCAACAGATCTGCAGCCAAAAAGCCCACATTATTATTACTCCCCTCTCTCCTTCCCCGTTGATCCAATCTATACCATTCCTCTAATAGCCTTTGACAATAGAGCTGACGAGCTTTTCAGACTTGCAGCCCATGCTGATTTCTCCTGAATGTGCTGCTGATGGCAGCGTGTGGAGCTACGTTCTCTGCTCACAAGACATGCCCTGAATAGGATGGTAACAAGGAACGCTTCTGCCTG
Source organism: Hyperolius riggenbachi (assembly GCF_040937935.1). Lineage (NCBI taxonomy): Eukaryota > Metazoa > Chordata > Amphibia > Anura > Hyperoliidae > Hyperolius > Hyperolius riggenbachi. The sequence goes on from NC_090651.1 coordinate 283,565,362, forward strand.
TGCTCTACCCACCCTTCGGGACACGGAGCTATTGGAGAATGGGACACGAGCAATGCTATTACCCGCACAATAGCAGAAAAGACAAAGCCTGGTTTATCAACTGGGACTGCTGGCCAAAAATCCCGATTGGTGCTTCATTCTTCTTTTGTCTAAACCAGTGAGCTTATTTAAGTCTCATTAGTCATACTTCTTGCTACAGCATACTACAATTAACTAAGTTAGTTGTTAGCAAGAAAATGGTGTGTGTGCGTGCGTGTGTGTATATCAGTATTAACCTTTTACTTTGCTGACGAAATCTTGTGTACACTTGCCGCAATGCACGCTTTTCACACCGCATTGCCCTGTGCGTTCTGCAAGGTATTGATTTTCCCATGTAATTAAATGTGCCTAGTTCACATCTATGCGCTGTGTTACAAAAACAGTGTTGCGCGCATTTCTGTGCATAGAGCTGAAAAGCGCACATCAATGCAAGAGAATGAGTGTGCTTTTTTAGCGCATAGAAGTGCATGCGTTTTTTACCCCTAATTGAAAACAAAAAATACATTTTCGTATGAAAATAAAGCTTTATTGACAACTGCTACAATAAGCTAAAAAAACGCTTAAAGGGAAGGTTCAGGGAAACCTTTAAAAAAAATAAAAATCCATATCCACTTACCTGGGCTTCCTCCAGCCCGTGGCAGGCAGGAGGTGCCCTAGCCGCCGCTCCAGAGGCTTACGGTCGTCTTCGGTGGCCGACCCGACCTGGCCAGGCCGGCTGCCAGGTCGGGCTCTTCTGCGTCCCACGCGGGCGCGCTGACGTCATCGGACGTCCTCCGGGCTTTACTGCGCAGGCGCAGAACTACTGCGCCTGCGCAGTACAGCCCGGAGGACGTCCGATGACGTCAGCGCGCCCGCGTGGGACGCAGAAGAGCCCGTCCTTGGAGCGCAGAAGAGCCCGACCTGGCAGCCGGCCTGGCCAGGTCGGGTCGGCCACCGAAGACGACCGGAAGCCTCTGGAGCGGCGGCGAGGGCACCTCCTGCCTGCCACGGGCTGGAGGAAGCCCCAGGTAAGTGGATATGGATTTTTATTTTTTTAAAGGTTTCCCTGAACCTTCCCTTTAAAAAAAGTGCACCGCAATGCACTGAAATTATTATTATTTAGTATTTATATAACACCAACATCTTCCGCAGCGCTGTACAGAGTATATATAGTATTGTCACTAACTGTCCCTCTAAGGAGCTCACAATCTAGTCCCTACCATAGTCGTATGCCTATATTGTGTAGTGTATGTGTTGTAGTCTAGGGCCAATTTAGGGGGGAAGCCAATTAACTTATCTATGGGTTTTTTTTTGGGGGGGGGGGGGAGGAAACTGGAGTGCCCGGAGTAAACCCACGCAGACAGGGGGAGAACATACAAACTCCTTGCAGATGTTGACCTGGCTAGGATTCGAAACGGCGACCCAGCACTGCAAGGCGAGAGCGCTAACCACTACGCCACCGTGCTGCCCACAAATGCATGCGTTTTTGACCATGTGTTTACACACGATTCTCACCGCTCCTAATGTGAACGAGGCCTTACCGGAGATGTAGTTGGTGGATATGAGAACAGTGAAGTTCATAATGCGGTACAGTTGCGGTCGGTCCATGAATGAGATGGCTGCTCCCTTATAGATTAGAGGCCAGAGGAACAGCACCCCTTAGGTACGCAATTACACTCACCCCAACACCCAATCCCAACCCAAAATTATTCCAGGTGCAGAGTTTGATTCAAGATCTGGTACTCTACAGATATTTAATGAGATTTACTATGCAGTTAAGCGATGAGTGACTTGTTCAGTGCATTCTGTAAAGCATTGCAGAAAAAGTGCTATACAAAGTTATAATTATAATAATGTAATAAGTTCCAGAATTCACATCTAAAAAAATGCATTTCTCCATAATCTTCAACAGGAAAAGGTTTAAAATATGAAAAATAACTCAGTGTTGTAGAAACGACACAAAAAAAATACAGATTTCAGCATCGCCTCATTAAAAGCCCAAATATGCAGGAAATCTGTGTTTATGGAAAAAAACCCTCAAAAATGAAAGTTACTTTTCATATTTATAGAATTAACTGATGCGCAAGTGCAGACGGTGGCTCATGGTGTGATGACGTCAGTTAGTGCTTGCTACTTGCTGTGCAGTCAGAAATAGAAATGGCTTCTGAGTCAGTTCTGCAAATAGATACGCAGAATGTTGGGACTTATTCTGATTGAAGACTGACAGATTACCCAGAAATCATGCTCAGCATGTGAGCAACACAGTGGCACTTACGCTAAAAAAGTTACCAACGTCACAACTAATTAACCTTGATATTTTGGGAGACTAAGTCGAGCAAGCAAGAGTTTAATAAACACGTACTGGAAAGTAATATTTTTTACGTACACTACGTCGGATTTGGACATCACGTGGACAGAACAAACTCTGTGTAGTTTCGCATACATTAACAGCATTTGGAGTTTAAAAAAAGCATATGTTTAGAAATAACATTTTTATATAGCGTCTGAGGCGAGCAATGGGGAGCTGAGGAAGTGTGACATATTTCAGCCACCTGGCAAGAGACATGCAAGAATAGTCAATGCTGTGGTAGGCAGGGCTGTGGAGTCGGTACAAAAATCATCCGACTCCAACTCCGACTCCTCAGTTTATAAAAACACCGGCTCCGACTCCATCTCCCGGTACCCAAAATGGCTCCAACTCCTTAGTCTAATTCTTACCAGGGTTGTAGATTTGGTACAAAAATCATCTCCTCAGTTTATAAAACCAACGACTCCAGGTACCCAAAATGGCTCAGACCAGGGTTGTGGATTTGGTACAAAAATCATCCGACTCTGACTCCCGACTCCTCCATTTATGAAACCACCGACTCCAGGTACCCAAACTTGCTCCGACTCCAACCTCACAGCCCTGGCGGCAGATACAAACTGATCCAAAATATGTTTGGCCAAAACTGTTATAGAGATTTAACAACATTATTATCTTAAACTGCAGTATAGTAAAACAACCACAAGATGTCACTGTGTGTAAAATGTGATGATGATCTTTATGGGATTGTTATTTCCTGTATTTTAACTCTGTGATCCTCTCTGTTCTAAGTAAGCTGTGTTTCTTGATGGTGGTGTAGGTTTTAGTTCTGCATGTTTTTCTTCAGTAAAGAGTTCTAACTAGTTATACTGGGTGCCTATCTGCATGTACAGAACACTTTGCTCCATCAAAAACAATAGTACAAGTTTAGCACCACCTGCTCAATAGTCACAAGTATTCAATGGTTAAACATGTTTCATGTGGTGTAAATAAAGACAGCACAAATGACTACTGTGCAGGAGCCATGTTATTAAAAGAAAAAAAAAATTGGCAAATAAAATACTCATTCTTAGAAGGCAAATATCATTACAGAGCAAATTTTATTTTTGTGCAGAAAAAAACATCCCTCCAGTACAACTACATATGTCACCAGATAAAAGCAATCATTATAGCTTTATCTTTCTCTTCCTGTAAAAGAGACATGACATGTGCAGCATGTTCTGTGAAACAGAGAGAACACCAAGAGCCCAATATAGTGTAGTATGTACTGGTAAGGTATAATTGATAGAGTAATAATATTAATTTAATACTCACAAACCAGGGTTACCAAGTAGGCAACCACTGTCAAAGCAGGTGGGGAGATTGTCCTGACCCCACTCAGGATTAAAAAGTCGCTCTCTGTAGTTGAAGAAGGAAGGGTACAACCCTCCACCAAGGGTGGACTTGATGTAGATAATAGGATAACAGAGGCGCCAATAGGATAAAAAACACTAAAAGAACTTAAAAACCCATCTTGGTAATAGAGGAGGCAGTGGTGGACTCACCCCCTCCAAGCAGAACACACGACTGTGGATTTTCAGTCAAAACAATTTTATTGGATACTCCAAATAAAGTGCAACGCGTTTCACGGGATACAAACCCGCTTCATCAGGCAATAACAGATAGGAGTAAACAGCATCTGCCAGTATCATCAACACTGAGCGCCTGTTTTGTGAAACAGGTGACTAAATGGAGTCCATGAAAAGAAGCATAAAGTGGGAGTTTCTGAAAATAATCAGCCCAGGGTTGTGAAATGAATATCATACTGGCATAACTTTGGGGATGTGCTCCCTTAGCCCATATAAGTAGCACATAACGCCCTACATCTCCAGAAATCTTATTGTAGTTCTAGATAGACCGCAAGGCTGTGTTGCCACTACAGCAGAAAATGGACAACGTTTTACCGAATCGCAAAACTGACAGTGAACGAAAAATAGGATCTGCTCACACTTGTCAGTCTGCAATGGATCTGCTGCAGTAAGCGGACTGCATGTCTGCGCTGTCTGCAATTTTCCCAGATAAGCGGATGCATTTCCCATATAGCCTATGTTTCAAACGCATCTGCCCCAGGCTCCAACCAGACCATCGCAGTGGACACTAAACAGTCCACTCCCATTGTCCGTTCGTGGTCAAGCTCCAAGTGGGAACTCAGCCTAAGGGCCCATTCACCCCTAAAATCTCTAAACGCAAGCGCTAAGCAATTTTCTGGCGTTTTCCAGCGTTTTTTATGAGCGCTTTCCAATCGATTTTTCACTGTATAGAAAGCGTTTTTTCAGTGATTAGCTAATAGCTAATTGAATCGCATTGAAACGCCAATCGCTCAGAATCGCTCAGAAAATGCTGCATGCTACGCGTTTGCGTTTCAGCAAAACGCTACACGCTTAGATGAGAACAGAACCATATACAATACATTGAACAAGCGCTTTTTGAAACGCTAGCGCTTTTGAGCAATGCTGAAAGCGCTAGTAAAGCGCACAAGTGTGAAAGGGCCCTGAAGGGATTACAAAAGCTAAAAAAGAAAGACCTGATCCCTCTTATTCATAAAGTATGGTCACCATGGATCTCCTCATTATCTGCCAAAGGCCTTAAAGTGAACCCGAGGTATGAGGGATATGGTGGCTGCCATATTGGTTTCCTTTTAAACAATACCAGTTGCATGGCAGCCCTGCTTATCTATGTGCCTGCAGTAGTGTCTGGATAACACCAGAAACAAGCATGCAACTAATTTTGTGAGTTCTGACAAAATTGTCAGAAACATCTGATGGGCTGCATGCTTGTTAACGATTTATGGCTTAAAGTATTGGAGGCATAGGATCAGCAGGGCTGCCAGGCAACTGGTATTGCTTAAAAGGAAATAAAAATGGCAGCCACCATAAAACTCTCACCTTGGGTTCACTTTAATTACACTATTACATGATTACAACGGGTTGGATAGGTGATTAGGGGATTAATAATCTTATCTTTGGGAGAGTTGAAGGCCTTCAATGATTCATCGCTCTTCTCTTCTACTTCCCTAATTTGAGCACTTTGACAGCCAGTGTAATATTGATCTGTGGATACTCCATTTTATGTTTTGGTGAGCATATTTACAATACAAGAAAAGCTTTTTCCATGTAATTCAAGTTCTGTGCATGTTTACTGGAGACAAGATTACGCTGTAATTGCCTGGATAATTGTTGTCATAATGTTGGATAAATAGATTGTTCATACTGGCATGATTCTAACCAAAGGCTATGTTAATATGCAGAATTCCATTCTTGTATGCTTGCGTCAATATAAACTTTAAGCAAAAAAGGACTTTTACAATAGATGTTCCTTTTATACTGTGGGTAAAAGACAGAGCCTTAGCCAGGCTTCTACTGCTGTCACCGTTATGACACGACGGGGGCCACAAGTACAGGTAGTGACAGCCCAAAGGGGACACAGATATCAGCAATTACTTTAGCTATAAAGTGCTAAGGTCATGAATAATAAAAAAAATGGAAAGAACCCACCCCCCCGTACCCCCCCCCCCCCCACCCCCAAAAATGAATATACATTCCACTTCCATATAAGAATTCAGCTCATTCACTTGTAGTTTTACATGCATAAGGTACAGGGATTGAACTCACATATCTTGATGTCTCTTCCAGATTCTGATCATTCATGTCTTTGGGAATGATCCTCGTCGCTCGTCGGCCCTTGCCGTAAGGTTTTGGAAGTTGTCCCCTGAATTCTGACTCAATGAACTGGAGATTCCAGCTGCCGAGGATGCACAAAACATACAGAATAAGTACAATATGGATGTAAAATTAGCAGATTAATCACAGCTATACCTTAAACCGACTGTGTATGGGCTGTTAGCTAATGGAGTGATATGCATACCTTGTGATGCGACCTGGTGATGCAATGTTCTCATTCACATGTCAAATCTGGGACTAGCACTGCAAGGCAAGAGATTTACAAACCACACCACTATGCTTCCCCTGTCTACTTAATAAAATAATATTGTTAAAAGAAATCTGTTTCAAAAAGTTGTCAAAAATAGTGTCTGCTCCCTTCTCCCTCTCTATGCTGCTCCTAGCAGCCACCTGTCACTAGAACTGGTACCCACTAATCCTGCCTCCAGGATCACATGACTACAGGTACAGTAGTAACAGTTGCTCAGCTTAGTGGGAGAGAAAGAGGCAGGCAGCATTTTCAATTAAGTTTTAAGTCTCACTCAATAAACTGTTGGACATAGGAGTATATTTGAATGTCAGACTTCATTTGCCATAAAACATTTTATTACTGGCAAAAACACTAAATCTAGAGTAAACTTGCTGACAACCATGGCAACAGAGTTTTGCTGTACAGTTGTATTTACACAGAGACTCTTCCTACACTGGCCTCAGTTTAGACTAATCTACCGAATTGTTACGAAAGATACTGCATGTGTTAAGGCACGTTTCCATGCAGCGGAGAGTCCCGTGGCTCTGTGTGACACTCCGAGAGGGAGTGGGGCTTGCAATCCCATTCATTATATTGAATGGGATCACAGGCTGAAGTACCCGAAGTGCTGCAAACCATGTGCGGCATGAACGGAAATGGCCGACAGTGCAGTCTATGCACTGTTTGCTGTCCCTGCGATCGCTTTTCCATAAGCGAGCATGAAAGCGCACTATATGGAAACGAGCCCTAAGTGTACAAGTTGAATGCACGTAGAATTACCGGACGTTTTACCGAATGTTTTAAACCTGGTCTAAAAATGTTTGGTATTTCAGAGAGTAGACCAGCTGGTCCCTGTTGGGAAGTTACATCTGTCAGGAAAAATTAGCCCTATTATAATAGAATTTATTTCTTTTTACATGAAGTGCAACACAAATAGTAAACTTACGACGTTACAACGTTAGAACATTTAAAAAAAAAAAAAAAAAACATATAAAAAAAGGTAAAGGTTAGTTTAGGTTGAAGTGTCTCTGTTAACATCCAGAGAATTACTGTACAAGTTCAATCGGACGAATACTACATGAATTGTAGTAAGAATACCTTATCGAATGACTCCAAACCATTTTAGACCTATTTTACCGAATGTCACCCGTATTTGTAAAATCTTCAGTGAATTTAAAAATAAGAACAAAAATACCAAATTAGGTATTTTTCCAAACAAATTCGATTTAGCGAACGGCCCTTAGGCAGGGCACACACAAAATACAATTCCACAGGCTATTGAAGTCAATAGCCTCACGCGGGAAAAGCTCATCGTGAGCGTTTGCTCGCATTTTTCATTCATGATTTTCTGTGCGTTTTTTAAATTCCAAAGCTTTCCGCTTTTTCCCACACGACTAGCATTCGCATACAGTATATGCCGCTGCAAAAGCAGAAAAATCACAGTTCGATCGCAGCAAAACATTTGTGGAAAACGCGAACGCAAAAGCCAACGGAGACCCAGGAATCGAAGGGGGAAACGGCCCTGCAAGTGTGTTCCCTGCCTTAGTGAATTGAGGTTACCTGTAGTTTTACATTTAGACTTAACCACTTGAGGACCTAGGGCTTTCTACCCCTTAAGGACCGGCCACTTTTTTTCTATTCAGACCACTGCAGCTTTCACTGTTTATTGCTCGCTCATACAACCTACCACCTAAATGAATTTTGGCTCCTTTTCTTGTCACTAATAAAGCTTTCTTTTGGTGCTATTTGATTGCTCCTGCGATTTTTACTTTTTATTATATTCATCAAAAAAGACATGAATTTTGGCAAAAATATGATTTTTTTAACTTTCTGTGCTGACATTTTTCAAATAAAGTAAAATTTCTGTATACATGCAGCACGAAAAATGTGGACAAACATGTTTTTGATAAAAAAAAACCCATTCAGTGTATATTTATTGGTTTGGGTAAAAGTTATAGCGTTTACAAACTATGGTGCAAAAAGTGAATTTTCCCATTTTCAAGCATCTATGACTTTTCTGACCCCCTGTCATGTTTCATGAGGGGCTAGAATTCCAGGATAGTATAAATACCCCCCAAATGACCCCATTTTGGAAAGAAGACATCCCAAAGTATTCACTGAGAGGCACAGTGAGTTCATAGAAGATATTATTTTTTGTCACAAGTAAGCGGAAAATGACACTTTGTGAAAAAAAAAAAAAAAGTTTCCATTTCTTCTGACTTGCGACAAAAAAAAATGAAATCTGCCACGGACTCACCATGCCCCTCTCTGAATACCTTGAAGGGTCTACTTTCCAAAATGGGGTCATTTGTGGGGTGTGTTTACTGTCCTGACATTTTGGGGGGTGCTAAATTGTAAGCACCCCTGTAAAGCCTAAAGGTGCTCATTGGACTTTGGACCCCTTAGCGCAGTTAGGCTGCAAAAAAGTGCCACACATGTGGTATTGCCGTACTCAGGAGAAGTAGTATAATGTGTTTTGGGGTGTATTTTTACACATACCCATGCTGGGTGGGAGAAATATCTCTGTAAATGACAATTTGTTAATTTTTTTTACACACAATTGTCCATTTACAGAGATATTTCTCCCACTCAGCATGGGTATGTGTAAAAATACACCACAAAACACATTATACTACTTCTCCTGAGTACGGCGATACCACATGTGTGGCACTTTTTTGCACCCTAACTGCGCTAAAGGGCCCAAAGTCCAATGAGTACCTTTAGGATTTCACAGGTCATTTTGAGAAATTTCGTTTCAAGACTACTCCTCACGGTTTAGGGCCCCTAAAATGCCAGGGCAGTATAGGAACCCCACAAATGACCCCATTTTAGAAAGAAGACACCCCAAGGTATTCCGTTAGGAGTATGGTGAGTTCATAGAAGATTTTATTTTTTTGTCAAAAGTTAGCGGAAAATGACACTTTGTGAAAAAACACAATTAAAATCAATTTCCGCTAACTTTTGACAAAAAATAAAATCTTCTATGAACTCACCATACTCCTAACGGAATACCTTGGGGTGTCTTCTTTCTAAAATGGGGTCATTTGTGGGGTTCCTATACTGCCCTGGCATTTTAGGGGCCCTAAACCGTGAGGAGTAGTCTTGAAACGAAATTTCTCAAAATGACCTGTGAAATCCTAAAGGTACTCATTGGACTTTGGGCCCTTTAGCGCAGTTAGGCTGCAAAAAAGTGCCACACATGTGGTATTGCCGTACTCAGGAGAAGTAGTATAATGTGTTTTGGGGTGTATTTTTACACATACCCATGCTGGGTGGGAGAAATATCTCTGTAAATGACAATTTGTTAATTTTTTTTACACACAATTGTCCATTTACAGAGATCTTTCTCCCACTCAGCATGGGTATGTGTAAAAATACACCCCAAAACACATTATACTACTTCTCCTGAGTACGGCGATACCACATGTGTGGCACTTTTTTGCACCCTAACTGCGCTAAAGGGCCCAAAGTCCAATGAGTACCTTTAGGATTTCACAGGTCATTTTGAGAAATTTCGTTTCAAGACTACTCCTCACGGTTTAGGGCCCCTAAAATGCCAGAGCAGTATAGGAACCCCACAAATGACCCCATTTTAGAAAGAAGACACCCCAAGGTATTCCGTTAGGAGTATGGTGAGTTTATAGAAGATTTTATTTTTTGTCAAAAGTTAGCGGAAAATGACACTTTGTGAAAAAACACAATTAAAATCAATTTCCGCTAACTTGTGACAAAAAATAAAATCTTCTATGAACTCGCCATACTACTAACGGAATACCTTGGGGTGTCTTCTTTCTAAAATGGGGTCATTTGTGGGGTTCCTATACTGCCCTGGCATTTTAGGGGCACTAAACCGTGAGGAGTAGTCTTGAAACGAAATTTCTCAAAATGACCTGTGAAATCCTAAAGGTACGCATTGGACTTTGGGCCCTTTAGCGCAGTTAGGGTGCAAAAAAGTGCCACACATGTGGTATCGCCGTACTCGGGAGAAGTAGTACAGGGTGTTTTGGGGTGTATTTTTACACATACCCATGCTGGGTGGGAGAAACACCTCTGTAAATGACAATCTTTTGATTTTTTTACACACAATTGTCCATTTACAGCGGTATTTCTCCCACCCAGCATGAGTATGTGTAAAAATACACCCCAAAACACATTGTACTACTTCTCCCGAGTACGGCGATACCACATGTGTGGCACTTTTTTGCACCCTAACTGCGCTAAGGGGCCCAAAGTCCAATGAGTACCTTTAGGATTTCACAGGTCATTTTTGTTTCAAGACTACTCCTCACGGTTTAGGGCCCCTAAAATGCCAGGGCAGTATAGGAACCCCACTAATGACCCCATTTTAGAAAGAAGACACCCCAAGGTATTCCGTTAGGAGTATGGTGAGTTCATAGAAGTTTTTATTTTTTTTGTCACAAGTTAGCGGAAAATGACACTTTGTGAAAAAACACAATTAAAATCAATTTCCGCTAACTTGTGACAAAAAATAAAATCTTCTATGAACTCGCCATACTACTAACGGAATACCTTGGGGTGTCTTCTTTCTAAAATGGGGTCATTTGTGGGGTTCCTATACTGCCCTGGCATTTTAGGGGCCCTAAACCGTGAGGAGTAGTCTTGAAACGAAATTTCTCAAAATGACCTGTGAAATCCTAAAGGTACTCATTGGACTTTGGGCCCTTTAGCGCAGTTAGGGTGCTAAAAAGTGCCACACATGTGGTATCGCCGTACTCGGGAGAAGTAGTACAATGTGTTTTGGGGTGTATTTTTACACATACCCATGCTGGGTGGGAGAAACACCTCTGTAAATGACAATCTTTTGATTTTTTTACACACAATTGTCCATTTACAGCGGTATTTCTCCCACCCAGCATGGGTATGTGTAAAAATACACCCCAAAACACATTGTACTACTTCTCCCGAGTACGGCGATACCACATGTGTGGCACTTTTTTGCACCCTAACTGCGCTAAGGGGCCCAAAGTCCAATGAGTACCTTTAGGATTTCACAGGTCATTTTTGTTTCAAGACTACTCCTCACGGTTTAGGGCCCCTAAAATGCCAGGGCTGATTGATGGGTGGCAGTGACAGGGGGTGATTGATGGGTGGCAGTGCCAGGGGGTGATTGATGGGTGGCAGTGACGGGGTGATTGATGGGTGATTGACAGGTGATCAGTGGGTTATTACAGGGAAGAACAGATGTAACTAATGCACTGGTGAATTGATAAGGGGGGGTCTGAGGGCAATCTGAGCGTGTAGGCGGGTGATTGGGTGCCCGCAAGGGGCAGATTAGGGTCTGATCTGATGGGTAACAGTGACAGGTGGTGATAGGGGGTGATTGATGGGTAATTAGTGGGTGTTTAGAGGAGAGAATAGATGTAAACACTGCGCTTGGGTGATGATCTGATGTCGGATCTGCAGGCGATCTATTGGTGTGGGTGGGTGATCAGATTGCCCGCAAGGGGCAGGTTAGGGGCTGATTGATGGGTAGCAGTGACAGGGGGTGATTGATGGGTGATTGACAGGTGATCAGTGGGTTATTACAGGGAAGGACAGATGTAAATAATGCCCTGGCGAATTGATAAGGGGGGGGTCTGAGGGCAATCTGAGCGTGTAGGCGGGTGATTGGGTGCCCGCAAGGGGCAGATTAGGGTCTGATCTGATGGGTAACAGTGACAGGTGGTGATAGGGGGTGATTGATGGGTAATTAGTGGGTGTTTAGAGGAGAGAATAGATGTAAACACTGCGTTTGGGTGGTGATCTGATATCGGATCTGCGGGCGATCTATTGGTGTGGGTGGGTGATCAGATTGCCCGCAAGGGGCAGGTTAGGGGCTGATTGATGGGTGGCAGTGACAGGGGGTTATTGATGGGTGATTGACAGGTGATCAGGGGGGATAGATGCATACAGTACACAGGGGGGGGGGGGGGGGGGGTCTGGGGAAAATCTGAGGGGTGGGGGGTGATCAGGAGGGGGCAGTGGGCAGGGGGGGGAGATAAAAAAAATAGCGTTGACAGATAGTGACAGGGAGTGATTGATGGGTGATTAGGGGGGTGATTGGGTACAAACAGGGGTCTGGGGGGTGGGCAGGGGGAGGGTCTGAGGGGTGCTGTGGGCGATCTGGGGCAGGGGGGGGGAGAAATCAGTGTGCTTGGGTGCAGACTAGGGTGGCTGCAGTCTGCCCTGGTGGTCCCTCGGACACCACCAGGGCAGGAGGCAGCCTGTATAATACACTTTGTAAACATTACAAAGTGTATTATACACTTTGTATGCGGCGATCGCGGGGTTAACATCCCGCCGGCGCTTCCGTATAGCCGGCGGGATGTTGCGGCGGGCGAGCGGTGACAGGCGCCGGCAGAGGATCGCGTCACGGATGACGCGATCGCTCCGCCCATGCCCCTAAATGGACCGCCGCCTCTGTGGGTGAGCCGGTCCTTAAGGGCTCCACTTCCCGGCCGCCTCTGTGCGTTAGGCGGTCGGGAAGTGGTTAAGACTTCTACTCACCACTTCCTGTCAGAAAGGTACAGTAATGGGTTACATGAGCAGCTGTAGAGCAACTGTTAAAAAGGCTTGGGGGAGGCACCCAGATTTTCTACTAATGGGTCTGAGTATATTACTGTACGGTATTATAAAAAGAAGTGTCTTACCTCCAAAAAAGAGTCCCTCGAATATACAAGGTAAGAAGTCTTTATTATCAAGTGGTTACATTGTAGACAACGCACTTCACGGGTCTCAGCCCGATTCCTCAGGTCAGCACAAACAAGTAACCTTAAATAGAAGTTGTGTGGAGCAAGGGTGCCTTTTAGAGCAATAACAGGTGTGTGCCTATGTGATACAGCATGTTGAAATACTGCACAACATGTAGGTATCAGCAGAAAAACATACCCGTTTTCAGCTTTTCCTATGTAAGTGCCAGGATTTAATACAGTGGGTCCACCAGCAGTGCACGTTTTGTAGGTTTACTTTGTAGAATACAGGTGGATTAATCACAGATCAAATTAATTGGCAACATTTTCTGTTCTTCTGTGTAGAGAACCACAAAACATGTACTGTTGGTGAGGCTTGAGAACAGGATTAAAAACCACCTACTCTAATGGGCCTCTACATTTCTGTATATAATAGAGGCAACATACACTACAGACCAGTGTGATTCTGTTTCTTCTAGGGTATCTAAGTAACCTGCTTCTTCCATCATCTACTGACATTTATAACTCTGACACCATGAAAACTGACAGCACTTACTGACTAGAACTTCTATTAAAGGACCTCTGTCTCAAAAATCTTAAAATGTAAAATATATGTAAACATATACAGATAAGTACGTTTCTTATCCAGAGTAAAATGAGCCATAAATTACTTTTCTCCTATGTTGCTGTCACTCACAGTAAGTAATAGAAATCTGACAGGTTTTGGACTAGCTCATCTATTCATGGGGGTTTCTCATGGTTTTCTTTATTTTCAAAAGCACTTCGTGAATGGTAGTTGCTCCGTCCAACTCCCAAAAAAAGTGTACGGTGAGCAGGGAGGCTGGCCAGCATCTTTGTATAAATCTTTTTCAGTGAGTGTGTTTATAAAGAATAAAGGCCATGCTGAGAATACCCTATTTAGAGATGGACTAGCCCAAAATCTGTCGGTAATGTCAGCTTTTTACTACTAACTGTAAGTGACAGCAACATAGGAGAAAAGTAATGGCTTATTTTACGCTGGAAGAAGAATGCGTCTTACTTGTAAATGTTTACATATATTTTAAATTTTAGAGGTCGAGACTTCCTACCTAAGCACTGCTGTTCATAATAACTGGGACAATGCGCAATGCACTAGCAACCCACTGCTCTTTTGAGGCCTCTTTGTAGGGAAGAGTTTGAGGCCTCTTCATAGGGAAGAGTTTTTTTATATTACCCACTGGTATTATACCACTAATGCAATAGGAACCTCAATGGTCAGAACAACTTCCCAATCAACCTGCAGATTCTTGCAGATTCTGGTATAAATACAAGGCTGCTACGGGGAAAGAAAGTTACACAAGAAGTAAACTCAGAGGCGTTAGAACATTGGTGTATAGCATGTCATAAACCATACAGTAATAAGTAGCTAAAAGCCCTACAAAACAGGAGAAAACCATTCCCTCTTGCAAGCACACTAGTATGAAGAGGCTCACAAGACTGAAGGTAGAAAAGGTATAACTAGTTTGTAGTGTTGAGGTATGAGGTAAAACTTACTTTTCCGGAAGAAGGAAGTTGCTGGGGAATCTGTACCATTCCTTCCCAACACATATGTTGACACTCTTGCCCTCAGGAACAGTGTGGACGGTTGGGTCTTTGGCAATGCGATGGAATTCTGGGTACAGATCTAGTGGGGCATGGTATCCTGAAAAAAAGAACAGTGAAAAACACCTTTGTTAGCTGCCCATGAGGAGAATGCCTAAATAAATCTGTTGAATAAGCGAGGAGTTACCGCAAGCCAGAAAATCAAGATTTACCAAAAACTATCACAATCACGACTGTACAGATTCATCAAATGCCAAGCAGCTGACATAACTGACGCCCATTTATTTTTCAGGCACAGCAATCTAAACTTAAATGACATTTATCAGAAAAAATTATTCTAATTACAATAGTCAATGTGGTTTTTGAAAATAGCGGATCGTTCAGAAACAGCCTTATCAGTCTGCAGACAGACTGAACACACGCACTTTACTGTCGGGAGAACGACCGCCCAGCTAGGCCTAAACGACTTTAGGAAAAGATTGAATTGCACGATTTTTGCCAGAAATTGAGATTTCGATTCACGATTTTTGATACACGACGATAGATCAGCACTCCGATGTTGAGTATGAGTGCCCTCAGTACAGTTTAGCCAGTGTAGGTGCCGCAGTACAGGCTAGCCATCCAGATCCCCTTTAGTATATATATAGGCAGGTCTCCCCTTTTGTGTGTACCGTTTTCCCAGGCTGCTCCATCCTCCCTCCCGTCTTGCCCTTCATGGTGTATGCAGCCCGGTCACACACACACCCCACTCGCGCTTCTGAGCCTGGGAGCATTCTGCGCCTTTGCAGTACTAACTGTGCAGAACACTTCCAGCCACGGGAGCATGAAAGGTGCGTGTGCGCAGCCAGGCCGTGCAAGTGAAGCACAACTGGCTAACCTACTGGGCAAGACGCCTATGGACAGAGTGGCCTGAGAGGTGTGCATGGGGGTGGTGGAAGCCCCAGGTATGTATTCTGCCTCTGCCTCCCCTCAAAATTGTCTACTGGCCACCCACCTCACAATTGTCTTTCTGACCTTTCACAATAGTGTTTCTACCTTTCCTACCCTCACAACTGACTATCCAGTTCCAGGGCTTCCCACCCACCTCACATCACACAGTTTTCCAGTTAAACCTCCACGCTCCTCCCTCCCCTTCGGCACAGGTAGACAGGGCAGGCTGGAAAAAAAAAACACCTACAAGATGATTCATCCAGGTCCCGGGGCGCACTGTCCCTCTGTAGGCAGCCTGAGCCCTCTGCATCTCTGCCTCATGGAGTCAGGCACAAACCGGCAGCATCTTTCTTCTTCCTGAGGACAGCGGGACAACATGACTAGGAGCGGAGCAGTGCGTGCACAGGAAAGATTACTGCCCCAAAGTCTGGATTAGACGCATGCACTGTAGTCCAAGTGCCCGCCCCCACTCACTTGTCATACCCGGCGCAGCCAGAGCCAGGCGGCAGGAACTTGTTTGAAAGTATGTTTCCGGGCTGGCTCGCCTGCGTGTGTACAAGCGTTGCTTGGCAACGCTCGCCACTTCACAGCGGCTCTCCGCGCAGCAATGCAGCGGGGGCGGAGCAGAGCAGATACAGACGGCGGCGCGAAAAAAACGTGGCTTTGACGATCTCAAGATCGTCATGCCGCTGATCGCGATTTCGGTTTAAAAAACGAAAATCGTTCAGGCCTACGCCCAGCTCTTTAGTAGTGTGTGTGTACGCACCTTTAAAGAGGAACTGTAGTGATAATAATGTAACAAACAAAACTGCATATTTACAATACTCATGTATAAATGATGTAGTCAGTGTTTGCCCATTGTAACATTTTTCCTCACCCTGACTTACATTCTGAAATGTATTACATGGTGACATCTTTACTGCTGGCAGGTGCATCCCAAAGGTTGTGTGTTCTGAGCTAAATAGAAAATACACCTGGCCTTCCAGAGTGCACAGGAAGAAGGATGCATAGCTAATCAGCCTAGGCTTGATATCCCTGGGAGGGTGGGGCTACACCAATACACAGCAATATAGAGCTATAGGTTTCTGATGCTGAAAACAGGACAATTACTGTAAAAGTGGGTGTCCTGAATGATTTACTGTATTCTATTATATGCTGATATATTTCCTGAGCAGAGTTTAATGCTGTGAGTGTGTGTGGATGTAGAATGTGCTATAGCTCCCACCTTCTGGGGATCTCCTGTCCTTGTGTGCACTCCCTCCTCTTCAAACAAAGCCCAGGGATGAGCTCTTCTAACACCATATGCAATCACTGACCATGGAGACAATGCTGACCTCAGCTTTATTAAAGCGGGATTGTCACCATAAAAATTAAATTTCAACAGCAACTGGTCCGAGTGTATTAAGTTATAAAGATGCTAATCCTGCATTCAAAACTTTTTCTGCTGTTATGATTTGGTGTTATCACATACTTAAGGAGCACTGGCCCTTGAGTAGTCAAAGCCAAACAGTTGCATGCTGGGAGTTCTTTTTATGTATAATATATTCTTCCTCCTCTTCCCTTTATTTCCCTGCCTAGTTGCCTATCTGAAGCACGATCACCTGCTCACTTGTGCTTACAAGCCAGGGTGAGGTGACTCAGGGATTGGAGGAGAAAAGAAAAAAAAGTAAAGGGCAGAAATGACATCAGGATTTAGCCTAAACTGTGGGCAAAAGACATGGTTCCCTCCAGGAACAGAATTCTCGTCATTTACTATATAACATTCACTGAAATCAAAACGTGGACAGTATAATACATGTGTTATGTAAGTAGATCAAGTATCTATCTAATTATATATGTTTTTTCCCCCTGGCATAGTATGGCTAATCCTACTGCTTGAAAGCATCATAGATGGGTGTAGGGATCACGGAAGATAAATTATCTACATGCTCACCTCTAAACAAGGCTATGGAGCGGGAAAATGACAGAAGACCAAAGAGCAGAACAGTGCCAAGTGCCAGCCAGTTGGAGGAGACTGTGTAGTGCTCCAGACGATATCGCTGAAACAGGAAGTGGTAACATTTCTAAAATGAAAAAACAACACAAAAACAAAGCTGTATTAATCTGAGCAGTAGTACTCATCTCATATTTTACAGGACAACCTCACCAAACTGGTATAAATAACCAGGCAGCAAATGTAACCGTTTGGGGCGACTACTCAGCTGACAAATTATTATTTTTTTGGATGACCCAATCTGCATGCCAACATAAACAAAAGTGAATTTTAGTTTTTGATAAGCATAATTACTTGGATGTAGCACACCCCATGTCTTCCTATCCACATTAATATAACCAATAACCTAGGCAGCACCACAGACACTCCAACATCATCTAGCGCCCCCTCAGGGCCCTTTCACACTAGGGCGGTGTGGTATTTTTACTGCACCCCACCGTAGCCTAATGAAAGTCTATGAGGTAGTTCATATTACCCACTGTGTAGTATGCTGCGCTGGAAGTGTCCTATCTAACGCAAGTGCATACCTACGTTGCCATGCTGCACGACCTGCGGTGGACTGGAAGACATGTAAGTCTATAGCGACGCAGGTTTTTAAAAAAAAATGTTGGTGGCGTTGCAGCGCACATGCGCGTAAGCATATTTTTGCAATACTCTTTCCGCGCACTTCCGTATTTCAAAACAGGATGAGTGCAAGTGAGCATCACTTCCTGTTTTGATGTCGGCCAGAAAGGGATTACCACGGTAATCTCCAAAGGCCTGTGTTTGGCGGTGCTGCCGATCTGCAGTCTGAAACTGTCCTCAAGGTACTTTCTTCAGGTACTCTGGGTATAATAGTAATGCAATTAGCCGGATTTGGCTCGCTGTTTACCAATTCACTTCTTGCATCTTAAAGCAGTGGAAGTCCTTTTTTACTATATTTTAAACGTTAAGCTGTAGCTGAACTTCTTTCAGATATACAGGATCTTCTCAAAAAATTAGCATATTGTGATAAAGTTCATTATTTTCTGAAATGTACTGATAAACATTAGACTTTCATATATTTTAGATTCAAATACACACAACTGAAGTAGTTCAAGCCTTTTATTGTTTTAATATTGATGATTTTGGCATACAGCTCATGAAAACCCAAAATTCCTATCTCAAAAAATTAGCATATTTCATCCGACCAATAAACGAAAAGTGTTTTTAAAACAAAAAAAGTCAACCTTCAAATAATTATATTCAGTTATGCACTCAATACTTAGTCGGGAATCCTTTTGCAGAAATTACTGCTTCAATGCGGCGTGGCATGGAGGCAATCAGCCTGTGGCACTGCTCAGGTGTTATGGAGGACCAGGATGCTTCGATAGCGGCCTTAAGCTCATCCAGAGTGTTGGGTCTTGCGTCTCTCAACTTTCTCTTCACAATATCCCACAGATTCTCTATGGGGTTCAGGTCAGGAGAGTTGGCAGGCCAATTGAGCACAGTAATACCATGGTCAGTAAACCATTTACCAGTGGTTTTGGCACTGTGAGCAGGTGCCAGGTCGTGCTGAAAAATGAAATCTTTATCTCCATAAAGCTTTTTCAGCTGATGGAAGCATGAAGTGCTCCAAAATCTCCTGATAGCTAGCTGCATTGACCCTGCCCTTGATAAAACACAGTGGACCAACACCAGCAACTGACATGGCACCCCAGACCATCACTGACTGTGGGTACTTGACACTGGACTTCCGGCATTTTGGCATTTCCCTCTCCCCAGTCTTCCTCCAGACTCTGGCACCTTGATTTCCGAATGACATGCAAAAGTTGCTTTCATCCGAAAAAAGTACTTTGGACCACTGAGCAACAGTCCAGTGTTGCTTCTCTGTAGCCCAGGTCAGGCGCTTCTGCCACTGTTTCTGGTTCAAAAGTGGGTTCATGCTTCCATCTGCTGAAAAGCTTTATGGAGATGAAGATTTCATTTTTCAGCACGACCTGGCACCTGCTCACAGTGCCAAAACCACTGGAAAACCACTGGTAAATGGTTTACTGACCATGGTATTACTGTGCTCAATTGGCCTGCCAGCTCTCCTGACCTGAACGCCATAGAGAATCTGTGGGATATTGTGAAGAGAAAGTTGAGAGACGCAAGACCCAACACTCTGGATGAGCTTAAGGCCGCTATCGAAGCATCCTGGTCCTCCATAACACCTGAGCAGTGCCACAGGCTGATTGCCTCCATGCCACGCCGCACTGAAGCAGTCATTTCTGCAAAAGGATTACCGACCAAGTATTGAGTGCCTAACTGAACATAATTATTTGAAGGTTGACTTTTTTTGTTTTAAAAACACTTTTCTTTTATTGGTCGGATGAAATATGCTAATTTTTTGAGATAGGAATTTTGGGTTTTCATGAGCTGTATGCCAAAATCATCAATATTAAAACAATAAAAGGCTTGAACTACTTCAGTTGTGTGTAATGAATCTAAAATATATGAAAGTCTAATGTTTATCAGTACATTACAGAAAATAATGAACTTTATCACAATATGCTAATTTTTTGAGAAGATCCTGTATTCTGGTGCTCCCATTCGGTTTTCTTTACTGTTGTTGCTCAGGATGCTACCAGAATGTTACTCAGAATGCTCCATTAATCATAAAGGCCCGGTTCACATTAGCATTCTGAGCCAAAAGGATCCGATGAGCGGATCCGGTCTCCGCTTCACCGGATCCGGATGGCTCAGTATGTGGCCCGGTTCACATAGTGAAAACTGATCTGATCAATGATTAATCGGATCCGTTTTCACTCAGCTATACATACCTAATTTTCAGTAGTAGCCGGCGGTAGAGGCTTTCTCTTCTTCCGCTGTGACTAAACAGCGCGTCATGTGACTAATCACATGACGCATCATGTAGTCACATGACACGGAAGAAGACTGAAGCCTCTACCGCCGGCTACTACTGAAAATTAAGTATGTATAAACCCTCCTTCATCCACCCGCCCCTCATCCTCCCGTCGCTAGATTAGCTCCTGTACATGCCCCCATCCCCCATGGAACGGTTCGTTTCTTCACTAGTGTGAAGAAACGCTCCGTTTTCCCATTGCCCCAATTCTGCAGTATTTTTTGTACGGATCGTTCTGCTGGGCAGAACGGTCCGGAAAATTAGGGCCTGCAGCATTTTTTAGATCCGTGGACCGGAACGTACGGAACGTATCCGTACCAACGGACGCATGTGAATGATTCCATAGGTTAACATTGGATCCATTCACATCCGTTCCATTTGTACAGTATACATTCCGGTTCTGATCCGCAAAAAAACGCTAATGTGAACCGGGCCTAAGTGTTACATGTTGTTACAATCTTCTTTATTAGTAAAGAATAAAGAATACTTTATAAAGAATAAGAATATAAGAATACTTTATAAGAATATATATATTCTTATATTCTTTACAAGAATAAGAATATAAGAATACTTTATAAGAATAAAGAATACTTTAGCATCACTCACTTGACATTATTTTCAGAAGCACTAATTCATTTAAGCATGATTTAGTGATCCCAAAACAATCCATGCTTTAAGTACAAACAGCTCCCTCTAGTAACATTTCCAAAGATCACGGACGGAAAGCTTTTTATGACTGTCAAAAGCCTAAAAACCTCTAGTTTTTCTGAGACATTTTTCACTTTGAAACTGGGACATTTTTATTTTAGTTCTGCTCAAAGCAGCTGCAATTCAAAACATGTAAAGCTATTTTATTGCATAAGCAGAAGATATTATTGTAAAATGTAACAATGGTCAACCTTTGTACTGCCCATCACTCTTATTGAGAAAACCCTTCCAAGCCAATGCTCCAGAAAAGAGAATATGCTGCTTCAATACCATGCCGTGAATGTACATTACAATGTTCAGCCATATAATACTAAAAAGTGTATTTTTAAACTCAATTGCAATACAACAATATATGTAACATACTTATTCTTTTCAAGTGATTTTGTAACAGAATGCCATTAAATATTATCTTTTAGCCTCAGTCTGCAGCCACTAAAATGTTTTTAAGAACTTGCAGGGAAATATGCTAACCGCATGCACCCTGGGTTAAAAGAAATTTAGAATTGTCCTCCCTGACCTTCTCAATGGCTCATGAATCTGCACAAAGCAGGAAGTAAAAAATGATTGTTCTTTTCATCCTCCAACAGCTTCACTGGGTTTCCTATAATGACCAATTTATTCCAAAAGATGGAGGGTCTCTCAAATTAAGGTGGCCATTAACGATACAATCCCTTGAAAAACGGATTGATCCCATCAATCTGATCAGATTGATTAGCGCGTTTTCGGCTGTTAATGGGGACAACCAAGCGAACGTCAGTGGGATTGTATCATTAATGGCAACCTTTAATTGGGAATGCATACGTAGAAATTGAAAGCAATCATTTCAGCGAAGCAATCATGTCAGAGAATATTCAGAGTTTAGAAAGTTTAAGGCAGATGGGAAAAAGGTGATTGTGTGTATGCAAATTGATCTAAAACGTCTACCTGATGGTATGAGTGCCAACAAAGCATCCAGGGTTGGTGTTATCCTTGATGATATTTATGGCCATTCTCATAGTCTTATCAAAAAGCTCTATTGAGGATAGTTCAGTGCGGATACTACCCTTTGCTGTTTTTACAACCTGCTGCAGGGCCTCTTTACCGCGTACATGTAAAGAAAGCAGAGAGAAATCTGGGTGCAGGGTAAAGCCGGGGAAGGGGTGGGGGGTGGAGTTTAAGGCACCATTTGGCTTCCAGCTGCTGTTGCTGATGGCAGAGATACATTATTTGTATCCCAATTTGAAATCTGTCTTTTGCTGATGCCCAAATTACTCAATGGCGCCACTATAGCCGTAATTCACATTCATTACAGCCTATAGCGGCGCCCAAATCTTCAGCAGCCGCAGGAGCCGTTTTTACCTGACACGTCTTTACAAGCCTTGGAGCAGCTATTGTACCAGGCCGTCATGCAGTGGTTCAAGAAACTCTCTATAGTGCATCTGCAGAAATTAACCAGTAGCTTCTGGGAAAGGTGAGTGCTCCTTAGCTTGCTCAGAAAATAGAGGCTTTATTGTACTTTGCTAATTACAGCTACGATGTTGTCAACCCTGGACAGGGCTTCTGCGATGGTGACTCTCAGAAACTTACAGCTGGGAACTCACTCCATAGCCACTGCATTGATCATTAGCGGTTTGTGATTGGCTTATGGTGGACCTAACTGTTTAAGTCTTTAACATGTTGTTAATGTCACCCTGTGCAGTCAGGTTTTACTTCATTCTTGTATACAGCTTCCTCGTTGTCTGCTATAGGCCCAATGACCGTTGCATCATCTGCAAAAGGACGAGCTCACTACAAATAGTAACATGTACTGTTTTTAAAGCTACCTATGCATTATAAGCGAATGTTGCCCAAAATGAACATTGAAGATCGGCTCCCAGCTGAGCACTGTATTCTGTATGCTGTACACTGTATACTGCTCTATCATGGGTGAGAGGATCAGAGAGCAGAGCCCTGCTGCGAGAACTTCAAAGGAAAGGTCCACAACAATAATAGGTTGTTATGGTTCCAACACAAAGCATCACTGATGGCCTTGTCAGTAACATTGCACTCTCTAGACTTTCAGTCCAGGAAGACCTAAAAGTTGTACGCAGCTGTCAGTATCCCCTGATGGGACTGACCACTATAAAATGCTAATGAAAATAAGAATTTTTTTTACACACATAGCTATTACAAGTATGGGGCTCTTTGAATTGTGTTTCTTCAGAGATTTTGTATTTCTGAAACTGCATTGCGGTTGTAGTATGTTGGCAATGCAGATTTTAACTCTGCTGTAGGGTAGAAGTTTTGATGACAAAGCATGAAATTGAGGAATTGTTTTCCTGGCAGTAACAACGAAATAGATGACGTCAGTCATCAGATCAGGTCAGATTTCTCAGGAAGACACTGGTAAATTAAATGTCAATCGTTTGCTTGAAGCAGGGTTTAGATATTTTGTCCTAATACAGTGTTTCTGTCTAATAGCAAACATTAATTGGGAATGGTTGGTGCATCAGCCAGATGAAAGGACTGATTAATCCGCCATATCCAACCACACATTCAGGAAGGATCCTCTAAACACCATCAGGGAACAGGCACAGAATAAGCTAGCTTTGCTTCAGGACAAAACACAGCATAATAGAGATGCGTTTTTTTATATTGTATGCATGCTTGTTGGCAGTTTGCAAGACCGCAACTTGAAAGCGGTACGCAAAAAAAGAAATGCTGAAAAAATTGTACCGCTTTTGATACAAAAATTGCAGGGACCTTAAACGCCGTGGAGGTTAAGCCAGTTATACATTATAACATTTAATCAATTAGACATTCAGTTTTAAAAACCCATGTAAACATCAAATATTAATTACCCGTTTTAAAAGAGATCGCACTAGATGTCTGACCGGCAGTTGAGGGGTGTATGGTGCATGCACTGTGCCCATGGGCGTCCGCACATACGGCAAAACCGGGCATCTGCCCGAGCCTGGCCGTCCGCTGCCCCCCCCCCCCCCCCTGGCCGCGTGCTCGTGCAGCCAGAAGGAGGGGTCCAGCGCAGAGAAGAGAGAGAGCTATGGGCACAGTGGGGAAGGGCGGACGTCTCCCCCCCTTCCCTCACCTTAGGGGGCTCTCTCTCCCTCGCTGTCCTCTCCGGAATGAAGTGTGCAGCGGCTGGGCAGCGGGCGGAACTTACCTCGTCTCGCTCCTGCGCTGGAAGTTCTGGTGCCGCACTCTGGTCTGGATCAGACCAGAGTAGCAGCTAATCCATCCGGCGCGTGCGACGAGAGGAGGTAAGTTCCGCCCGCTGCCCAGCCGCTGCACACTTCATTCCGGACTCCGGAGGGGAGAGCGAGAGAGGGAGGGAGAGCCCCCTAAGGTGAGTGCCCATAGCTCTCCCTCTTCTCTGCTCCCCTCCTGCTGGGGCACACATGGCAACTTTTTCTGGGGACATATACCCCTGCCTACATATACTGGGACATATCCCCCTGGCTACATATACTGGGACATATAACCCCTGCCTACATATACTGGGACATATACCCCTGCCTACATATACTGGGACATATCCCCCTGGCAACATATACTGGGACATATACCCCCTGCCTACATATACTGGGACATATACCCCCTGCCTACATATACTGGGACATATACCCCTGCCTACATATACTGGGACATATACCCCTGGCTACTTTTTCTGGGGACATATACCCCTGCCTACATATACTGGGACATATCCCCCTGCCTACATATACTGGGACATATACCCCCTGTCTACATATACTGGGACATATCCCCCTGGCTACATATACTGGGACATATCCCCCTGGCTACATATACCCCCTGCCTACATATACTGGGACATATACCCCCTGCCTACATATACTGGGACATATCCCCCTGGCTACATATACTGGGACATATACCCCTGCCTACATATACTGGGACATATACCCCTGCCTACATATACTGGGGACATATACCCCTGCCTACATATACTGAGCACATATACCCCTGCCTACATATACTGGGCACATATACCCCTGGCTACCTGTTCTGGGGACATCTCTACCCCTGGCTACCAGTTTTGGGGACATCTATACCGCTGGCCACCTATTCTGGGGACACCTATAGACCTGGGGCTACCTATTTTTGGGGAACCACTGCTGTCAGATTGAGTGTATTTTGGGGAACTGCTGCCAGGTGAGAGGTGTCTACATATTAAGGGGGCATTCTGCCTATTTATGTGAAAAGCTGTCTATTTATGTGCCTCATGACTGCTGAATTTGTCTTGTTGCGGGCCTCATGATTGCTGAATTCATCTTGTTGAGGGCCTCATGATTTGTTGGGGGCCTCAAGATTGCTGAATTTGTCTTGTTGGGGGCCTCATGATTGCTGAATTTGTCTTGTTGGGGGCCTCATTATTGCTGAGTTGGTAATGTTGGGGGCCTCATGATTGCTGAATTTGTCTTGATGGGGGGGGGGGGGGGGGCTCATGATTGCTGAATTTGTGTTGTTGGGGGTCACATGATTGCTAACTGCGAGACTATGGAAAGAGCTGAATCATCATCATATGAGACAATAGCATTAAACCTACTTTTTCCGCTTTTTAAAACAGAAAATGAAACTGGGAGGTTCTAAAAAAAATGAATAATTTTTTCAGGAGTACGATGGATGAAATTGTTTATCTTCACAGTTTATTTTCAACTTAATTTTCCATAATGTTCATGTATGAGTTAAAACGTTTGAATTTAGTTTAAATTGCTGTTGGCACTTTGTGATAGTAAAGTGACTTTGCAGTTTGGACACTCGACCTCCAAAAGGTTCGCCACCACTGTCCTAATCTAATGTCCCACCATTGCTTAGTTCATGTAAACTTGTCTCCACCCACGACCACACCCACATTCTGGTTCATGACCACACCCATTGACATAGCTTAATTTTTCACCAACCCAGATTTGCGACGCGGCGCGCTACCCCGCTTTTTGCTCCCCACTTTTTGCCCCCCCCCCCCTTGGAAAATTTTCTGCGGGCGCCCATGACTGTGCCCTCAGGTATAGCATAATCCAAGTAAACTAAGGAAGGCAGAGATCCGGGCTCCAGTTTAATATTGTCCCCCCACACTTCCCGACATAAGTTGCAATGAAATTGGCCTGACAGCCGTATCGCAGGGAAACCCTGCTTTGTCAGAGGCAGCAAAATGTCTCTGATGAAGCAGGGTTTCCCTGTGAGACGGCTGTTAGGCCAATTTCATTGCAACTTATGTTGGGAGGTGTGAGGGGACAATAAAGGTGACGATATTGAACTGGTACCTGGATTTCTGCCTTCCTTTGTTTACTTGAAATGTCAACAACTAGAGCCTCAGTCAATAATTTTGATTGAAATATTAAACAAAGCAAGATCCGCAATGGTGGCAGTTTTCATCAGTCACATGCAGGTGGAGGGGACAAAGAAGGGTTGTGAGGTGGGCTTAATGGCTCCATAGCTTTATACTGCATGGATCGGTAAGAGACTAGCAGTGGCAGCAGTTCAATTACCTTTAAACCAGGTTTCTGTTGAAATCTGAGAATTACAAGATTCTGAAATAATCACTATTCCCTGATCAGAGAGATACTGATTGGTTGCCAGATTAAATCCCTTTGAGATTGGATATGAGTGACATAATGCATTAGCAATGCTGCTTTCCCAACCCGGCACAAAAAACAAAATCATGCCAGACAGGTTCCCAGCCACTTACTTCAGCAGTACAAATGTTAGTTGCAAAGTATAATTTTAGTGTTTCAATGTTATTTTTGAAAAAGAAACGATTTTTACACCTGTGACAACTTACAAGTCCAATAAGTGAAGATATCCTTATAGTTCTAGTTCAGGCTAGCCTTTTTAAATGCATATTATGCAGAATATCATTTCTGCATTATTTATTTTTCATTACCTGGATGGCTGGGTTTGCAATATTAACCACTTTAGTACCAGCGGCCTCTCAGACACCGCTGGTACGGAAAACGGATCCCAACGACATCACGCCGCGCGGATTCACTGTCAACGCTCTCCCGTCGCTGAAGCTCACCTGCTCTGCCATCATGGCAACTCTGTGAGCCAGTCAGGAGCAGATTTTATTGGCTCCTGACCCTGTGATCAGTGTGCTCCAGGCCGTGGGCGCACGATATAGGTTGCCCGCAGCCGGGCCAGCGCCTGCACACAAATGCCCAACCTGGAAGAAACTGTCGGGGGGCATTCAGGTAGGAAAAGAGGGGGACAGAGGAGAACAGGGGGGAGGGGGGGGGGGTGGAAGCGGTTTGCATCAGGACAGCTTCCAGTACATGCCTGCTCCCCCAGTTTTTTCTAATGAGTTCAGCTCTGGTATCCTTCAGCCTCCGTACACCTCTCACTTCAGTTGTCTTTTATGCTTTTATGCACACAGAGAGTTTTGGAAATTCTTATCTTGCTACAAATTGGAATAGAGAAATCATTTTGTTATTACATTACAGAGTTGTGCATCACCCATCTATATTTATAACAGTTTTGTACAATGAACATGGAATTACCCTCTACAATGACATATGTATTTACTAAACATGGTTGCAAATCCAGCTGAGAAATAGACAACATCACAAACACACAGACAACTTTTACCAGTAACACATAAACCGTAAATTTCCATTCCTTGCTTGTTGGCTAGCCACAGAGTGTTACACAAAATCCTTCTTCTGCATGAATTGGTTTCTATATAAATACACTATCTCAGCATTTCATACAACAAAGTAATAAATCAATACTGACTGTGTAACACTGTCTCAGAGAGCTGTCGTCATGTAATTTGCAAGCAAAATACATCTTCTTTGAAATCCATGATGCTGTGTTGTGTGAGCTTTCTCTAAAATAAATTACTTCTGGGCGTCCCTGAAAGACTCTGCGTCATTCTATAGAATTACAATGTCGGCTGCGCGTGTGCGTAATGCATATGTGAAGAGGGGAGCTTTATGTGTACCAAGTGATAAGCTATACAGCCTCTGTGTGATTGATTGCCGGTATAGACCAACTAATCCCTTCTACTCACAAAATTTATTCATGTGCACAATAAATCATACTAAAATATAATTCCGAGCATGACAAGTACATAAACCGATTCCATATTTAAAGTGAGCTTGTGTCCAAATCCTGCAAATTAAAACAAAACTGAGAAAACATATAGAGGCTACCATCTTATGAGTACTCCCCATTTCTGTCTTCAATGTTTATTAACATTCTGGAAGTGAATAAAATCTACTTTTTGAACCGTCACTGCTGGTCATGCAACTTTTTTTTTTTTTACACACACACACGTACACACACACACACACACACACGTACACACACACACACACACGTACACACACACACACACGTGTACACACACACACACACACACACACACATACACACGTACACACACACACACACACGTACGTACACACACACACGTACGTACACACACACGTACACACGCACACACACACACAATCTCACACACACACACACACGTACACACACACACACGTACACACACACACACGTACACACACACACACACACACACACACACACGTGTACACACACACACGTATACACACACACACACATACACACACACACACACACACACACACACGTACGTACACACACACGTGCACACACACACACAATCTCACACACACACACACACACACGTACACACACGTACACACACACACGTATACACACACACACACACACACACGTTTCATCTAGATGTACTGTATGCTGGTATAAAGTTAGCTCCGCTTGCAAAGAATCATTCCATGTTTCAGGCCTAGTTTATACTCATGGTTTTCACAGCAGTTAACAGCTCCATTTTCAAGCCCCATAACAGCAAACATGGGGCAATGCAGTAGCAGCCGTAGGAAGAAAACTTCTGGCAGGATCCAAGTTTCAGTAAAGACAAACAATATTTGGCAAGGTGGCTAACTGCATCCATTGGAAATCAATGAAGGAACCTGTGGATAGTTTCAGGCTTTTTTTTTTAATGCATTGTATTAAAGACTTCAAGGCAGCCCTGAAACTGGTTCTTGTGACAGTCTGTTTTTTCATACGCTTTAGGGTCAGCTTGCCAAGGAACTGGAGTACCCAGAAGCTGATATAGACTGCTGAGGAAAGGCCCTGCCTTTACAAATGGAGTCAACAATATGCTGATCTCAACCAGTGGAGAGAGCCCAAGCTGAAAATCATGCAAATCATGTAATACAAGATGGGTGCAGGTGAGCAATTATTGGTGTGTATAATTCTAAATTCTGCTTTGTATTATTGCATGTTTTTTTTCTCTTTTTTTTAATATAAATGTTTTGCTACTGCATGTTACTGAACAGTGTATTTTTATATCTCTGTCTTTCAAGAAAGCAACTGAAAACAAAATGGAAGTCGCTGAGAAACATCTTGAAACTAGTGTCTCTAGTGCACAGTGTATCTGGTTGTAGAAGGACACAAAATCAGTGAAGCTGATCACTCTTATCATTTTATAGACCTACATGTTTCATTTAAGGATCATTAAATCAGCAACTAAATTATGCATAAATTCAAAAAGTACCTGTAGTGCAGAGAGTGCCACAGCCCCACATAAGCAGATCAGTGGGTAAATGGGGAAGAGAAATCGTTCCTCTTTGTGGGGTCTAGTGAAGAAAATCAAAATCCAGATATACATTGGAGCCAGTGTAAGCCAGTATGGTCTTCCCAGATTCTGAACTGCTAAAGCAAATACAATATGGTTCCGTTAGCATTATAATGAGCATGTTTCTTTCTGTTTGCATTGTATCATGCATTTGTTATATGTACCTTCATCTAACCTTGTGGCATAGACTTAAAACTGTACTTTTATGTACAAGAGATGCAGCCTTTGTGTTTTCACAAATTATAAGTGCTGAAATGGTGAGATAAGCAATGCAGAATGTATTTGTCTATACATTACAAAAACATTGTATAACAATAAAACTATGAAAGCTAAAATGGAAATGAACCCACAGACAAACATTTCCTTCCTCCTGCATGCTCCAGTAACAGTTTCCGAGCCCTACTATTGGCCACTGCATGCCCCGACATGTGACACAAACATGTACAGCCCAGAAATTTAAAGAGGAACTTTATCGCAAAGGGGAAAAAAATCAATATATTGCAAAGCGAGAAGTTAAAGAATAGAATAGAGATCAAGAAATGATTGACATTTGCCATGTAATTTGTTCATATTGTTTGATCCGCAATCAGCCTGCACGTAATCATCTTTACTACTGGCAGACAGGAAAAAAAATATGACAGCACCAACTGCCATTATCTATAACCGCACCCCCTAACAATGTGATAGGCTAAAAGATTGTTGTTTTTTATAGATACACATATATACAGAGGGAGATACTGGTTGCTTGGCAGTTGGAAAAAGCAGTTATTTCCCATAATGTAACAAGGCTCAGCAGAGACAGCAAACTGTCAGGACCTACAATAGGTGCTGACATCACACCGTGGGAGGGGTTTTTAGCAAAACATCAGCCAATACAGAATCTATTTTTATTGTGAACAATCTCCTCGTTTTCAGTGTCAGTGTCCTGGCTTGTGGTTGAACATAAACAATGTATTGAACCTTACTGGTTGTCATTTTTAAAAAAAGAAAGAAAATGAAAGAAAGGAAAACTGAGGCGAGGGAGATCCTTACTGTTAATTTTCTGCAACAGATGCTCCATCAGCCATGTCAGGGGCAAAGCAAGCAGAGCCAAGATGAACACCACATTAAAGTTGAGGAAACCATTTATGAAATAGAAGGGCCAAGGCTCCGTTCCTAAAATAAAGACAGACAAGCTTTGTTAAAGCTAAACTTCAGGAAATTATATAAAGAAAAACAATATTTCCATGGGTTAAAAATTGCAGCCACAAACAAACCAGTATTTTTGAAAAGATCCTTCTGCATACTGTTTGCAACAGACAGTAGCAAGAAAAAGTATGTGAACCCAATCGTAGGTCTTCTGAGAGCTCTTTTGTGCGAGGCATCATATACATCAGGCAATGCTTTTTGGGAAAAGCAAACCTGAAAACTGGTGTGTGTTTTTTTATAGGGCAAGGCAGCTGTAACCAACACCTCCAATTTGATCTCATTGATTGGACTCCAGCTGGCTGACACCTCACTCCAATTAGCTCTTGGAGAGGTCATTAACAACATGTATTTATGCTTGAAAAAAAATATCTATGTATCCCCTTTTGATATTGCATGTATATAGCTGTCTATTCCATCAGTTTGTAAGCAAACAGGATTGAAGCCAGATGAAGGCCACCCAGTCGAAAGCTTGCTTACTCTTATTCTTTTAAGTTAGCCAATAAATGGTATCATCCTGATTCAAAACTTCTTACCCTATATGGGCGATAGTAAAACCCCAAAGCTTTGCAAAGGTTGGACAGATCAACTAATGCACCACCTAGAGAATAGCATTAAAGTACACAAATGGGTCAGAAAATAAATGGCTCCACAATTTCAAAAATGGATAGAGGCATTTGGTGAACCAGTGTTCACTTCTTCAGGAGCTGGAATGGGATGGGAATTAGTAGTATATCGCTGTACTCACAGCTCCTGTTGCCAGTGGTGCAAAAAAGAAATTAGATTAAAACCTTGCAATGAAGGAAAGGGCTGCTACCAAAATTGCCTTGTTAAACCTGGTCCATTGTATGGCTGCATAAAATTTGCATGAATTCAGAATTAATATTTTTTTAATTTGTTTTATTAATAGTAATAATATAAAGAATAATGTACAGACAGAACTATTATGCAAAGTGCATTCAGAATTATTAGCATCTCATTGACCATCTCTTTTTGCCAGTAATATCGCAGAACGTGTATCTAAAGAACTAAGTGACATCCTGGAAATCACAGAAAGTCAGCAGGAATTGCTGGAGAGACAGAGATAGCAAAACAAATGAGACAGAGGTCTAAATTTCTGGAAAGTAGAAAAAAAATGTGTTTTAAACTCTGGCAACACCATTTGTGAGTCATATCTCAGCAATGGACATTACATTATTCAAATCACAGCAGCTGACACAATGTACCACACACCTCTCTCTTGAAATAAATGATTAAACACTTGATGTGCAATGGAACATGGTAAGCGCACTTATCTGAGCTAAACCTTCAGAAGTAGCACTAAATTAGACAGCTTCTAAACTCCTGCAGCCCGTTTAGCACCCAAGCAGCCAACAAATCAAGACAATAACTAATGCCGTAAAGAATCGCCTACTCCAAACAAATCAGGACTCTCCAGGTTGTGATTTGTTCTGCAGCTGATGTACAGCAGTCATGGTTGTAAAACAAATATCCAGCATATCATCAAATGCTTATGATAAACTTCATTCTCATGGGTTGAAGATAGTTAACAGTTTAACCTCAGTAATATATCAGTCCTACACAATACATTTTAGGGCTAGTGCACACCAAAATCGCTATTGCAATCGCTAGCGCTTAGCGATTTTGTGAAATGATTTTCAGAGCGATTTTTTCTCATTCATTAAACCAGCCGCCGGAGAGATACGTAGAGAGCGCACTTCTCTTGCGCAGACTGGCCGAAGTTACGGGATCCGGTACCAGCGATACAGAAGGCCGAGGACGGCGTTGTGGGAGCGATCCATGCGTATGGGGCTGGAGGAGGCCCCAGGTATGTATAAAACTTTTATTTCATATCGTCTCTGGTACACTTTAAAGTACCAATCGTGCAAAGGTGCAGCAAAATATCTAATATATTTAAACAAAAATTGAATTTTTAGCTGTAGATACGGTGCTGGCCACCACATTCGGTAACCTTTTTTTTTTAAGTTAGGTTCAGGTTTCCAAAATAGTAATTTTGCATTGCACTTTTTTACTAGAAAATCTCAACATCGTTTAAATAATTGTTTTTTCAGTGCAATAGGCTTGATAAAGGAAGGAAAAGAAAGCAGAAGTATTTCCCACTCAAAGTGCATTTACGTAAACACATGAACACAAATGACCCATTTACAAAACACTAAAGAAATGATGAACTGCTGCTTGCACAGCAGATGCATTGCTAGGTGTGCTTTAATCAAAGGCTGAGTACTGTGACATGTGACAACGTGTAAGTGACAGAGTGCGTCAAACATATACAAGTCATTTCACACTTAACATTCCAATAGTAAACAAACACTTCTGTGAGAGTGCCCTGCTGATAAACCTGTCATTTCTCTATGGTGAATCATTGTTCCTGTTTGAATTATGAGACTCTATGGGCTCGGGAAATCAATGGCTCGTACTTAAAAAGAAGGAATAAGATTTTATTATGTTGTAGGAATAACAAATAAATGGTTTAATAGGCGACTGGATTTCAGTGTCCCATCATAAATGTAAACCCCACAATGCTTCTCATCAGCAGCATATGGAAGTGCAGCTCAGCCTCACCCGTGAAAAAGTCCTAAAGCCCTATTTCCACACATCACAATTTGCGCCCGTCTGCAAAAACAATGAGACAATTTTTTTCCTCTCGCGTCCGTTTTGGAAACCGCCTATTGACCTTAAAGGGACACTTAAGTTAAACAAAAAAAATGAGTTTTACTCACCTGGGGCTTCCAATAGCCCGCTGCAGCTGTCCGGTGCCCTCGCCATCTCCCTCCGATTCCTCCTGGCCCCGCCGGCAGCCACTTCCTGTTTCGGTGACAGGAGCTGACAGGCTGGGGACGCGAGTGATTCTTTGCGTTCCTGGCCACAATAGCGCCATCTATGCTGCTATAGCATATATCATATAGCAGCATAGAGGGTGCTAACGTGTCTGGGAACGCGAAGAATCACTCGCGTCCCCAGCCTGTCAGCTCCTGTCACCGAAACAGGAAGTGGCTGCTGGCAGGGCCAGGAGGATCGGAGGGAGACAGCGAGGGCACCGGACAGCTGCAGGTGGCTATTGGAAGCCCTAGATGAGTAAAACTCTTTTTTGTTTGACTTAAGTGTCCCTTTAATAAGCTGTCATTTTGGTTCCAAATTTGCATGCAGGAAAATTAAGTGAATCGCATTGTGGAGAAACTGGGTCTTAAAGAGAACCTGTACTGAGTAAAAATATTTAATATAAACACATGAGGTAACTTCAAATGAACATTGCATAGTTACCTTGCCATCAGTTCCTCTCAGAAGCTCACCATTTTCTTCTGACAATGATCCCTTCCAGTTCTGACAATATTTTGTCAGATCTGAAATAAACCAGTTGCTGTCAGTAAAATATCAGTTGCTGTCAGTTATAGCTGAGAGGAAAACTGATGTACCAGGTAATGTCCATGTTTCCCTATGGCTCAAGTGGCCGATGTTACAGTTTAACTGTGTGCTGACCAGAAAGCTGTTATGGGGTAATGGCCATTTTCAAAATGGAGGACGGAAAATTCCCTTGATCACAGTGAACAATCAGGATGCGGGACAGGAGAAAGGCACTGAGGAGTAGACTACATGGAAGGTAAGTATGACTTGTGAATGCTTATTTTGACTTTTAATTTTCAGTTCAGGTTTTCTTTAAGTTATCGATAGTTTAACCACTTCCGGATTCTCGGAGCGTATATACACGCCCCTGAATCCTGAAGTGTATACCATGGAAACGGCCGCTCGTACGAGCGGCCGTTCCATGTCAGCTCACGGAGGGTGTCTCCGTGAACACCCTGCGAGCCGATCGGCGGCTCGCAGGGTAAATGTAAACACACGGGGAAGACCTTCCCCGGTGTTTACATGTATACGGCGCTGCTGCGCAGCAGCGCCGTAGAGGAGATCGGCGATCCCCGGCCTCTGATTGGCCGGGGATCACCGTCATCTGATAGGCTAAAGCCTATCCCATCAGGCGCAGGACGGAAATCCGTCCTGCGCCGCTCACAGGGGGAGGGAGAGCGAGGGAAGGGGAAGGAGGCCAGGAAGCGCTGCGGAGGGGGGCTTTGAAGAGCCCCCCCCCCCCGCAAGCGCAAGCAGCCGGCGGCGATCAGACCCCCCCAGCAGGACATCCCCCTAGTGGGGAAAAAAGGGGGGAAGTCTGATCGGCCTGGCTGCTAGCTGATCGGTGCTGCGGGCTGGAGAGCCCACGCAGCACCGATCAGCACAAAATAGCGTGGTAGGGAAGTGGTTAATTTTGAACTCAAAACAGCAACACTGTATGTTTGTAGTGCACACTTTGTTCTATATTGTTGACATGTCTTTTTAAGTGGGATTGCAAGCCATAATAGCAAATTCCATTTACCCAATACTCTGTGTTTATTATGCAGTCTACAACCTGACCCTGCACCGCAAGCATTCCAATACAAGCATAAATGTTTCTGCTGTAATAAATCTTATCTCAGTCAGCCTGGCTCTATTTGCTACATTGCAGAGAAGAGGGAAGTTTGTTATCTCCCCTCCCACCTTCCTGCTCCTCACTGAGAGCAGTTCAGTGTTACACAAGGCTGAGAAGGGAAATACTGCTTTACCCCTCTGCAGAAGCTGTTACATAGTTACATAGTTATTTTGGTTGAAAAAAGACATAAGTCCATCCAGTTCAACCAGAAAACAAACTACAACACCAGCCTGTTGAAATACGATGTATGCTGTGCTCGCAGGTTTAGAAAGCAAGCAAGATATGACAGTGCAGTTTCTAGGAGGAAAAAAAAGTTTTGGAGGAAATTACATAAGGATTGACTTCAGAGGCAGTAAAGATGGAAAATGTCTGGAACCAGAAACGTGGACAGTGCAATACATATGTTATGTAACTAGAACAAGTATTTATCTACTTATATATGTGTTTTTCCTGGGATAGTATGGCTGTCCCTGCTGCTTTCAATGTTTCTTTGTACATGCCAATCAAAAAAAAATTTTTTTAAGAAATGTAAGTCAAACTTTGCTTTTTTATTTTGAATGAACTTTAACTTGTGTCAGTATAGTAAACGCTACGAGGTGTACACAAAAAAAATCATATTGGTAACTCTGCGGTGGGTAAACAGCCCTTGGTGAAATCTTTATCTTCTTGACAAAAATTAGCAGAGGCAGAAGAGTCTTGAAAAAGTTCTCTTAAAGATAAACTGTTGCGAAAATCTTAAAATTTAAAACAAATGCAAATAAGAAGTAAAATTTTTTCCTAAATAAAATGAATCATAAAAGACTTTTCTCCTATGTCGCTATCGCTTACAGTAGGTAGTAGAAATCTGACATTACTGACAGGTTTTGGGTTAGCCCATCTTTTCATGGGGGATTCTCAGCATGGCCTTTATTCTTTATAAAGACATTCCCTGGAAAAGATTTATACAACAATGCTGGACAGCCTCCCTGCTCACCGTACACTTTTTTGGCAGTTGGACGGACCAACTGCCATTCACTAAATGCTTTTAAAAATAAAGAAAACCCTGAGAAACCCCCTATGAGAAGATGGGAAAGTCCAAAATCTGTCAGTAATGTCAGATTTCTACTACTTACTGTAAGTGACAGCAACATAGGACAAAATCAATTTATGGCTCTTAACTCCGGAAGAAATATACTTCTTATTTGTATATGTTAACATGTATTTTCAATTTTAAGATTTTCGACAAAGGTCCTTTAATGAAAAAAAATCAGCCTGGTCTCAGAGCAGTGGCAGAAGGAATGCACTAAAATCTATAAGGCACATTTGGAAAATGAAACCTTTTATATAAAAGCAGACTACGGTATATCTTTGTTCATGTCTGTGAAATGATCACTGAAAAGATGTTACCTGCAATAGTACAAATGTGGAAAATGATACCTTCCTTTTATGAACACGCACACTATATTTTATATGTATTTGTGAAATGATCACTGAAATTACAAAGTCACCAGGAACAATGTAATAATATATATTATGCAGATTTGGAAAATATTTTGCTGTGACAAAAGGATCAGTCGTATTTGCCTGCATGTTACAGAGCTTGCAGGTTTGCAAACAGCTACAGGTGAATTACACAAGATTGGGAGACTGGCCCAACCTATTGAAATTAGAAGATAAAGCATGGTAAACACCTTCTATTTTGATTGGCCAATAAGTGGCAAATTGTACCACCTTCATGTAGGATGAGGGCCAACAGATGTGGATGGTATGAACAGATTATGTAAGTAAGCTCTTATACTAGAAGGAGGTGGTAAAATTGGTCAGTGATAGGCCAATCAAAATTGAATTTGTGTACCGAGCTTTAGTCTCTCCCCTCTCAACCAATCACTGCTACCCATCAGCAGCAGTGAAAGTAGTAACTATTGGATGCCAGCCAGGGGAGAACTGAACTTTTATACAGATGGAAGTGACCAAATACCAAGTGTGATCAACACGCAACCAGTAGGACAACTGGAACCACCAGGATGGAGAATGGATGTCCTTACTTGTTTCTAGTCCTCACTGGAAGACCAGGGCATTACTGGAGAGTCCGCCCTACCACCCGAACACTGAAACCCCAATTTCAACAAAATTTGGGTTTCATTGGATAGGCTAGAGAATGACTGATGTTTGAATCCATCTTGAGGGCAACCCAAAATAAAAAAACTTGCACTAGAAATTGGGAAATATGTGGCAATAATGACAATAATTCATTAAATAAATCAATAAATAACACTAGAGAAGTTTAACCTCCTGGGGACTGCCTAACGCCGATGGGCGTGGCCACGGTGGCAGCCCCAGGACCGCCTAACGCCGATCGGCGTCAAGTCCTGGGGCTGCAGTTTGCAGGAGATTGCGCACAGGCTGTGCGCGCATCTCCTGCTCGGGGGGCGGAGCTCTGTCCCGGGAGACTGTTTGACGGCGAAACCCCCGTCTTTACTGTTAGTACAGCGCTGCGATTAGCAGCAGCGCTGTACTGGGGACAGCCATGTGACACAGCTGTCCCCCTGGGGGACAAGAGAGTGATCGGCTTTTATAGGCAGAGGCCTATGACAGCCGATCGCCTTGATTGGCCAGCTGGGGGGAGGGAGGGGTTTGGGTGGAAAAAAAATTATTAAAAAATAGAAAAATAAAATAATAAATATTTAAAAAAAAACAACAACTGGGGGGCGATCAGACCCCACCAACAGAGAGCTCTGTTGGTGGGGGGAAATCGCTCAAGTGCTGTGTTGTGCGGCCCAACAGCCTTAAAGCTGCAGTGGCCATTTTATTAAAAATGTGCCTGATCTTTAGCACTGTGGTCCTCAAGTGGTTAAGCAAAACTGCCTAAGAGGCAACTTTGCTTTTTTTCTTTGGATTCCATGTGGTGAATCTAGGTCCATTTTAATAAGATGATAAACCTTGCCTGACTTCCTGTATCTAAGACAAAGTGATCAAATACCCTCTAGATTTGGGTCTGGTAAAGATTAAAGCGGACCTAAACCCTGGACTTCCCTCTCTGCACTAAAAGTTAAGCAACAGCATAATATCCTTAACAGAAAAACATTTCTTTGCTACAGCCCACAGAACTCCAACTGAGATTCTGCCGTGTAGTTACTTCCTGGCTTCATGCAAGCACAGAAATAGTTAACCACCAGTGTTTACAAATAGCCCGTCTGAAGGGCACAAACCTCAGCACAGATCAAACAGAGCTGAACGCTCAAATAACAGTGGCTCATTACTAGCACATAAGAAAGACTAAAGGTGGGTACACACGTCAGATAAAAGTCTTTGGAAAATGAAAGATCACAGACCAATTTTACCCCCTTTCATGTAGTATGAGAGCCATACTCTACACAGTCTATTCTATGGAGCTGAACTCCACATCAGACAGAAATCTTTGCAAGATGCTGCACACAAAGATGCTGTACACATGCAACAGATCAGTATCTGCAAAAGATCTGTTCCTGCAAAAGATCCGTTCCTGCAAACTGCATTCATAGTCTATGACATCTGCAGATCCTCATACACACCTTGTTTAATGGACATTCATCTGCAGATCAGACAATTATCTGAAGATCCAACCTGGTGGATCTGATCTACAGATAATTGTCCGTTAAACAAGGTGTGTATGAGATCTGCAGATATCATAGACCAGAGGTTCCCAACCGGTGTGTCGCGGCAGCACCAGCTATGTGTCACCGCTCTCTGATCCCCCTGCTTGTCTCCCCCGCAGATCGCCTTATTATCTTAGTAGCAGCGGCTCTCCCCTCTCCAGCGCATGTATTTATTCAAGCAGCTTATCTCCCGGCTGCTCTGTGTGTGATGCGCAGGAAGCATGGTTCGGTTACCATAGTAACGCTACAGGAAGCCGCTGCCATGCTTCCTGCGCATCACACACAGAGCAGCCGGGAGATACGCTGCTTGAATAAATACACACGCCGGAGAGGGGAGAGCGGCCGCTGTTAAGGTAATAACAGCGGCGGGGACGGGCGGGGGGCACCACCTACCCATACTGGCTATACCGGGGCACTATACTGGCTATCCTGGGGCATTATACTGACTATACTGGGGCACTATACTGGCTATCCTGGGGCACTATACTGACTATACTGGGGCACTATACTGACTATACTGGGGCACTATACTGGGGCACTATATTGGCTATACTGGGGCACTATACTAGCTATACTGGGGCACTATACTGGCTATACTGGGGCACTATACTGGCTATACTGGGGCACTATACTGGCTATACTGGGGCACTATACTGGCTATACTGGGGCACTATACTAGCTATACTGGGGCACTATACTGGCTATACTGGTGCACTATACTGGCTATACTGGGGCACTATACTAGCTATACTGGGGCGCTATACTGGGGCACTATACTAGCTATGCTGAGGCAACTAAACTCCCTATACTGGGGCAACTATGCTAGCTATGCCACTGCACCCTCACTAACCCCCCCCCCCCCCCCCCCCGTGATTGTTACTGAGCCCCTCAGTGTGCCTGCAGCATCAGCAGATTGTCACTGAGCCCCTCATTGTGCCTGCAGCATCAGCAGATTGTCACTGAGCCCCTCATTGTGCCTGCAGCATCAGCATATTGTCACTGAGCCCCTCATTGTGCCTGCAGCATCAGCAGATTGTCACTGAGCCCCTTACTGTGCCTGCAGCATCAGCAGATTGTTACTGAGCCCCTCATTGTGCCTGCAGCATCAGCAGATTGTTTCTGAGCCCCTCACTGTGCCTGCAGCATCAGCAGATTGTTACTGAGCTCCCCACCATTGTGCCTGCAGCATCAGCAGATTGTTACTGAGCCCCTCATTGTGCCTGCAGCATCAGCAGATTGTCACTGAGCCCCTCATTGTGCCTGCAGCATCAGCAGATTGTCACTGAGCCCCTCATTGTGCCTGCAGTATCAGCAGATTGTTTGAGCCCCTCACTGTGCCTGCAGTATCAGCAGATTGTTTCTGAGCCCCTCACTGTGCCTGCAGCACCAGCAGATTGTTACTGAGCCCCTCATTGTGCCTGCAGCATCAGCAGATTGTCACTGAGCACCTCATTGTGCCTGCAGCATCAGCAGATTGTCACTGAGCCCCTCATTGTGCCTGCAGCATCAGCAGATTGTCACTGAGCACCTCATTGTGCCTGCAGCATCAGCAGATTGTCACTGAGCCCCTCATTGTGCCTGCAGCATCATCAGATTGTTACTGAGCCCCTCTTTTCTATCATATGGGACGTGTCATGTACAGTGGAGGAAATAATTATTTGACCCCTCACTGATTTTGTAAGTTTGTCCAATGAAAAAGAAATGAAAAGTCTCAGAACAGTATCATTTCAACGGTAGGTTTATTTTAACAGTGGCAGATAGCACATCAAAAGGAAAATCAAAAAAATAACCTTAAATAAAAGATAGCAACTGATTTGCATTTCATTGAGTGAAATAAGTTTTTGAACCCCTACCAACCATTAAGAGTTCTGGCTCCCACAGAGTGGTTAGACACTTCTACTCAATTAGTCACCCTCATTAAGGACACCTGTCTTAACTAGTCACCTGTATAAAAGACACCTGTGCACAGAATCAATCAATCAAGCAGACTCCAAACTCTCCAACATGGGAAAGACCAAAGAGCTGTCCAAGGATGTCAGAGACAAAATTGTAGACCTGCACAAGGCTGGAATGGGCTACAAAACCATTAGCAAGAAGCTGGGAGAGAAGGTGACAACTGTTGGTGCGATTGTTCAAAAATGGAAGGAGCACAAAATGACCATCAATCGACCTCGCTCTGGGGCTCCACGCAAGATCTCACCTCGTGGGGTGTCAATGGTTCTGAGAAAGGTGAAAAAGCATCCTAGAACTACACAGGAGGAGTTAGTGAATGACCTCAAATTAGCAGGACCACAGTCACCAAGAAAACCATTGGAAACACATTACACCGCAATGGATTAAAATACTGCAGGGCTCGCAAGGTCCCCCTGCTCAAGAAGGCACATGTGCAGGCCCGTCTGAAGTTTGCCAATGAACACTTGAATGATTCTGTGAGTGACTGGGAGAAGGTGCTGTGGTCTGATGAGACCAAAATAGAGCTCTTTGGCATTAACTCAACTCGCTGTGTTTGGAGGAAGAAAAATGCTGCCTATGACCCCCAAAACACCGTCCCCACCGTCAAGCATGGGGGTGGAAACATTTTGCTTTGGGGGTGTTTTTCTGCTAAGGGCACAGGACAACTTAATCGCATTAACGGGAAAATGGACGGAGCCATGTATCGTGAAATCCTGAACAACCTCCTTCCCTCTGCCAGGAAACTGAAAATGGGTCGTGGATGGGTGTTCCAGCACGACAATGACCCAAAACATACAGCAAAGGCAACAAATGAGTGGTTCAAGAAGAAGCACATTAAGGTCATGGAGTGGCCTAGTCAGTCTCCGAACCTTAATCCAATAGAAAACCTATGGAGGGAGCTCAAGCTCAGAGTTGCACAGAGACAGCCTCGAAACCTTACGGGTTTAAGAGATGATCTGCAAAGAGGAGTGGACCAACATTCCTCCTAAAATGTGTGCAAACTTGGTCATCAATTACAAGAAACGTTTGACCTCTGTGCTTGCAAACAAGGGTTTTTCCACTAAGTATTAAGTCTTTTATTGTTAAAGGGTTCAAAAACTTATTTCACTCAATGAAATGCAAATCAGTTGCTATCTTTTATTTAAGGTTATTTTTTCGATTTTCCTTTTGATGTGCTTTCTGCCACTGTTAAAATAAACCTACCATTGAAATGATACTGTTCTGAGACTTTTCATTTCTTTGTCATTGGACAAACTTACAAAATCAGTGAGGGGTCAAATAATTATTTCCTCCACTGTATATCTGAATGTTTGGCATGATGTGACGTGTCACGGATATCTGAATGTTTGTCGTGATGTGTCACGACCTGGAAAAGGTTGGGAACCACTGTCATAGACTATGAATGCAGTTTGCAGGAACGGATCTTTTGCAAGAACAGATCTTTTGCAGATACTGATCTGTTGCATGTGTACAGCATCTTTGTGTGCAGCATCTTGCAAAGATTTTTATCTGATGGGGAGTTCAGCTCCATAGAATAGACTGTGAAGGTATGGCTCTCATACTACATGGAAGGGGACAAAATTGGTCTGTGATCTTTCATTTTCCAAAGACTTTTATCTGACGTGTGTACCCACCTTTAGATGGGCTGTTATCTCTAAATACAAAGAGGGTGGGGTCCTCTGTGTTTTCCTTCTGTCCTGTGGAAGATTTTAAAGTCCTCTTTAAGTAGCATCTTGGTATATAAGGGGGTGTGGTCATTTAATTTAATCTTCTTGATCAAGAGTTGGGCTTAAACTACAGCCTAGTGAGATGGATAGAGATGCTGCCATATTAATTTCCTTTTAAAAAGTGAGACAATTGCTTGGCAATCATGCTGTTCCTTTGGGATGCAGAAGTGTGCGAATCGAACACCTTATGCGGGTTTCCCACTGCAGATTGGCGGTAGTGGTGTGGTGCGGTCCGGAGACTACACCGCCAAAAACAGGCCTTCGGGGATTACTGCATTAGTACATGATAATTCCCATTTGGCAGCAGGCCAAGCAGGAAGTGACGCTCTCTAGCACTCAATTTCTGTGGCTGAATTGATGACGTGCATAAGTGTATTGACAAAATAAGCTACTGCGCA
Organism: Hyperolius riggenbachi; assembly: GCF_040937935.1. NCBI lineage: Eukaryota > Metazoa > Chordata > Amphibia > Anura > Hyperoliidae > Hyperolius > Hyperolius riggenbachi. The sequence continues at coordinate 283,608,380 of NC_090651.1, forward strand.
TGCACGACGCAGAAAACTTGTGGTGGTTTTTAAAGAAAATATGTGTCGCCATAGACTTACATGACTTTCGGTCCACTGCAGGAGCCGCACGATAACGTAGGTGTATGCGCTCGCGTTAGATAAGGTACTTCCGTGGCAGAGCACTGCACCGCAGGCAATATGAACTACCCCATAGACTTTCATTGCCCTAGTGGTAGGCTATGGTAAAATGCCCCTAAAACAAGCATGGCTAGACTTTAATCACTGCATCCGTATTGGTTGTAGGTCAGTGGTTGAAAGTATTAGAGACACAGGACACATTCAGGCATTTGCCACAGTTTTAAAAAAAAAATATATATTATTTTTGGGTGGGGTGGGGGGAAGGCAGCCCTCACATCCTTCTCACTAAATGGTTACTTCAAGCAACAACTTTCGGTATTCCATAGGAAGGTGTGTTTGAGCTTTTAGTGAATGTTAAACTCATGAAAAGGACTAAATCAATCACAGTGGCTGTCATTGCCATCCATTACCAGGCTTTGCACTGAAACTTATGGCACAAAAATAGTTAAAACACCATTCCCAGGCTGCAGTGGGATTTCACCTTCCTTTATCAATCTGCTCCCCATTCCCCCTCTATCTTATTGATGTAATCAGCCGGGAAATCACAAGCGCTGCTCTTAATCACCGCAGTGTTGTGACAGCTGCTACCAGCTACAGCAATTTGCTGCAATCAATGCCACTTAAAAAGGGTACAGCATACAGAGAAGTGGTGGGGGTGGGAAGCTGGAGAGAAATGAGGGGATTGAGAAGGGAAAGTCAGAGCAGTGGTGAGATAGAAAACCAATGTGAAGGCTCCAAGTGTCAAGAGACTTATACACAGCTGTTGAAAACAGCCTCAGTACTCTCAAACTTTTAACTTGTGACACCGAGGAGGCAGATCTCCCGCTATTCACAGATGTTACAGGCTACTCAGTAATCGGCACTCAGGGCCAAATCAAATCTATCCCAAATTAGTGGTTTCAATTCTTTTAACATGTTCATACACAATGCAATGACAAACATTTGACAAAATTCATGTTTTGAGAAAATAACATTTAAACTGAACACAGCAGAAACAGTCCACTCATTCACTTTAAAATGTTTTTTTTTAGCTGTAATCTAGTTTTACACCATCAGTTGTAATTGTTTGCAATCAAATGGCAGGTTAATCATTTAGTGCAGGATGGGAGGAGGTGCCCCAATTGTGCCTTTTTGATAATCTGAAACGGAGATACATATTCTCGTATTGACCCGAGAAACAGGCAGGTTCCGTGAAACACGTTGTCTTTTCATGTCTAATGATAAAAATCTCAACAAATCAATAAACCCTCTTATCACGAGTCAAGACTGTTCCTATTACTTACCTCCACTCGTTCCATATTGTATAATAATTGGGCACATCCTCCCACCCTGAATTGTCTCCTCCCCTGTCCCAGGAGTTACCTCTGTTACTACATCCAGTGGTCCTTTGTTTTTTTCTGGAGTGCGACCCACATTGACCCAACCGAGTCATCATAACCGCGTGGATACGGTCTCTCTCCATATGCCTGAAATTGTGGTTGCCTATAGCAACCCTTATTTGTGAGTAGTTACTTCTTAATTTCCCATTTCCCAGAAATACTACACTAAGCGTGCTTCTGGTGCTCTTTTGGTCTCCTCTTACCAGTACCTGGGTTTCCAAACCTGAAATTAATCTACCAGACCTCCCAGAAAGGTTAATCATTTGGCTTTTCACTGTTTGTTTCAATGTCTCAGAAAGTCCTCACCTATCCAAGTCATGGTACGCTGTACTGCTAAAAGTATTGGGATGTTTGTTATTACACACACGGACTTTAATGACATGTCATTCTTTAGCCATAGGCTTTAATATGAACTTGGCCCACTCTTGAAAAGGCTTTCCACAAGGTTTAGGATTGTTTTCATGGGAATTTTGACTGTTCTTCCAGAATTTAGTGAACATTAGTGAGGTCATGCACTGATGTTGGACAAGAGGGTCTGGCACACATTCTCAGTTCTAATTAATCAAAGATTTTCTATTGGGTTGAGGTAAGGCCTCCATGCAGGCCAATCAACTTCCTCCGTAGTAAAGTGACTCATTTGTGTCTTTATGGACTTTGCTTTGTGCACTGGTAAACAGTCAAGTTGGTACAATAAGGGGCGATCCTCTTAAAGAGAACCCGAGGTGTGTTTAAAGAATGTTATCTGCATACAGAGGCTGGATCTGCCTATACAGCCCAGCCTCTGTTGCTATCCCAAACCCCACTAAGGTCCCCTGCACTCTACAATCCCTCATAAATCACAGCCATGCTGTGAGGCTGTGTTTACATCTGTAGTGTCAGTCTCAGCTGCTCCCCGCCTCCTGCATAGCTCCGGTCCCTGCCCCCGTCCCTTCCCTCCAATCAGCAGGGAGGGAAGGGATGCAGGCGGGGACTGGAGTTCTGCAGGAGGCGGGGAGAGCAGCAGACTGACACTATAGAGATAAACACAGCCAGCTCTGACAAGCTGTTTGTCAGCAGCGTGGCTGTGATTTATGAGGGATTGCAGACTGCAGGGGGACCTTAGGGGGGTTTGGGATAGCAACAGAGGCTGGGCTGTATAGGCAGATCCAGCCTCTGTATGCAGATAATATTCTTCAAACCCACCTCGGGTTCTCTTTAAGAGTTCCAACAAAGCTGGGAGCACAAAACTGTTCAAAATGTCTTGCTATCACAAAACAGAGAATTCTTTTCGCCAACGTTCTGTGGAGTCAATTGATACAGACATTCAATTTTAATATGGCCTTCAAATTAGCTCAAGAACAGAGGATTAAGAGCTTCATGGAATGGGTTTACATGCCAAGCAGCTGCCTCCCAAGTGCAATGCAAGGAAGAGTGCAACACCCTTGCTTTTCACCTCAAGTTAGGGCATTTAAATAAGTATTAAAGTAGGTGCTAAAGGGGGAGTATGTGCTGCTGTATGGACCTGAGGAAGCGGGTTAATCCCACGAATCATGTCTTTTATTGGTGTCCAATAAACATTTCTTAACCCTCCTGGCGGTAAGCCCGAGCTGAGCTCGGGCTATGCCGCCGGAATGCACCGCTCAGGCCCCGCTGGGCCGATTTGCATAATTTTTTTTTGCTACACGCAGCTAGCACTTTGTTAGCTGTGTGTGCAATCCGATCGCCGCCGCTCCCCGCCGCTATCCGTTGCGCCGCAGCCGCCCCCCCAGACCCAGTGCGCTGCCTGGCCATTTAGTGACAGGCAGCGCTGAGGGGTGGATCGGAGTCCCCTTTGACGTCACGACGTCGATGACGTCTGGGACGTCATCCTGCCCGTCGCCATGGCGACGGGGGAAGCCCTCCAGGAGATCCTGTTCTTTGAACGGGATCTCCTGATCTCCGATTGCCGGAAGCAATCGGAGGGGCTGGGGGGACGCCGCTGAGAAGTGGCTATCATGTAGGTATCGTGTAGGTACTTACACTTCATAATACTTCCCATCCCCTACTAATACATACTACACTATATTGGGCTCTCGGTCTTCTCTCTTTTTATACTCTACAAGCACGCTTGGCCAAGTCTTCCGACGACTACACGGCAACCTGGACTCGATTGCAGCCCACGACAAAATGGATTTCCTTGAGGAACACTCCACACACAGAAACATCCTGTTGGCGCAATTTAAAATGAACACTTTACCTGCAACAGAACGTACAAATAATTATATGCCTCCTGATACCTCTCTTAATGTAGATTTAAAACCTACTTTCCAAAAACTAGAGTCGGCCCTTAAAGATGAATTTTTCAATTTAGCGGATGTGGCCATGCAGGAGACGTACATTAACGAAAAAATCTCCCCAGATGGCATACGCATCAAAACACTGTCCGCATTCCCAAAAGATACAGTGTTCACCACAGAATTTTATAACTATTTAGAAATTTGTACCCAGGGCATCATGGAAAGAATTATCAAAAAAAGAAAATCCCTAGTTATAGAACTACAACCGAATATCATTGAATGCAAAGACTTCATAGCCCAACACAAAACAAACCCTCAATATTATCCACTCTTATCCAACCTCACCTCTAGACTCAAACGATTTGAGCAGGATACCACTGAAAAAAAAAACTCAAAAAACTAAACCGTGACAGGTTAGCGTATGCCGAACACAGAGAACGGGAACGCAAACCACGACTCACACCCAACCCAGTAGCCCCACCAGCACCTGCACCTAACACCGGCCCAACTATACCACCACCCCCATTAATGAGCCTGTCCATTCCCAAACCCACACAGATCCGATATCCACCGTTTCCTCCTCCCCCCCTCACTTTCACAACCCCAGCTATCTACCCAACACACCCACCACCACCACAAACCCCGGCACCCACAAACACTTTTAACCAACCAAAGCTCGTAGCACCACCACCTCACAGCTTCAATTACACAAAACCTATCCAGGATAAAAATGCACCCAAAACAACGCCCGGCACCCTCTAAATCGCGCCCACCTTCCACCAAACTTCCAGATACAGGTAACGTCCCTAAGAACCCACATACTGGAGCTGATCAAGCCAAGGCCTACTCCGTGACCCTCCCCTCCTCTTCCAGCTTTAGCTTCAAAAAATGGGTCATATGTGAGACCCCCATGGAGAAACCCCCTAAGGATGACAGTCCCTCCCCACCATCCGTCAATCAAGATAAAAACCCTTCCCCTAACGATTTAAGATTGTCTCAAATCAGTACCTACACGTCCGACCTCAGTCCCACCACATCACCAAGTCAACCTACCACACCACCCAGCCTCCCAGGCCCCACGTCCACCATCACGAATCCTAAACAGATAGCTAGCAATGACAAAAATCCTGAACTCACGGAATCAACCTCAACTGAGGTGACTCAAAACATTAGCATGTTCTCGTCTTTTTTAGATTTACCAGCTTCCCTTTCACAGAACCTCCTCTCCACCCAACTGCCCAGCCCTATCACAACCCGCACTATCATGCAGCCACTTCGAAAAACGAAACGCCAATTGTCAGACACAGAAAACGGGGATGCCGAGGGAAAAGAAAAAAGAAACAAACGCTAGCAATCCCCAACCCCACCGACCCCACCACCATCCCAACCAATAACAAAACAAGTATCTTTAATCTATCAAACCATATCCTGACTAAACAAGAAACTAACCTTTTAGAAAAAGGCCTGTCGTTCTGTCCTACTAACAACTCTGACCTATTTGAATTATTTAGTGACCTCAACACATATGTTCGTAAACTCACCTTGAAACGACATTTTGCCATAAAAAAAATCCAAGGCACATCACACATAGACCCAGCCAACTTAATAATCACAAATAACGACTCTATCCCATTAGTCTCAGTATCCCCTACAGATATAGCCACAGAAAAATTCATTAACACCAATCTAAAGGGTCGATAAAGATTCTACCCCACCGCCTCTAAGGGCAATTTTATTGACACCTTCTATTCCCTGGTCCTCAATGATTTACAGGAATTATTCACCCCCGACGCTCTCCCCCGCTCCAACCTCACACCATCAGAAAAAGTCGCCCTCAAAACCCTACGCAACAACGCCAACATTATTATCAAACCTGCCGACAAAGGGGGGGGGATTGTCATCCTCAACAAAACGGATTATCTCGAGGAATCCGCCAGATTATTAAGTGACTCCAGACACTATACCCGACTTGACACAGACCCCACAGTAGAACTCAATAAAACCCTCAAAAATTTTATCAATAACGCCTTACTCAACAACATTGTCACTAAAAATGAAAGGAATTTTATTATTAATCACCACCCCAAAACCCAATTTTTCTATTATCTCCCAAAGATACACAAAAACCTCCATAAACCTCCAGGAAGTCCCATCATTTCAGGAATAGACTCAGTCACCAGCAACTTATCCAGATTCATAGACACACATTTACAGGTCCATGTCCAAGCCCTCCCCTCTTACATTAAAGAGAACCCGAGGTGGGGATCTTAGAGTTAAATCTATACACAGAGGCTGGGTCTGGCTATAGTGCCCAGCCTCTGTTGCTAGTTGAATATTCCATAAATCCCCCCTGCTCTCTGCACAAGCTCATAAATTACAGCCGCGCTGGCGACACTGAGCGTGTCGCAGCAGGCTCTGTTTACCATTCTAGTGCCACTCATGCCGCTCCCCCGCCTCCTGCAGAGCGCCGATCCCCGCCCACGTCTCTTCCCTCGCCGCTGATTAGAGAGAAGGGACTCGGGCAGGGAACTGCGCTCTGCAGGAGGCGGGGGAGCAGCGTGAGTGACACTAGAAAAGTAAACAGAGCCAGACAGCGCGGCTGTAATTTATGGGCTCGTGCAGAGCACAGGGGGGATTTAGGGAATATTCAACTAGCAACAGAGGCTGGGCACTATAGCCAGACCCAGCCTCTGTGTATAGATTTAACTCTAAGATTCCCACCTCGGGTTCTCTTTAAGGACTCACAGCACCTCATTAGTTTCCTACAGTCTATACCTTGGCAGGACGACTACATGTGGCTGACCTGCGACGTTACGTCCCTCTACACAAACATACCACATCATTTCGGACTCACTGCCCTACAATACTACCTGCAAACCAATAGCGATATGCCCATAACACAACAAACATTTCTGATAAACTGCATTGAATTCATTCTCCATAACAACTTCTTTACATTCGGAGATAACATATACCAACAAGTCAATGGGGTTTCGATGGGAAGCTCGTTCTCCCCTTCATATGCAAACCTGGCAATGGGCTATCTGGAGCAGATAAAAATGTACAATGAAAACCCTTTTATTAATAACATCATGTTCTATAAACGATATATCGATGACCTAATCTTTATATGGAAAGGCCCCAGCAACCAGATCCCGTCCTTTGTAGATTTTCTTAACTCAAATCCAGCAGGCCTACAGTTTACCTTCCACCATGACCCCAGCTCCATAGAATTTCTAGATCTTGTTCTATACACAAACTCATCCCGTATACTTACTAAGACTTTCTTCAAACCAGTAGATGCCAACAATTACATACACTACCACAGTTTTCACCATCGCCCCTGGACCAAAAACACCCCATATAGTCAATACAAAAGGATATTTCGCAACTGTACAGAGACACAGGTATACAATACCCAATCAAAAATCTTAACCAAAAAATTCACAGCCCGCAGATACCCCAAAAAACTACTGAAAGACGCACAACAGAAAGCAAAGATACAAAACCCCCCACGCTCCACCACCAACACCCAGACTAATGACATACCCCGGTTTATCACAAAATACAGTGCTCAACACTCATCAATCCGTAATATACTCAACAAGAGGTGGGAAATCCTATTACAGGATCCCCACCTCCGTCCCATCCTGACCCCAAAACCAGCAGTCACCTACAAACGTGCCCCCAACCTGCGCGGTATACTGGCTCCCAGCAAGCTACGCACACCCCATACCGACCCCCCCCCCCCCCCCCAATCCCAATAGATGCCCCCACGGGATCTTTTCCGTGTAATCATAGAAAATGCCTTGCCTGTAAATTCATCCACCAGACCACGACATTCCAATCCCAGGTCACCAAAACAGAGCACCAGATCAAATACCATATCAACTGCGAATCAAAATATATAATCTATATCATCACATGCCCATGCCGGCTCCAGTATGTGGGCAGGACCACTCAACCCGCGAGATCAAGAATAGGACTACATAAAAGGAATATAATTAAAAAATACCCTCTCCACAGTGTATCACGACATTTCACCACCCACCACGACAGTAATCCGGAACTTTTCCACATCACACTCATTGACACCATTCCACAAAACCGACTCAACTCGTTTGAGCTTCTTAAATCACGTGAGATGTATTGGATCCAAATCCTAAAATCTCTTACTCCAGGTGGCCTTAATGAACAGCTGGAAAAAATTTATTAATCTACCATCCCCTTAAAGATTACAGATTATTTTTTACCCGTCCTCTCTTGTTTTATCCGTCCTCTCCTTTTATATAAACAGATACTTGGACTTTTAAGTTGCACTGTATTTTTATGTTCATTTTATGGCTTACTTTTATTCACAATATTACTCAAATGTAGACAATCTCTTATTATGGTCAGAGCGGTCAGAATACTTTTTATGGAATTTATGAGCTGCTGTATAATATGTATATATACCCACGTGCAGACTTGTGTTGTTTTTATTGTGTGCACAGATATATGCGCTTTTAAGGTTCTCATGTTCTAAATATGAATGTTCCCGAAGTTACAGAGAGATGTCTCACTATAGAGCATTCGATTTCTGCTAAAACATTTTTTACAAATACAAAGTGCATTTATTCTCTAAATCTATGTGAACCCATAGACTGTTTTATGCTTTGTCCAGTGGAGGGCAGCAGCGCTCTTTGTTCAATATAACTAGATACATGATTAATCACACTTACAGAGTATCTATAAAATTTGATAAAAATGCCCTCCAAATAGCCATACACTCATAGATGTATTAGGACTATTAGACTAGAATATATATTTCGTATATATAATAAATATAGGCAACACGCCATTCATTTCACCCCTTCCCTTCCCTTTTCCAAAATGCCCTCCATAAATACGGAAGTGTGAGATGCGTTCCACACTCTCTGTATAACTTAGAGCGCGCACATGCGCATAAGGATATGGCCACGTCTTACCCGCCCCACCATCCCTTGCGCGCGTCCGCTCATCCTATGCGACGCAGTACACGTATGACAGCCGCCCTCCGGTCCCCGCCCAGCCCCTCCACAATGGCCATACAAACCACGCGGCACAATCTCCCTCTCCGTTTCGCCCCGCCCCCTTCACGTCTTTTCCCGTCACCTCCTCAATTCCCCTCATAAACCCCACACATTGATAGGGCCGGCACAGAGGTGCCAAGCATCATCGAGACAGAACGCTGGTAAGTCTATACTCCCGCCCCCCCTCTCACGCTGTTACAGCCCACAAACAGATACTATCACAGGGCAACAGGTTCACTCTATTGAGAGGTTCTTCACCTCTGATCATACAGCACCACCGTTAAATAGCACATGTCTCCCACTCATGTAGCACTACCCACACATATATTCTCCCCTTAGGATAAACAAACAGCCACACATACAAGCATTTAGACATATCTGAGAAACACACGATATTCCATAATCAACTATCTCATTTCAATTGAGCACTTTTGACACTAGATCACAGTGAAATATAGGTCCTTCTAGTGAAAGCATTTGTATGTTGATACTATCCACCCTGTAAGAATTATGTATTTTTATAACTTACTGAACTTATACAAGTGTGCCACACATAGTATTCTGATGTTTGCTATGTATCTCTGTCATTTTCCAGTGTATTGCTCCTGTCCTTTATTGCCTAAAGAAGCGGGTGGTTGCCCGTGAAACGCGTTGCGACTCTTTACTGGGAGTAATTGAATAAACTGTATATATGTTTTGAAAATCGACAGCCTTTTGGTCTGTTTATGGTTGGCTGGTCCACCACCGCAACCAGAACAATTTTAAACTTTTTAGTTAATTTTATCCTTTCGGCGCCTCTGTACACCTTTGCGCATTCAGAAGTCCACCCTTGGTGGAAGGGGGATCTACCCTACAATTTCCTTCTATCCACAGAGAGCGACGTTTTATTCCTGAGTGGGGACAGGCTTGATCTCCCCACCTGCCTAAACAGTGGTTGCTTTGGAGGCAACCCTGGTTTGTGAGTATATTACTTACACTTCATATTACTTCCCATCCCCTACTAATACATACTACACTATATTGGGCTCTCGGTCTTCTCTCTTTCTATCATGTAGCGAGACCTTGTCTAGCTACATGATATACATTTTTATTTTTAAAAACGGCTGTGCTGCCCCCTGGCGGATTTTAATAAACCGCCAGGAGGGTTAACCTCCATACCTATGTAAACCTGTTCATGATTATTTATCCCATGTATACCCTATCCTAACAACTTGGGGTGCCACCTCCCACCGTTTATCATCTCCCCTACTAGGGTTACTCCCTGTGATAATTATCCAGCGGTCCTTTAGGTATTTAGGTTGCAGTGTGACCCACCGGAGACTTCATATCTGCGTAGAGACGAAATTGTCCACATAGTCAACATTGTGGTTGCCCAATAGCAACCCACATATGGAAGTAGTGTTATTTTGCTCAGTTGGTTCCTATATCTAAAAATACTACATTTGTAACTCCTGGTGTTCTCGGTTTCTCCCTTTTTAGTTTCCAGTCCCTGGAGTTTGACACCCAAATTCTATCCACCAGATACACTGCATTCCTCAGAAGAGTGTCACTTTCACTTAAAGGGAACCTGAACTGAGTAAAATTATTTAAAATAAACCCCTGATGTAGCTGCAAATGAATATTACATACTTACCTCACCGCCAGTTCCTCTCAGAAGCTCACCATTTTCCTCTGACAGTGATCCCTTCTAGTTCTGACAATATTTTGTCAGAACTGAAATATATTGTAACGTCTGAAACTGTGGCGGCTGCGGATGCGCAGGATAGATCCGCAGCCGCCTTTGTTCCTTGTTCACAGGCCTTATCCGTCCCGGCGGCGTGCAGCACGCCGGGAACGGCATTGTCTCTGGCTCATAGGGTCTCTGTATCGCGCGGGCGCGCGCAGAGACAGGACCTTTATGCTGGAAGAAGGCACGTCAGCTGACCTGCCGGTCGGCTAACGTCAGGAGTGACTCGCGCTGCTAGGATGGCAGTTATATACGATGATCCTGATTTAGCCATAACGTCAGAAAGGAAATTGAAGACACTCAGGCAGGGGCATAATCCTGTTGAAACTTATGCAGCTGAGTTTAGGAGATGGGCAGTCTCAGCCAGATGGGAGAAATACGCACTCTTAGATTGTTTTTTGTCAGGGTTATCCGATGCAGTTGCCGACTTGATGTTGGGGCACCCCGAACCTAAATCATTGGATGAAGCCATCTCACTGGCTGTTAAAATTGATCGGCGAGTTCGCTATCAGAAGCAAGCTTGAAGTAAAGGTCCAGGGAGACATGCTTCTGGTACCTTTTCTGCTTCAATGTCTTCCTCTCCACCTCGTGATGAGCCAATGCAAATTGGGCAAACCAAGCTCACAGAGGTCGAGAAAAACAGGAGACGCAATGAAAAATTATGTCTTTATTGTGCTGAGAAAGGGCATATAGTGGCTGCTTGTCCCAAGAAGGCGGAAAACTATCACCTAGGAGTAGCTGGAGGTACTACCCTAGGCGATCCAGTCTTACCTCTAAGCAATAAACGTTTATTACTCCCGTGTTCTATCACCTGGAGGGAGCAGGTTCACTCCACTCAGGCGTTTATAGACTCGGGTTCGGCTGTGAATGTCATGGCTTATGATTTTGCTGTCAAATTTGGTTTTCCTTTAACTCCTGTGGGACATCAGGTACGGATTACCGCAGTGGATGACTCCCCTTTACCAATTAAACAGTCCATCACCCAGACTCCTGTGTTGTTGTGTCAGTTAGGAGTCTTGCATAAGGAACAAATACAGTTTCTGGTACTCAAAACGTCCACCTCCACTGTCATTCTGGGTATGCTCTGGCTTAAAAAACATTCTCCTCAGATTGACTGGAGTTCCAGACAGTTGTTAAGCTGGTCTCCTTATTGCCATCATTATTGCCTGGAGAATGTTACCTTAGTTGCTACTGATATTCAAGTGGAAGGGACTCCTGAGTCGTCCTCGGAACCCCCTGAGATGGATTCCTGGGTGGATTGGGTACCTACGTTAAGCCCATTCCAACAGGACGTCCCTGAAGGGAAACCAGATGGGGTTCTATTCGTTCCAATGCAATTCAGATTTAAGATTCTTCATGCATTCCATACCCATAAAAATGCTGGTCATCCAGGGATTGCTCGCACACAGGAGTTGTTAGACCGTTGCGTCTGGTGGCCTTCGCTAGTGTCAGATTGTAAGGAATTTGTCAACAATTGCTCCGTTTGCGCTAGGAGTAAGTCGTCTAGATGGGCTCCTGTGGGTAGTCCCTTCCAGTGCCTGAGCAGCCCTGGACCCATGTGTTCATGGACTTTGTGGGCGAACTGCCTAGATCAGAGGGTAAAACAGTCATATGGGTGGTAGTCGATAGGTTCAGTAAGATGGCTCACTTTATTCCCTTGGATGGACTCCCCACTGCACAAGAGTTGGCAGGGCTCTTCATCCGTCACATTTTCAGACTGCATGGAATTCCGGAAAATGTGGTGTCAGATAGGGGAGTCCAGTTCGTCTCCAGGTTTTGGAAAGCCTTCTGTCATCATATGGGAATTAATCTATCGTTTTCCTCCGGCTACCACCCACAGACTAACGGGCAGACCGAAAGGGTCAACCAATCTTTAGAGCAGTTCCTTAGATGTTATGTGGCTGATGCTCAGATGGATTGGGTCAAATTCTTGCCTTTTGCGCAATTTGCCCATAATAATTTGAAATGTGCCTCCTCGGGATTCTCCCCTTTCCAAATGGTAATGGGGAAATCACCGAAGTTCTCTCCGCTACCGGTGGTGTCATCACCATTCTCGGCCTTGGAGGAGTGGCAAGGGACATTGAAAGAGATCTGGGGAAAAGTCAAAGAGAATTTGAAAAAGGCTTTTTCTACCCAGAAAAAACAAGCGGATAGGAAACGTTCTGTGGAGTGGAATTTTCTCCCAGGAGATTTAGTGTGGGTTTCTACTCGACACTTGGCCCTAAAGCAACCCTCTGCTAAATTGGGTCCCAAATTCATAGGGCCATACCCTGTGTCCAAAAGGGTCAACAATGTTACCTATGTTGTCTCGCTCCCACCCAGCTTCAGGGGTGGTAGAACGTTTCATGTATCTTTGTTGAAACCTGCTGTGCAGGTGGATTCCTCTCCCCCCCCTGTGGTGATTGATGGAGAAGCAGAGTATGAGATAGAGCAGATCTTGGATTCTCGGGTGGTGCGTAACTCCTTACAGTACCTGGTCCACTGGAGAGGGTATGGTGCAGAGGAGAGATCTTGGGTACCACTTTCTTGCATGCATGCAGAAGAACTCAGGGAGGAGTTTCATAGAATGCACCCTGATAGGCCGGGTGGATCGTGTCCGGAGTCCACGGCTAGAGGGGGGGGTACTGTAACGTCTGAAACTGTGGCGGCTGCGGATGCCCAGGATAGATCCGCAGCCGCCTTTGTTCCTTGTTCACAGGTCTTATCCGTCCCGGCGGCGTCCAGCACGCCGGGAACGGCATGGTCTCTGGCTCATAGGGTCTCTGTATCGCGCGCGGAGACAGGAACTTTATGCTGGAAGAAGGCGCGTCAGCTGACCTGCCCGTCGGCTGACGTCAGGAGTGACTCGCGCCGCTAGGATTGGCTGATTGCTAGGGGGCGTGGCGCTGAGCTCTCCTCGGCTTTTTAAGCCTTCACTGTTCATTGGCAACTCGTCTGCTGTTGCGAATACACTCATGTTAGCGCTCAGACCTAGTGAGGTTCCAGTTGATAGATGTATATGCAGTTTTTGCGATATACATCTATCTATAGTTAGTTATTATTACATTGTATTTCTGATAACCTGTGCTGTGTATGATTCTGGCTACTCTTTGACCTTGCTATTGCTAAACGATTCTGTACCTCTGCCTTTCTGACTTTAGTTGCTGAACCGTTGCCTGATATTAACTACTCTCTTGCCTGCCGTTTTGGTACTGTCTCTGCCTGCCTGTTATCGTACTTTGCCTGTCTGACTACTCTACTCACCAGTGGGCCCTAGCCACTGGTAAGGTGCTCTGGCCATTAGAACCCACCAGCCCCTCTGGTGAGGTTCAGACTCACTTGTATAAGCTCCAGTGACTGTTAGTACCTTGCCAGCTCCTCTGACAAGGTCTTGCAAAACTATTCAGGCACTGGTGCTGTTAGTACCTTGCCAGATCCTCTGACAAGGTCTTCCTAAACTATTCAGTCACTGGTGCTGTTAGTACCTTGCCAGCTCCTCTGACAAGGTCTTGCTAAACTATTCAGTCACTGGTGCTGTTAGTACCTTGCCAGCTCCTCTGACAAGGTATTGCTAAACTATTCAGCCACTGGTGCCGTTAGTACCTTGCCAGCTCCTCTGACAAGGTCTCGCTAAACTATTCAGTCACTTGTGCTGTTATTACCTTCCCAGCTCCACTGGAAAGGTCTAGTTTAACCATTCAGTCATATGTACTGTCAGTACCTTACCAGCTCCTCTGGTAAGGTTTAGCCAAACTTCTTTAGTTCTTTCATTATTAGTACTTTCCCAGCTCCTCTGGTAAAGGTATTGTTAACTGTGTTAATAGACCCTCCAGCTCCTCTGGAGAAGTCTATACTGTTGCAGCTAGTACCCACCAGCTCCTCTGGTGAGGTCTACCACTGTTCTCGCAGCTAGTACCCACCAGCTCAGCTGGTGAGGTCTAACACTGTTGTTGCAGATAGTACTCACCAGCTCCTATGGTGAGCAAAAGCTCGGTATACAGAGGTGCCAGAGTAGAGTAAAACGTTTTAAAAACCGTTTAAAAGCAGAGGGGGATGTTGGGGTGGACTTACCTCCCTCTTACAAAAAAGAAAACTCACGCGAGTCTCGATAAAACAGAATTGACAAATAATTTATTCAACTCCACAAATGCAACGCGTTTCGCGGGCGTGACCCCGCTTCCTCAGGCAAAAATGGGAGCACAACTCAGTGGGTCAAGCAGTAGGTTTGAGCTGCAGACTCGAGTGAGTTTTCTTTTTTGTAAGAGGGAGGTAAGTCCACCCTAACATCCCCCTCTGCTTTTAAACGTTTTTTTTAAACGTTTTACTCTACTCTGGCGCCTCTGTATACCGAGCTTTTGCTGATCTTCTAGTCCACCCTGGGTGGAGGGGTGCATCCCCATCTACTATCTACAGAGAGCGACTTCTTAACCTGAGTGGAGTCAGGTCCTAATGCTCCCCACCTGCATTTAAAGTGGTTGCCTATGGGTAACCCGTGTTTGTGAGTATATACACATAAAATTGTATTGAACTCTTCATTTTACCTGACAATACTGCACCATATTGGGCTCTCGATTATCTTCTTGTTTTTAAGCATCCTATGGTGAGATCTATCCATTTATTCTACTGTTGCACCAAACACCACACCTTACTCTCAGCTAGCTATACTAGTATTATTGGTGATACTGCAGATCACCACATAATCAGGTATAGCGTCTGTATTATTGGTGATTCTGCAGATCACCAATGATCAGACATCTGAGTTGCAGCACACAATCGCCACATATACCAGTTGCTGTCAGTTATATATAAACTGCTGTCAGTTACAACTGAATGTACAAGGTAATGTCCATATTTCCCTATGGCTCAAGTGGGCGATATTACAGTTTAAAGAAAACCTGTACTGAAAATAAAAGTAAAAATAAGCATACACAAGTCATACTTACCTTCCATGTAGTCTACTCCTCAGTGTCTTTCTCCTGTCCTGCGTCCTATTTGTTCACTGTGATCAAGGGAATTTTCCTTCCTCCATTTTGAAAATAGCCATTACCCATAACAGCTTTCTGGTCAGCACACAGTTAAACTGTAACATCGCCCACTTGAGCCATAGGGAAACATGAACATTACTGGGCACATCAGTTTTCCTCTCAGCTATAACTGACAGCAACTGATATTTTACTGACAGCAACTGATATATTTCAGATCTGACAAAATATTGTCAGAACTGGAAGGGATTATTGTCAGAAGAAAATGATGAGCTTCTGAGAGGAACTGATGGCAAGGTATCTCTGTAATTTTCATTTGAAGTTACCTCATGTGTTTATTTTAAATATTTTTACTCAGTACAGGTTCTCTTTAACAGTGTGCTGATCAGGAAGCTGTTATGGGGTAATAACCATTTTCAAAATGGAGGACAGAAAATTCCAATTATCACAGTGGACAAACAGGCCACGGGAGAGCAGAGAGAGATGGATGAGTAGACTACACAGGAAGTACACTTAAAGGGAACCAGAGAGGATTCAATATACATACCTGGGGCTTCCTCCAGCCCCATATGCACGGATCGCTCCCACGCCGCCGTCCTCCGCTGCCTGGATCCGCCGCCACCGGGTCCCGTCATTGCCGTGAGTCGGCAAGTCGGCCGGTGGACGCGGCCAATTCTCCGCATTACAGGGTGCTCTCTCTCCATACAGATACGCATGTGGCTGCTTACTGCGCTGCCGCATGCGTACATGTATGGAGGGAGCCCCTGTGATGCGGACAATTGGCCGCGTCCGCCGGAAGTGACGGGCCCGGTACCGGCGGATCCAGGAAGCTGAGGACGGCGGCGTGGGAGCGATTCAGGCTTATGGAGCTGGAAGAAGCCCCAGGTATGTATAAAATCATTTTCTTTTTTCAACCCCCCGTTCCTCTCTGGTTCCCTTTAAGGTTTAAATAGACCACAGAGCAGGCCTTGTCTATACTAATAGATAAGTAGCCGAGGCTCTTTAAAAATTACCACAGGTGCCTAACTTCTGAGTTTTTCTTGAATTGTTGTCATTGTTTACAACTCCCAACATGTTATCATTGTTTGACTCCTGAGTTGAACAGCCAGAGTCCTGAAGTAATGGCTGCATGTGTATAGGTAACTACTGGTCTTAATGTATAAGTACAATGACTCTGTTGGATAAGCCTGCATGGCCTGGGTCGTTCAGCACGGGTCCTTCTGATGAAGGGTGTTTTTGGTAATTTTGAGAGATTTGAAAATGTTGGAAGTCCCTGATCCAATAGTGCTATAAAAGGGTTTGGTTTGAGAGGGACTCCTTCCTTGTGCAGCTTCAGGAGTCCATAAAATAATGGTTTAGCTTATGGTACATCTTATTTGACCTATCATCCTTTATTGTAGAACTGAACTATAAGATACAAAGAGAGAATTCAGAATGTTGACATACGAAGTAGTGATGTATTTTTATTTCCACAACAGATTCCAGGTATGTCCCCAAATTCAGTGGCAAAATGTCTGTAATGGTTCTCATTTATTCAGGTCATTGTAAAGCCAAAATAAAAATAAGGTACATCTAACTGGACTTCCTGCTGTGTTGTAGAAAATGTTTTGTCTCTAGTACTAATAACTTCTTCAGTTCAAATGAAGTGAGAGAAGAAATACCAGCACCCTTGTATGTACAGATAATTCACTTTCTCTGGGTAACTAAGTCACCTGACACTATTTTGTAACCACAAAAAAGCTATTCCTCCAGGATCCTTCACCCCTGATATCTTCACCTGCCGGAGATACACATAGAGGGCACACTTCCCTTGTGCAGACTGGTCACGACTGGAGGTAGTTACGGGACCCGGTACCGGAGGTGCAGGTGGCGTCAGAGAGATCCGTGTGCATGGGGCTGGAGGAAGCCCCAGGTATGTATAAAACTTTTTTTTCGTCTCTGGTACACTTTGAGTCTATCTTGAAGCCAATCCTGATGTTATTTCCTCCCTTAGGACCTGTTTCCACTTGTGATGCACGCGTTTGCAAGACGCGCGGCGTTGCTTCCTGGTGTGCGGATACACAGACGAATCCCATCATCCGTGCCATGCACGGGTATGAGATTCGCAGCCTCCCACACCATTTCGGATAGAAAGGTCTGCCAAATCGCTAGCGAAATTGATTTGGCCGGCGGCTCTGTTCTACCCTATGGTAGCGTTTCACTGTGCAATTTGCCTGCGGGGAAACTCTGTGGATTCGGCAAGGAAACCGCGCCAGTGGAAACGGGCCCTAACTCTCCTCTACCTGTGTATGCATTGCCCGCCCTCTTCCCAGTCTTCAAGGACTCAGCTCTGCAATAGAAAGTACATTGTCTCAGCATGAGAAATATTGGCCAATCAGAGAGGAACAGAGGTGTGGGAGGGGAAAACAGGAAGGAAAGAGGCTTCAGCCAATCAGGCTGCATTAGTTAACTCTGAGAGTAAAGTAAAGAGGCAAAAAAAAGACAACCCAGTATGCCCTGCAACTTCCTTTGTGCGGCAATGTACCAAATAAGAGTCAGGTAAACTGGGGAATGATCATTTATCAACAAAAAAAAGTAATAGTGATTTTTAACTTTTGGATTGTCAGGTTAGCATCCTTATTACCTGTCTACCAGATGCAAATAAAGAATTGATTTCTGATTTTATGCCCGACAGTTACACTTTAAGAACAGTGTACACAAAACCTGACTCCTCACAATAACAGGTCTGAAGAGTTCGCATCCAGCCCGCTAATTTCCTTTTAAGAACATCCAAAGGCATCCTATTTAAGTATTTCCTATACAGCAATCCTGTTTTTAAAATGAACTACATTAAAGAATATTGATTTTTGTATTTGCATTTTTTAAAATCAAGCTATTTAGCGAGCGCTGCAAAATGTAGTCTTCCATAACGCAAGCCTGCGCTACATGAACATCACTAGCGAAAATGGAATTACAACGAACAAAGCAGCAGCTAAAAGCAGTTTTTAGATAAGAACGGAAAATGTTTGTCCTGTACAAGGACAGCATTTTACATTTCAGCATAAACACACTCCCTGACTCCCCCTGTGAGCTCATTAAGAGAAAGCAGAAGCAGCCTTTATCTCTGCTCAGGATTGTAATCAGTAGCTCTTCCCTATGTGTGTCACAGCTGAACTGGATGGACGCAATGCGTCACTGCAGATAATATCAGCCAGCTACTGACGCAAGGTGGCTGTATAGAAGAACAACATTGAAATGGGAACATAAAAGTTAACAGTGAGTGACGTTTGAATCTACGTATCAGTGCTGTTCAGGTTACTGAGCGAAGCTGCAATCCTTATTAACAAGCTCACAGATTAGAATTAAACATTGTAAAATAATGACATATAAAACCTAGCATAAATCTTTTAGCCCTAAAATCAGCAAGACAGTGCCTTCATTTTTAGTGACATATTGTTTCAGTTATTTCATGTTTTGGTGTAAAGCAGTTCATTTGGGGGCAACTCCCAGAGTACTGGTGCATTGGGACATCAGGTTTGGACAGGAAAGTATAGGGAGAAATAGCAGGTTAAAGGATACATGAGGTGACATGTGACATGATGAGATAGACATTTGTATATACAGTGCCTAGCACACAAATAACTATGCTGTGCTCCTTTTCTTTCTCTGCCTAAAAGAGTTAAACATCAGGTATGTAAGTGGCACTTCCTGTCTGGGTCAGGACTGGGTCAGACTACAATGTGACCCTCACTGATAAGAAATTTCAACTGTAAGGGCCCGTTTCCACTTGTGCAGTGCGAAATCGCCACATAATCACCGCTGACGAAATCGCATGTGGGTGCGATTCCGCATGCGTTTTTTGCCATGATTTCACATAGGTTAGGGTAAATGTGATTTTAACCATGTCACTGCCTGTGTGAATTTACATTAGTTTATATGCAAAATCGCGGGAAAAAACACATGCCAAAACCGCATGCGATTTCCCTATTACCGTATATACTCGCAAGCAAGCCGAATTTTTGACCCCCCAAAAGTGGGCCAAAAGTTGGGGGATCGGCTTGCTTGCGAGTCATGGGTGGATAGGTGCTGTCCCTCCCCGCTCCCCCCGCGGCCGCCGCCGCTGCTATTACCTTAGGCGGCGCCGCTTCCTCTATCCCCGTCCTCCTCCGGTAAGTAACTCATTCACAGCAGCGCGCCCCCCGCTGCTGTGATGACGCAGGAAACCATAGAGAGCGGTTCCCATAGTAACGGCATCGCCGCTACAGGAAGCCGCTCTCTATGGTTTCCTCGTCATCACAGCAGCGAGAGGCGCGCTGCTGTGAATGAGTTACCGGAGGAGGACGGGGATAGAGGAAGCGGCGCCGCCTAAGGTAATAGCAGCGGCAGCCGCGGGGGAGCGGGGAGGGACAGCACCTACCCACCCACCTACCCACCCATACTGGGGCACTATGCTAGCTATATGGGGCACTATGCTAGCTATATTGGGCACTATACAAGCTATACTGGGGCACTATACAAGCTATAATGGGGCACTATACAAGCTATAATGGGGCACTATACTAGCTATAATGGGGCACTATACTAGCTATACTGAGCACTTAGCACTTCACTAGCTAAACTGGGGCACTTCACTAGCTATACTGAGCACTATACTAGCTATACTGAGCACTATACTGGCTATACTGAGCACTATACTGGCTATACTGAGCACTATACTGGCTATACTGAGCACTATACTGGCTATACTGAGCACTATACTAGCTATAATGAGCACTATACTAGCTATACTGAGCACTATACTAGCTATACTGAGCACTATACTAGCTATACTGAGCACTATACTAGCTATACTGGGGCATTTTACTAGCTATACTGAGCACTACCTACCTATACTGGGCACTATACTAGCTATACTGGGACATACTGGGGGGATCACGCGGCCAGCGTTTCCTACCCCCGGCTTACATGAGGGTCAATCATTTTTTCCTGTTTTTTGGGGTAAAAGTGGGTGGGTCGGCTTACATGCGGGTCGGCTTGCTTGCGAGTATATACGGTAAATACATTGCGTGCAATACTCATGCATTCCACACGCAAGCGAATTCTGTGGGCTCTGCCGTGCAGAAAAATCCTGCACAGAAAAACGCTCAGGAAAACTGACAAGTGGAAACAGGCCCATCCACTTGTGTTGTCTATCTATGCGAATCTGCATGCAGGAAACGCATGCAGATTTGCTCTAGTGGAAACGGGCCCTTAAACACTTTCCTAGCAGAGAATGGCTTTTGAGAGCAGGAAAGAGATAAAAAGGGACAACAGTGCAAAGATTTTAGCTCTGGCATACTTCAATGAATTTGTCATTGAGCAAAAACAATAAAACAGTAAAAACGTAAAAAGTAAATTTAAATATAAAATAAAACTGTGGAATATCTTAAGTAGTCATTTTTAGGAGGAGCAGGATAGATACAATAGCTTATTTCATTAGTTTACTTTCACCTCAGGTGTTCTTTAAGCGTGAGGGTCTCTGGTGCTATTAAAGAAGAACTTTTCTGAAGGTAACTTAAAGAGGAACTGTACTGAAAATTACATAATTAGTAAAATTGTTTATTTTCTTAAAATATTACTTTACAAATTAAGTCAGTCTGCCCATTTTTAGTGCCGTCAGGTGCAGCTCTGCAGAATATTTGTATAGTGTTCCAAAGCCAGTGGGAAATAATTATCTGACCTCCCAGAATGCTCTGGGAGGATAATTCCACATAGTCTAGCTATACACCAATATACAGTATAGATATAGGATATGTTTCTGATGCTGAAACCAGGGTAATTAACTTAAAAGTGGGTATCCTGAATATTATTACATTGTAATATATGTCCCTATGGTGCCCTTTTAATGACTGAAATTGAATTATATACTGCCGATATTCTACTTCAGCTTTACCTAACTCGCCTCTTGCGTCATCCCTCCCTTTACTGTCTCCCAAAGGTGCCCAATACGTCTAGCGATGTCTGGGCAGAGCAACCAAGAGACAGATCTCTCTCTGATTGAGATTTTCCATCTTGCTTGATCGTTACATTTGACCGATTTCAGATGAGCATACTCATTGCGGCAGAGATTTTAATCCAATTCAATAAAGAGCAGGTGCAGAGACGAGCAACAAAATTGATACGTGGGATGGAGGGTCTTACCAAGAAAGGTTAGATAAACTGGGTTTATTTAGTCTAGAGAAAAGACACCTTAGAAGGGATCTAATTAACATGTATAAATACATCAGAGGGCAATATAATAGCTTGGCGGATGAGCTTTTTGTCCCTAGGCCTTTTCAAAGGACTAGAGGACATGATCTGCGCATGGAGAAAAAAACGTTTTAGCCATTTATTTAGGAAAGGGCTCTTTACAGTAAGAGTGATTAAGATGTGGAATGCATTGCCACAGGAAGTCGTTATGGCAAACTCTATACCTGCATTTAAAGGGGGCTTAGATGCTTTCCTTGCGTTGAAAGACATCCATGGCTACAATTACTAGGTAATGCCTAATGATGTTGATCCAGGGATTTTATCTGATTGCCATCTGGAGTCGGGAAGGAATTTTTCCCTTTTGGGGCTAATTGGACCATGCCTTGTAAGGGTTTTTTCGCCTTCCTCTGGATCAACAGGGATATGTGAGGGAGCAGGCTGGTGTTGTACTTTGTACTGGTTGAACTCGATGGACGTACAGTATGTCTTTTTTTAACCAAAATAACTATGTAACTATGTAACGTCTCTAAAATAAAAAATCACTAGATGTAAGGCCTCCTTCATGCTAACTCTCCTACGTTCTCATAAAAGCAACACTACCCCCTACTTAATGCCTAACACTATCCGTGCCTTCCTGCACATCCAGCACCCAAATTATACACCAAACGCAGCTATAGCCTTAATTAACATTGTGGTCTACGGTATCATGATAGCAGCTGGTTATGATGTTAAGGATAATACAGGAACATATTTTTTTCATTTTTCTGTCTACTGTGTACTACCTCAGATGTGTATGTATGTTAAGAGGCCTTGGAAGAACAAAGATAAATTGAGAGCCCAATATAGTGTAATATTGTTAAAGGGAACCAGAGAGGATTCAATATACATACCTGGGGCTTCCTCCAGCCCCATACGCACGGATCGCTCCCACGCCGCCGTCCTCCGCTGCCTGGATCCGCCGCCACCGGGTCCCGTCATTGCCGCGAGTCGGCAAGTCGGCCGGCGGACGCGGCCAATTCTCCGCATTACAGGGTGCTCTCTCTCCATACAGATACGCATGTGGCTGCTTACTGCGCTGCCGCATGCGTACATGTATGGAGGGAGCCCCTGTGATGCGGACAATTGGCCGCGTCCGCCGGAAGTGACGGGCCCGGTACCGGCGGATCCAGGAAGCTGAGGACGGCGGCGTGGGAGCGATTCAGGCTTATGGAGCTGGAAGAAGCCCCAGGTATGTATAAAATCATTTTCTTTTTTCAACCCCCCGTTCCTCTCTGGTTCCCTTTAAGTTGGTTGTGGTTTAAAGCAAAAAATCTTAGATATACTCACAAACATGGGTTACCCATAGGCAACCACTTCAAGGGCAGGTGGGGAGTATTAGAACCTGACCCCACTCAGGTTTTTAAGATGTCGCGCTCTGTAGATAGAAAACGGGGTAGCACCCCTCCACCGAGGGAGAATCAAGATTTCAGCAAAGCTTGGTGTACAGAGGCGCCAGATTAGAATAAAAACGTTTAAAAAACGTCTAAAAGAGGGGGATGTTTAGGTGGACTTACCTCCCTCGAAAATATAAAACTCAATTGAGTCACAATATATCAATACAACATTTTTTTTATTCAACTCCACTTAGTGCAACGCGTTTCGCGGGTGTGGTCCCGCTTCATCAGACAAAAAGGAGTATAACTCAATGGGTCTAAATGCAGACGTGAGCACCTCTGTATGTTATGAGGCCAGTCGGGCAGCTGGCTTTTGAAGGTATTGTCACCTGGCTCAAGGAAGCTGTTAAGGTGATTGTCCATATGTCAATGAACCTACGTTTGCATTAAGTACCTCTGGTAGCAGGGAACTGCTAATTAGCAGCCACTTGAAGAACAGGCTGGTCTGCATGGCTTTTGAACTCTGTGTACATGTAGACAGCCCATTGTCCCAATATACAAATCAAGACTACCAGAGTCTGGGGACTTCAAAGGCTATCAGGAAACTCTGGAATTTACATATGACCAGGAAGCCAGGCAAGTTGTCACCCGTCTCCTGGAGATGGGAAATCTCTGACAGATCAAAAGTAGAACAAACTGGGAATTAAATTATGTCTGGAAATTTAATTAAAACTAGTTCCCCCCCCCCCCCCCCACCCCCCTTCCAAACGGGCTTGCAGCTTCAAGGCAAATCTCCCAGCATAAGAGGCAGGGGCAGATACCTAAAATCAGTCCGCTCCTGACGGTAGCTGAAGGTAGGTGGATTCCTGGTCCAAGCTAGGTGGACTCCTGGTCCAACCAGAACTGTGTCCGTCCACAAAACCAAGCCCAAGGTTCTTCTATCTTGATTCCTGTTTATTTTGGTAAGCAAATATCCTTTTGTGTATCTTTGTAACTTTTATTTTGTAACTTTTACTCTGTTTTTGTAAATCTTTTGTATATATTACTTTCTGCATTGTTCCACTTTTTTCTGGAATATTAAATCGGGATTTAATAAGTTTGACTTCTGCTGTACTAAGCTAACGCTCATAGCCTAGAAGAGTCTGCAGTGTAACTTGCGTTACAAAGTTCAGTGCCTGATTGTGCTTTGCTACTGTACGATTGTACTGTGTGTGTGCGTGGCGTTCCCGTATTCGGCCTAAAGTGCAAAGCTGACCCGAATACGAAAACGCGGATCGCATGCAGATCATTCGACAGCAGAGTAGAAGCGTCTAGCGGCAGCTAGTGGTGGCAGTGAGAAATGTTTGAGGGGCGACAACCTTGTTGTAGCTTGACTAAGGCTGCTTCCCTCTCGATCTGGTAAAACCCGCCGTCGTGAACTGTATCTGCAGGCTTGCCGCGAGGCCGGTTCCTGACATACGGCATCACCAAAATTGCCTGCCTTGGCTTGAAGGACTAAAGAGGAATTTCAGAATCCTAGAATACGTACCACAAGCATTTCTCTATTTACAATGATTTCGTGGTGTTAACATCATGCTAGGCCACTGCGCTGTCCTAGAAAAATGGCGGCTGGGAGGGATCAACGCTGGCAACTGTCTTTTCGGTCAAGTCACAACCATTTAAAGCGGATCCGAGATGAAAAAGTAACTGTAACAAGTAACTTGTCTATATACAGTATCTTACCTAAAGTTTAGATAGTTTACACAGCAAATCTAGCTACAAACAGCTTAAAAAGTTTATGATTATTTATTGCTGTGATACAATGAGGGCAGCCATGTTCTGTTTGTCACACTACACTGAGGCAAGCTGATAGCATCTCCAGCTCTCAGCTTGTGGAAAATTTCACTCCCCCCTCCTCCTGCTCTCTGCCTCTGAAATCTCTAGCTAGTAACCTCCTCCTCTTCCTGCCCAGACTGAGCTCCCATAAGCACTTTCTACCTGGGACTGAGTGCCAAGGCTCTCTGAAAAAATGTGGACGAGGCTTGTTTAGTTTATAGGGAATTAGAATATTAAAACAAAACAAAAAAAAAAGTATTTGGTTTGAGGAATGTCCTATAAACTATATGAAAGGAACACAATTATGCAATGAGTAAAAGTTTATCTCAGATCCACTTTAATAAAGAACTTTTCTTTTTAAGCAGTACAATTTAGGCCGGTTTCACACTTATTAATTGTGGTGCAATGAGGTGTGAAAGGGAACTTAAAGAACATACGAGGTGACATAAATAAACTAGCTTTACTTACCTGAGGCTTCTTCCAGCCCCTAGTGGTCACTTTGTCCCTCGCCACAGCTCCGGTCTTCTCTACGATCCCGCTGGCAGGCTCTGAAGCATGGCCAACACCCTTTGGCAGGGGCGCGTCTTGTGGGCACATACCCGCGCAGAAGACTCCGACCCGCTGGGGGTAACCCATACTTCAGAACCTGATAGAGTGACCTGAGAGAAGACCAGAGCTGTGGGGAGGGACAGAGTTACCACTAGGGGATGGAAGAAGCCCCAAGTAAGTAAAGCCATTTTATTTATGTCAACTCGTATGTCCTTTAAATAACAAGTTGATAGGCATGGTCAATATTTCCATACACCTAGAATATCCAATATTTCCATACACCTAGAATATCCAATATTTCCATACACCAAAACATCAGCAGAGGCTGCAATTGTGAGGTCACACACTAGAGGGGAAGGAGGCGTGGTGAAGCTACGCGGCTGCTAGCACCGCAAGGAAGTACGGAAGTTCCAGCTCCGACCAGGCGCCTCAGCTCACACCATTTCCGTAACCCAGGGAGCCGGGCTAACCAGCTACACAGCCCGACGCTGCTCTCCGTCCAGTCTCTCGCACCCTGCTGCCGGCCGGGGCGGGTGAGATTAAGCGGCTCCCGAGAATATCACTTCATTGCCCCTGCACGGATCAAGACGGGTGAGACGTATATAATGCAAACTGTATATATTTTCATGCCATATCAGGAATGAGCTACCTTCAATGGGATATTTGAAATACTCTCCAGTAAGAGACGTTACTCTATAGGATTATATTTCTTGGACATACAGCCAGTTAATTACTGTGATTCTTCAGTGCATAGTGAAAACTATCCTGCAGCCTGCACTCCATTTATTCCCACTGGGTTTACGTATTTTTAATTTTTATTTTTATCTTTGTTTTTATGGACTTTTTACACTATTGAGGGAGATTCTTCCTGATCATTTAATCATTTATTTAATAATAACGATTTAATATTAGCGCAGTCTGTTAGTTTATTCATTGAATGTTAGAATTGATCACCACCGAAGTAAGGAACAGCTAAGCCAATGGTACGGAGAGGCTTACCCAGTTTGACAGGCAGTCCTTGCAAGATGGTACCAGTATAGACCACATGTACACTCTTGGTGATAAAAAATGCCCCATCACACCATGTGGAGGCTGCCCAAACAGCTCATGATATAGAGCGCAAAACAAGAAGATACACTGGTACACTGGCAGTGAGTGACATAGATAAAAGCAGTGCACACATAGCCAAGTCATGGCATCGATTAAGGGGTGCTAGAGTATTCTTACAACATGTTAATTACCTGCAATCAGGCCTGACTTTGCTCAAGCAGGATATGAAAACGTTAAGGGTACCCACAGCTCATCGTGATGGCAATGTGGGACTTACAATGGTGACTTAGGGCAATGAAAGTAGCAAAATTGACGCAAGGCCACAGGAAACTTTGCAGTGCGTTTCCACGTGATCCAAGCCTACCGCACAGATTATGCAGCAATGTAAGTCTGTGGCAAGTGTGAATGCATGATCGCGGTTGTGGCACACAGGAGCAGAGCGACAAAACTTCAGTGACGTACTTCCAGTCCAGCAGGGAGCACGTGGGGGAAAGAGCTATACATATTACCCTGTTGGCGCACTCTGCCGCAGGGTAACATGCACTGGGAAATGGGGCGGTGTGATCGTCTTGCCCCGGGCTCTCTTGCAGCAGGACAATCGCATCCCGCCATGTGTAAATGTAGCCTATGAAAATCATTGCTAATGAAATTGTTCAGGATCGATTGGGCCCATTCTCTGATTTCATACAATTCAGTAAGAATAATTTAATCAAAAAATTATGGTATGTTAAAAGTGGGGACTTCACATGTGGACCGATGTCCTAAATGAATCCTAAACATCAATTCTCTCCTCCTCATGATTTGTCTTTTCTTCCTTTTCAGATGTTGCTGAAGACTTAAATGAAATGGTTTACAGCAAATTATACTTTGATACAGTTGTTACTCCTTCAATCCTTGTCCCTTGTATTCTTGTACTACTACATAAACAGTGATGCAAAAAAAAAAACCAAAAAAAACCCCATAGTCTATTTTGAGTAATGAGAACTATGAATATCAGTAAGAAACTCACCTTGGTCGTTTTCTGCTATTGATTTTGCTATTACTATCACCTCATGCTGGAGGAGGGTTTGACAGCATGCAGCAGTAATGGCAAAATCAATAGCTACTAAACCTATTCTGTGTTCAGTCAGCTACAACCTCTAAAAGTAGATTTTTCTTCTGTAAGTTCTCCCATAGTACCCCTAAGCTGCCTTCTAGGGAAGATTTCTGCCCTGATTTATTATAGTGAAAAAATATGGTCACTATAAAAACAAAAGAAATCAGCTTCACAATCTACTGTCCCTTGTTACAAAGCTGCCAGTAAACTCACTAGTCTATCCGTGCTGTAGTAGCATAATAAAGACCATGGCTCAACGCATACCTGTAGAAAAGTAGCGTTAAGCGTGACCATTCACTTGTAGATAGGCAACCGATGTGGCCAAAAGATAGATTCCTTTAAGATTAGCATTTGATCAGAGAGGGATCTATTCCTGCCACACACTACACACTCATTTATAAAAATATATATATATATATATATATATATATATATATATATATATACACATATACATATATATATATATATATATATACATATACATATATATATATATATATATATATATATATATATACATATATATATACAGAACCGCTAGGTGGCCCCTTTGTTTAACACAGAACATTTCTATTGTGTTTTTCTAGAGGACTGACTCAAAACCATTGAGCTGCAGCCACTAGGACGTGCTCTATAGGCAATAGCAGTGTTAGGGAGTCTTGCCCAAGGTGTCCTTACTAAATCGGTGCTGGTTTACTGAACAGGAAGAGATGAGATTTAAATTTGAAAAAAAAAAAATGACAGATGGTCAAGTAGAAACCCCATGTTGTTGTTGATACAAGCACTTTACTCTGTTCAGACAGTTTTCATATAGTATAAAGACTACAATGGAAGGCTGGGAAAGCTCTGGACAGTTAAAGTAAACCTGAGATGTAAAATAGATAAAAATATACATACCTCGGGCTTTCTCCAGCCCATTTGTGAGAGATCGCGGAAAAGCCGCCACATGTGCTACTGAGCAGGCGGCTGATTCCGCGTCCAGTGCGGCGGTTTGCACGCGGACGCGTGTTTGGTAGCAGGGCAGAACGCGGAAAAGCCGCCGCATGCAACAACAGTAAGGCGGCTGGTTCCGCGTCCAGCGCGGCGGTTTGCACGCGGCAGCGTGTGTCTGGTGTGGCTGAGTCTGTTAGTGCACATAGACTTAGGAATACACGCACGCGCGCTGAGAGGCAGAATTCTTATACTAAGCAGGAAAAGTCAGCTGACCACGCCGATCAGCTGACTCCTGAGCGGGATACTATTGGTTGAGCAATTAGGGGTGGTGCTGGAGAGCACTACTCCATATATAGTTCCTGCTGGTCACTTGCAAGTTATCTGCCGTTGCGATCACTACGTGGAAGCACTCAGACCTAGTCAGATCCTCGGTGTGTTTGAACCAGGTAGACCTGGGAATACACACTTAGCCAGATTATTTGAATTGTATTCTGTGTTATACTTCAGACTAGTTCCAGGGTGCTGAGACTACGGACCTCGCACCCAGTCTAGGGAATACTGTATTATCATCTGTGTATTCTTCAGACTAGTTCCGGGGTGCTGAGACCAAGGACCTCGCACCCAAAATAGGCATTGTTTGATATAGGTTATGACTTATAGCTTTTCTGACTACTCCTCTGTCTTCTGATTCGGTACCTCGTATATCTGATATCACGTTGCCAGACCCTGCTTGACTTGGATACCGAATCAGCCTTCTGTCTTTGTACTTTATCTGTCAGTGTGTTGCCGACCCGGCGTGCCCGACCTCGAGAGCTATCTCTCCCCTTTAAAGAGATAGTCTCCAGATCAGATAGTGACATTCATCTTAGGTGTCACTCACTCCTAGGTCCTTCCCGTCTCCAGCCTGATTCCCTCCCCCCCCCCCGGAGAGCCTCAGGCTGCTGGAAGGTTCCTGTTCTCCCAGAGCTGTGTCTCTATATTGTATACCACCTGCTCAGCAGGTACATTACTCAAAGTATTACTGTTACACCAAACACTCACTTATCCTTAGGTGTCCTGAGGTTAGCAATATATCTGCATTCTTGGTGATACTGCAGATCACCAATAATCAGATTCTCTCTGCGTGCTGACACCAATCGTTACACCATTCAAGTTCATTGGTTCCTCCTCCACCTCCTGACACGATAATTCGGCCAGTCGGAGGGGAACTGCAAATGCGTGGCTAAGCCACACACGCCCCCTATCGCACTCCCATAGCCTAGATCATGCTGGCGCAGAACACTCCCGGTGATGGGAAATCGCTGGCGGACGGACTGCACCTGCACCGACTGGCAGAATAACCGGGCCAAATTACGGAGATTCAAGGAGGCGTAGAAGGACGACAAGGGAGCAATGAGCCTGGACGAGGCTGGAGGAAACAACAGGCATGTATATATGTATGTATTTTTTTTTCGTTTCAGGTTTACTTTAAAGTATAACTGAACAAGTGGTCAAAAGGCACCAGAAGTAGGAGAGCTCGTGCACAATAGTCCTCTTAATTTTGAGGGGCACAATAGTGAACTGTAACAAGTCCTCTTATACCCCTTCAGAAGTTAACAATAAAACATGAAACGTGTAAAATAAAATGCAAAATACTTCAAAGAATAAAATGGACATTTTAGGTTTCTGGTTTAGCACCCAAGTAAGAAACAGATAAATTAATTTCAGGCAAGCTGTATGCTGCTGAAAATCCACAGGACATGCCGTAAGGGGAGGGTAAGAATGACTGCATTGGTGAGTTAGGTTAGGGGCATTTGGGAGGGGCAATTTTTGGACATAGGGATACTGGTTTAAATCCAAGCACCTCACAGAAAAAAAGGCAAAGCAACAGAAAACCCCCAAAAAAGAAGGTTGCCATAAAGATCACCCACATTAACTTGAAATAGAAAGTTTAAATGTATGATACTACTGAATATTCATGCTCTGGCTGAGTAGTCAATTTTGAGCTGTACGCCTGCATTCTGAAAAGCAATAAAGCAGTAATGCACAGCCCAATGGAGACCTCTAGTGAACAAACCTAGCAACAGACATAAGAAGACTGAGTGCAGAACAAGCACTGATGGTCCTGTCTAATATAACAAGCATTTTAGCGTTTCTTACAACAGACTTAGCAGGTAGTGTGTTAGTAAAATGCTAAAGAACAAACATAGTATGAATTTTGCCTTATCTGCAGATATAACAGAATACTGAACAAATGAAGGGGGATGTGGGAAAAGAGAATTACTCCTCCTTCTCAAGAGATCCGCATCACATCACTAGCCATGAAATCACCCCAACACAAAACAGTGTTATTACTGTAAGTCTCTGCCCTCCATCACAGTCTTCTAAGAACAGAGCACAAGTTCACAATGGACGCAAAATTACATGAATAGAATACTGAAAGATTCAGGTGCTGCCGTGTAAGGGCTGGTTCACACTGATGCTTGGTGGGTGTTTAGGACTCGTCGTTTAACACTTCCATTCAACTGAATGGGAGCGTTTGTATCGTTGTAATCCTGATTTTCCCTGTTGTTCCATGCGACCTGGACGCTACATGCGTCATCCCGGGTCAATTACTGTCCTGTCTCCATGTTCTGTGGGGCCGAAAAACGCTGATCGCAACGGGAAGCCACTGAAAGCCTGCGCAAGACCCGAAAGAGACGCCGGCAAATGTAATGCCGAGCAGAAGCGTGTGAACCTAAAGGACACATAGAAAAGGAAAAGAATATCAAAAAGTATAACAAAAAGACCCAGTTTTGTTATTTACCTTAAAAATATTTCTCCTTCACGTCCTGGACATAAAGAAATGATCATTTCCAAGTAAGAAACAAAGTTGGGTCTTTCTTTTGTGTCCCTCCAGCACCACATCTGGGGAGACATGGAGGGTAGGTATTCATAGCACGCAATACTTTCCAGTCCCGACAGTAGGTTCTGCATCAAATTAGTGAGAGAACACTTAGTACAGTTGAGGTCAAAATTATTAGCCCCACAATTATTGTGGAACATTTTCCTAAACTTCTTCCCAATGTTTGCAGCATTGATGAAACTTGATATAAATAAATGTTCACCAGTGATATTTAGTAGCTTTTGCTACACTTTGTAATATAAATAACAGTTTAAAGGGACTCCGAGCAGTGATTAAAAACAAAATCTTAACTTACCTGGGGATTTCTCCAGCCCACCGTAGGCCGGGAGGTCCCTCGGCATCCTTCTGGCTCCTCTGCCGGTCCCTCCGCAGAAATGACAGCCGGAGGCATTGGGACAGTGTCGGGTTCCCTCTTCCTGAAAGATGGCGTTAGTCGTCATCACGCTGGCCGCCTCGCATCATCACGGCGGCCGGTGTGACAATGCTGCGCATGCGTGGTTTAATCGTGCATGCACAGTACTGTCATGCCGGCCGCCGTGGTGACGACTAAACGTCATCTTTCAGGAATGGGAGACCGACACTCGTTCCCGGTGTCGCTGGGTGCCATTTCTGTGGGCTGGAGAAAGCCCCAGGTAAGTTCAGATTTGTATTTAATCACTGCTCGGAGTCCCTTGAAGGCTTGCTTTATATCAAATATAGTAGAAATGGGGTGGTCAAAAATGTGAGCCCCATGTGAATTCAAAACACAACTACAGTAATTAACCAATCAGCTTTGAAACCCCACCTGTGCAGTCAATTGGCTTCCTAACGACATTCAATCAGCGTAAAAAGACTTCAAGGAACGGGGCCCCTAAACATATGAGAGGGACTACAGTTAGGGCCCATTCACACTGGCAAAATGCTAGCTCTTTTGCACGGGTGATTTAACAGCGATTAACGCAGTAAAATCACTGCACATTGCACTGTACACTCATGATTTTTGAGCGATCGCACTTTTTAAGCACTGTATTGTGATTGCTCTAGAATCACCATAAAATGCACCACGTTTTGCAATTGCCGCTAATCAGTGAATAAGTGAGATCACTGCCATTAGTTAGTATTGCGCTAGCACTTTTAAAAGCGCTAGCATTTCGGCGGTTAGCTGGAAACGCCCGCTAATTGCCCCAGTGCGAATGGGTCCTTACTCATTATGCCAAAGACAAAAGAAATCAGTCTGGAGCTCAGAAAAAAAGTTAGTAAAGGCTCATGATCAGGGGGAAGGCTATACTGCCATTTCCAAGCAATGTACAGTGTACAAAACCGCTGTACATTGCATCATTGCCAAGTACAAGGAGACAAATTCTGTAAGAAACAAAGCTGGCCGTGGCCATGGGGCAAGTTTTGTACAACTCTGGAGAAGAAAATAGTCAGAGATGTCAGCAAGGAGTCCTGGACATCTGCCAAGATGATTATGTTTGACCTGGCCTCTTCTGGAGTTGATGTTTCAAGGAACACAGTTGTGAGGGCTCTTCATCGTGATGAGCTTCAGGGCCATAGTCCCAGAAGAACGCCTGTACTTAAAGAGCAGCATCTCACAGTCAGACTGAGGTTTGCCCATGAACATTTGAAAGGTAAAGATAGGTTTTGGAAGTCTTTGCTTTGGTCTGATGAGACTAAACTGGAACTGTTTGTGCACATGGACATTTCCTATGTTTGGCAAAGAAGAGGAGAGGCTTTCAACCCAATGAATACTGTTCTCATAGTTAAAAATAGTGGTGGGAGCGGTTTTCGCAAACTCAGGCACAGGGAGCCTTGTTTGGGTACATGGCATCATGAAAGAAGAAAATTATGTTGACATTTTGAAAGAGAATGTGCAGAAATCTGCTCATTTTGTGGTGGGTGCTCAAAGTGAATGTCCATACTTGGAAATCATGCAATTTGGACCAGCTATGACAATTTGCAATGGAAGTATGGCCAAATTCCATCAGGAGACCTGTGCCAACCTAGTAGAGAAGTACTCTAATAGATTGTTGTCAGTTGTGGCTCAGACAGGGTGCACTATTGACTATTAATGGCCAGGGGGCTAATAATTTTGGATGTCTCATTTTTACCCTTTCTTGTTTCAACTCGGTGTATCAATAAAATATCTTAATTAAAACTTAATGGACATTGCTTTATTTTAGTGTATTTGTTCATTTTCATGGAGAAATCAAGAGTGTTGTCTAATTTTATAATGGGGGCTAAAAGTTTTGGCCTGCACTGTAAGCAATAATGGAATTTCAAGTTTTTCTCTTTATATTTCATACACTGTTGCTCCTGTCCTCTAGCCCAGATCATTAATTTTCACTTGACAGGATGCACTTATTTATTTTAGGGAACATACACCCATCAATAGATAAGCTTCAACCTGCCACAGAAGACAACCTATGCACCTTGGAAACCTTGTACATGCTGAACAATTTTTTTGTTAAAGGCTTTCCAGTTATCGAAACAATCCATTCATTGGACAGCACATTGGCCTAGTGGATGGTACTCGCCGGGCTCTAAATCTGGGCCAGGGAACTATCTGCATAGAGCCTGTACGTGTTTAGGTGGGTTTCCTCCAGGAACTCTCTTTTTTTCTACCACATTCCAAAAACACACATATAACTTAAATAGCTTTCCCGTTTAGTTTAGATTTGCTTTAAAGAGAATCTGTACTCTAAAATTCTTACAATAAAAGCATACCATTCTATTTATTATGTTCTCCTGGGCCCCTCTGTGCTGTTCCTGCCACTCCCTGCTGCAATCCTGGCTTGTAATTGCCAGTTTTAGGCAGTGTTTACAAACAAAAAACATGGCTGCTAACCAGCATGTGATAGGCTGAGAGAAGCTCAGTCTGTGACTCATACAGAGCCTGCAGGGGGCGTGGAGAGGGTGTGTATAGCTTCTACCTATCACAAGCAGAGCAGCACATTCCTGCCTGAGTGCCTGAGCCCGACAAAGCCTCAAAGGAAAGAAGATTAGATTATATACTCGCATATAAGCAGACCCGCCTATAAGCCGAGGTATCTACTTTTCCCTCAGAAACCAGGGAAAAGTGATTGACTCACATATAAGCCCCCTCACCAGTATAGCCCCCTCAACAGTAGCCAGATGTGCCCCCAGTACAAGTCAGCCCCCCTCTCTATAGCCTGATGTGCCCCAAGGATGATACAGCTGTGTCTCAAGACACCACTAGATGGGGTCATACATATGAGACAGCGTTTGCCACACAGGAAGAATCCCCAATCTTTGCACCACTGACACGTTGCACGCTCTGCTCCACAAGCCAGGGGACACAGGTAGTCTTGAGCAGCACACTCTGCACACCATGTTGCAGGGAATGGGGGCACGGACCCAGAAGGGAGCCAGCTGGCAAGAGCAGGATCACTAGTGCATGATCCTTACGCTCCTCTGCCAGTAACAAAACCAACTGCACCATACATTCTGCTCAACTGACTCGCATATAAGCCGAGGGGGTAACTTTTCAGCACATTTTTTGTGCTGAAAAATTAGGCTTATATGCGAGTATATACAGTATATAACAGAGATAATACAGCCACTATGCAACTAGGAAAGGCTGAAGTAAGACAGACCACATTAGAACTGGTATAGGAACTTATAGCATAGAAGAAATAAGGCTGAAAATGTTGTTACAGGGTGTCTTTAAGAATCCTCTTAGGTAATTCTTACAATCTAAGTTGAGGCCTTTTAGGATTTGATGGTACATACTAGTCACAAAAACAACTGCGACATAAACAGCCAGCTCTACATAAGTCTCCGTGACCAGACCCTGAACGATGTATGCCTGGATATTCTCCACAATTTTCCTGCCTTCTTCCTTTTAAACAAAAGGCATTGCTTTATAGACTAACAAAGAAAATCCATCAGAAAAAATAAAGCCTAAACATATGACAAAAATTACTTAGTCACAGATACATTCCACAAGGTTCATACTACTTGCACCTTTTAAAGAGAATCTGTATTGTTAAAATCGCACAAAAGTAAACATACCAGTGCGTTAGGAGACATCTCCTATTACCCTCTGTCACAATTTCGCCGCTCCTCGCCGCATTAAAAGTGGTTAAAAACAGTTTTAAAAAGTTTGTTTATAAACAAACAAAATGGCCACCAAAACAGGAAGTAGGTTGATGTACAGTATGTCCACACATGGAAAATACATCCATACACAAGCAGGCTGTATACACCCTTCCTTTTGAATCTCAAGAGATCATTTGTGTGTTTCTTTCCCCCTGCAGCTATCTTCCACTGAAGTGTCAGGCTGTTTCTTCCTGCAGAGTGCAGACAGCTGTGCCTGTATGTAATTCCTCAGTATGTGAAAGCCCAGCCAGCTCAGAGGAGGATTTATCCAGCTTGTAAAAGATAAGAGAGAAGAGAGAAGCTGCCCTAATCTAAATAATACACAGGCAGTGTGCAGAGAGGGGCCTGGAGGGGGGAGATGCATCACAGAACCACAACACTGAAGAACTTGGCAGCCTTCCAGACACAGGCTGACAAGTCTGACAAGAGAGAGAGATAAGTTGATTTATTACAGAGATGGTGATAGTAGAACGTGCTGCAGTAAGCCAGAACACATTAGAATAGCTTTTGGAACTTGTAGGATGATAAAAAACAGGATGCAATTTTTGTTACGGAGTCTCTTTAAATGGAAAATACTGGTGAACATGAAAAAAACCCATCAATTATCTTTAATGGTTTAGTACGACAAATACCGTATTTTTCGGACCATAAGACGCACCTAGGTTTGAAGGACAAAAACCAGGGGAAAAAAAAAAATACTAAACCTGGTGCAATCATGGTACAGGGGCATCTTGTGGATCTTTTCCCCTCCCCAATTTATATGCCCCCCTTGTGTCCCCTTTGCACCGTTAGTGTCTCCCTTGTGACATCCTCTGTCCCCTTGTGTCCTCCTCTTTCCCCGTGTCCTCATTCGTGCCCCTTGTGTCCTCTTAAATGCCCTCCCGTGTCTTCTTAGGTGGCCCCTGTGTCCTCCTAAGTGCCCCCAGTGTCCTCTTAAGTGCCCCCAGTGTCCTCCTAAGTGCCCCCAGTGTCCTCCTAAGTGCCCCCCAGTGTCCTAAGTGCCCCCAATGTCCTCCTAAGTGCCCCCAGTGTCCTCCTAAGTACCCCCAGTGTCCTCCTAAGTGCCCCCAGTGTCCTTTAACCTCCTTAGCGGTAACCCCGTGCTGGACACGGGGTAAGCAACTGCGGAGGATTTCTCAGGTCCCGCTGGGTCGATTTGCATAATTTTTTTACACACACCTAGCACTTTGCTAGCTGCGTGTTACCTACGATCGCCGCCGCTCCATGCAGATTCACCGCTACCCGCCGCGTTAGAGGGTATCCCCCCCCCCCCCCCCGAGGCCCCCGTGCGTTGCCTGGCCAATCAGTGCCAGGCAGCGCTGAGGGGTGGATCAGGACTCCCTCTGATGCCACGACGTCGGTGACGTCATCGCGCCCGAACGTGATTTCCTGATAGGTGGGGTGATTTATCATGTAGCTAGCGCTAGGCTAGCTACATGATTTAAAAAATAAATAAATTAAAAAATAGTGCTGCGCTGACCGCCAGGGAGGTTAACGTGCCCCCTATGTCCTTTAAAGTGCCCCCTGTGTCCTTTAACATGCCCCGTGTCCTTCAAAGTGTACCCTGTGTCTATCAAAGTGCCCCGTGCGCCACTAGTCATCCCCTGTGTCATTTAAAATGCCCTGTGTGCCATTAACTGCTGCTGTACAGTCTGTCCCTGCTGCCCTGCTGCACAGTCTGTCCCCCATGACACTGTCCCCCTATCTGTCTAACGCATCTGTGTGGGGTTTACAGGATGGTTATGAGTCCGTTTCCCGCGGTAATCCTCTGTGATAAAGCCGCTGGGTGGTCCGTGCACGCTGCTGAAGCCTTCCTCCCTTCACTTCCGCTTACATCATCAATGAGGAAGTGAAGGGAGGAAGGCTTCAGCAGCATGCACGGACCACCCGGCGGCTTTATCACGGAGGATTACCGCTGATCGGCGCTAACATCCAGCTGTAAGCGGCAGCCTTCACACTACCCACATATCCCCTAGAGAGCCGGGGAAAGTAGTCGGGGGGCGGGGAAGAGGAGGACAGGGGGCGGGAACACAGGTGTATAGAGGGACCGAAAGCCGCGAGGAAACAGACTCATAACCATCCTGCAATTGCAGCATCCAGACAATAAGACGCAGGCACATTTTCCCCCAATGTTTTGGGGAGAAAGTGCGTCTTATGGTCCAAAAAATACGGTAGCTAAAATGTGCTTAAATGCTTTTCAGTGTTACACAGTTGTTAACTCTAGCCAGAATGAAATTGGATTCCTTCACAGCACACTCTCTGCTTAAAAAGACACTGAAGCGAAAAAAAAATATGATATAGTGAATTGGTTGTGTACTATGAATAATTACTAGAAGATTAGCAGCAAAGAAAATATTCTTATATTTTTATTTTCAAGGATATAGTGTTTTTTCTAACATTACATCATTCTATAATATGTGCAGATTACACAACACTCAGCATTCAAAATGATTCTTTCAGAGCAGTCTGTGAACTAATGACCTCTCCTCTGGCAGAGAAAAATAAAATAGTTCACTAACAGCTGAGATAATAAAAGTCAGAT
Source organism: Hyperolius riggenbachi (assembly GCF_040937935.1). NCBI lineage: Eukaryota > Metazoa > Chordata > Amphibia > Anura > Hyperoliidae > Hyperolius > Hyperolius riggenbachi. The sequence goes on from NC_090651.1 coordinate 283,646,404, forward strand.
AACAGCCCTCTCCACGACTTTGAAAGTCTTAGAGCTTAATGGCTTTTTTTGCATAGAGATAACAACTGGAGTTTCTTAACTGTTCCTGTACTGGAAACAATTAGACTGAAGTATCTGATCTTAAAGTTTTATTTCTTAGCTGTACTACACATACAAATCATAATATCATACATTTTTTTCGCTTCAGTGTCTCTTTAAATGTGCACTTCAAGTATTGGTGTCAGTTACATATTCATACATACTCAAGTTTGTGAAAACTAGGGCTTTCACTCAGTGGGATAACCTTGCTGAAATCTGATTGACCCGACAGGTTTTGGAGTAGCCCATCTCCTCATGGGGGGTTCTCAAGGTTTTCTTTATTTTCAAAGGCACTTAGTAAATGGTAGTTGCTCAGTCCAACTGTCAAAAAAGTGTACGATGAGCAGGGAAGCTGGCCAGCATCTTTGTATAAATCTTTTTCAAGAAGTGTCTTTATAAAGAATAAAGGCCATGCTGAGAATCCCCCATGAGGAGATGGGCTAGTCCAAAATCTGTCAGTAATGTCAGATTTCTACTACCTACTGTAAGTGACAACAACATAGGAGATAAGTAATCTATCTACTCAGGAAGAAACATACTTCTTATGTGTATGTGTTTACATTTTAAATGTTAAGATTTTCACCACAGTGGTCCTTTAATTTCTTGTCAGTTAACAGAAAATGATGACATTTCTCCAAAGGAGCACACACTTCAAATAAACATGTTTTAAATGGTGTAGAGGGTTAATGGAACTATCCAGGATTTAATTATAAATTCTCAAAAAATAAAGTCGCTCCCCTAGGAACTTTACAGCCACCATTTGCATTCATGAAACAGTGTTCATGTGACCACTGTACTTCTTTACATCAAAGCCCTTCTCCTCATGCTTGGGTGAAGAGGGGTCATTCTTTTTAAAGGGAACCTTAACTGAGAGGGATATGGATGTTTCCTTTTAAACAATACCAGTAGTTTGGCACTCCTGATGATCTCTTTGGCTGCAGTAGTGGCTGAATCACACACCTGAAACAAGCATGCAGCTAATCCAGTCTGACTTCAGTCAGTGCACCTGATCTGCATGCTTGTTGAGGGGCTGTGGCTAAAAGTATTAGAGACACAGGATCAACAGGAGAGTCAGGCAACTGGTATTCTTTTAAAAGGAAAAATCCATATCCTTCTCAGTTTAGGTTCCCTTTAAGCTACAAAATATATATAATTTCTTGAAATCCTCAAAAGTAATCAACAGCAACTGTCATTGGATAAGTTCCTTGTTAAAGCCACACAAAAAAACAACAACAAAAAAAACAAAACACTTAAAAACAGCAATAATTCTGTTAGTTATAGTGAAAGCCTTGTTTACATTTTTTTTACAGTACAATACTTTGTATTAAATATTTTACTTTAAATGTTTTTGGATTGTGAAATTGTCAAATCACTTTAATTTACATTAATCATTATGGGGAAACTTGCTTTGATATAAGTGCTTTTGATTACATCTTTGTCTGCACTTATCTGAGGAAGGGGACCGTTCGTGGCCCCGGAACAATTGTCATGCATAGTGTTGACACACTATCGTAAATTAAATTACACTTTTGCTTATTGGAGAAGCTGGTGTGTGAACCTATTCTTGGACTGTTTGGAATTACAATTGATGTTGCTTTGCATCTAAGGTTCAGCAACCTTAACCTCCTTAGCGTTCTGGACGAGCTCAGCTCGTCCAGAGACGCCGGAGGGTGCCGCTCAGGCCCTGCTGGGCCAATTTTCACAAAATAAAAAAGAGCACACGCAGCCGGCACTTTGCCAGCCGCGTGTGCTACCTGATAGCCGCCGCAGCGCGGCGATACGCCGCGTGCAGCGGCGAAAGAGGGTCCCCCCAGCCGCCCGAGCCCAGCGCAGCCGAACCAAACAGTACAGCCAGCGCTAAGGGCTGGATCGGAGGCGGCTGACGTCCATGACGTCACTCCGCTCGTCGCCATGGCAACGAGGAAAGCAAAACAATTGCGGCCCTTCTTGTTACTTCTGATCACCCTCTAGTGGGCTTTCATGCAGCCAACTGAAAGTTGGCTGCATGAAATAGTTTTTTTTTAATTAAAAAAAAAAAAGTCCGGTCGTCAGCCTGGCGATCTTAATAGAACACCAGGCAGGTTAATATATACGGAAAGGTGTGCCGCTCCTAACTCTACCACTGCATTACTTTGGATTACAAGCATGTTTCCGGAAAAAAATGGTCGCAAATCAAGGTTCCACTGTATATGTATTTAAAGTGTACCTGAGACGAATGAAGCAATGGATTTTTACTTACCTGAGGCTTCCTGCAGCCCCCTGTAGTCCAGCTGCTCCCTTGATGTACTTCCTGGTCCCATCCACTGTGCCACTATCAGTCCTGTAAGGACCATGTTGCACTGTTTCGACTGCTCACACCACCCGATTGTGCTCCTGTGGTCAGGAGCATTCTGTGCATGCACAATTCATTCTTTGAAGGGAACCTAAACTGAGAGGGATATGGATGTTTCCTTTTAAACAATACCAATTGCCTGGTAGTCCTGCTGAACTCTTTGGCTGCAGCAGTAGCTGAATCACACACCTGAAACAAGCATGCAGGTAATCCAATCTGACTTCAGTCAGAGCACCTGATCTGCATGCTTGTTAAGGGGCTGCGGCTGAAAGCATTAGAGACACAGGATCAGCAGGAGAGTCAGGCAACTGGAATTATTTTAAAAGGAAAAATCCATATCCTTCTCAGTTTAGGTTCTCTTTAATTGCATTTGCGCAAACTGCTCCTGGTGCCGAGGGGGTTGTGCGCACAGCCAGGACTGCGCAAGTGCAATGGCCCGCAACCCAGCTGGATCGTGGAATTCCCAGCTACACAGCAGGGGGAACAGGAGGGATCAAGAGATACAACAGCAGGCTGGAGGAATCCCCAGGTGAGTACAAATCCTTTACACTAATTCTAAAAACAAAACAGAGGACACCAAGAGCCCAATAGTGCAATATTGTCTGGTAAGCTCAATATATAATGTAATGTCAAAGGTTCTTATACTCACAAAGGTGGGTTACCATCAGGTAACCACTTGACAGGCAGGTGGGGAGTATTAGTACCTGACCCCACTCAGGTATAAAAGTCGCTCTCTGTAGATAGGAAAATGGGGAAAGAACCCCTCCACCAGGGGTGGACTTAATCGTGCTGTAATATGTACGAACAGAGGCGCCAAGCAGAGTAAACCAATGTTCTAAAAATGATAAAAAGAGGGAAGTCAAGGTGGATTTACCTCCCTCTGGTAGTGGACATATACTCAAATGCAGAGTAAAAAATATACAATTTATTCACAGCTCCAGACAGAGGCGCTCACACGCTTTATGGACCTGAACCAGTTTTATATGCTCCTGTACTGCCTGATGAAGCGGGACGGTTGACCGTGAAACGTGTTGCGATTTTATGGAGCTGTGAATAAATTGTATATTTTTTACTCTGCATTTGAGTATATGTCCACTTCCAGAGGGAGGTAAGTACACCTCGACTTCCCTCTTTTTATCATTTTTTAGAACATTGTTTTACTCTGCTTGGCGCCTTTACACTAATTGGTCTCAGGTTTACTTTATAGCACTCTTGAAGGGAGAGGAATATGGATGCTGACATGATTATTTTCTCTTAAACAATGCACATTGCCTGGATGTCCTACTGATCCCCTGCCACTAATACTTTTAGACATAGACCATGAATAAGCATGCAGATCAAGTGCTCTAACTGAAGTCTGACTAAGTGAGCTGCATGCTTGTTTCAAGTGTGCGATTCAGACAGTACTGCAGCCAAATAGATTTGCTAAACTGCCAGGCAACTGGTACGATTTAAAAGGAAAAAAATAATGCAGCCACCATACGCCTCTTACTTCAGGTTACCTTTAAGAAATCTTTTTAAGATTTCCATTTTGATATTGTTGAAGTTCAGGGGTGAGAGGTTTTCATTACTGTGTTTAACCACTTCATGCCACAGGCTATTTACCTTTCCCGCCAAGAGCCATTTTTACATTTCAGCGACTGTACGTCCTGTTTGCCACATCGAGGCACAAATTGGATGCATCCAGTTGGAATTGACAGGTTAAATGCATTTTGGAACTGCACTTAAAAGACTCTTGTAGATTTTTATTGTGGTTGTACTAGGCTTCACCAGCTTCATTGGATGGAGACAAGAACTGTGGGGAATCTCTCCAACAGTGAAAAAGACTGCAGTACAAAACTTAGGGCCAGATTTATCAAAGCATTACAGACAGTTTTTCTAACCAGCAGAGGAACTGTTCAGCATGATGATAAGAAACTTCTCAAATCCTACGCAATAGTAACAGTTTAGCGTGGATTTCTAGAGCTGCACTACAGTTAAGAAAAGTGCAAATCCATCCCTAAACTGCTGCAGATTAAGAAGTGCTTTATAGCAGTTCTCCAGATAGTGCAGCAGTGCAGGCTAGACATGATTTGTGAAGGGCTCCTCCCCCCTCACTCAGAGCCTGCTGACAGCAGATGCGTTGGTTACCTCAGCAACAGTAATTTCCCTCACACACTGCACTTGCCTGAGAGATCTTACTAACTCCTCCTATTCCTAACAGTTTAAGAAGGAATCTGCACTATTTAGTGATTTCTTAGGATGTCTGAGACAGTTCTGCATGGATTTCTAAAAACCTACTAATATTTTGTCTCAGACACTCTTGATAGATGTCCCCGTGAGAATGCTATTTATTCCAAAAAATATTTTGCTGAAGTTCCACTTGAATGTAAAATGCTTCAAAGAAAGCTAAACTCTACAAGAACAATGAAATGTCATTGCTGCTAGTAACATACCATATAAGTCAGGTCCATGTGGAGTGAAGACGTTGTACAAGACAATATTAAGAGGAGCAATGACAAGCTTTCCATAGTAATAAGAATCAACAGCCACCAGTGGAACCTATAAAATGCAGAACGAGATCATCATTATCATGCACCTCGCTGCAATAACCAGTTGATGAATCAAGCATGTTAAGAGCAATAAATTCAAAGCAGACTTGATCAAATCATTTAATTGTGTGGCCAGTCTCTAGTAAGCAATGAGTTTCTTTGAGTATCGACTAATTATATTTCATATACTCACTCCAACATGAATAATTGCAAATTCCTTCTGTTTTAAGAAGGACATTTCTGTTTTGCATAGCGTTTCAGTAAGAGGGCTTTTTGGTCCTTTGTAGCCCCTTACACATTCCTAGGAGTTCTGGTTCACCATCAACTTTCTGGCCAATCTGTAACTGAGTGTTTCAAGTCCTACCACATAGAGCCATATTAATCCATGCCATGCACTGATGAGGACTAACCAATCTGAAACAGTTTGTATGCATGCTAAATTAGTTTGGCTCTGTAATATTGACAAGTTGACACATCATTGCATCCCGCTGTTCTTGGGGCGTGTTTAGCTTACAGGGACAACAAAGGCACAATTTGCATATTTAGCAGTGATGCACTCCTATGCTCACTTCAACCTGAATAATTGCAAATGCCTTCTGTTTTAAGAAGGCAAATGTCTGTTTTGAAAACTAATAAAATGTTCTGAATCAAGGGTTGGGATTAGGGGTTAAAACCTGTTGAGTTTTTATTGTTGCCCCTGCTAGGAATGTATTTTGCTCACTACTATCAAGAAGGAAGGAGAGATTTAAAATTTCCACTGACCTGTGAATATAAGGAGACTGAACGAATCAAAACTAGCAGATACCAATAAATACACTGGCATTTGGCTTTGAATGAATTACTCCAATTCTCTTCCTAGGTCAATGAAGATTTGTATGTTAGGAAAACAGTTTTGCTCACAGGTACTCCCTGTTCACAGTGACCACCACTGAGGCAAGAACTTACAAAAATGTGCTCAGTGGAGACGCAGCAATAAACAATAAGAATTCTAAGTATTTTTTAATTTATATTTTTTATTATTGATTAAAAGAAAACCAAGGTTTGAGAACTATGGAGGTTGCCATATTTATTTCCTTTTTAACAATACCAGTAGCCTGGCAGTTTTGTTGATCTTTCTGGTCAATAGGGTCTAAATCACATATCTGAAACAAGCATGCAGTTAATCTTGTCAGATTTGTCAGACATCTGATATGCTTGTTCAGGGTGTATGGCTTAAAGTATTAGAGGCAGAGGATCAGCAGGACAGCCAGGCAATGTGCATTATTTAAAAGAAAATAAGCATGTCAGCCTCCATATCCCTCACCTCAGGTTCCCTTTAAATCCAAAGCCTCTATGCTCATGTATTTCCACATCAACAAAAGAGTTTTTATACCAATTTTGGCAATCATCGCTACAATTCCTGTTACCAGCAACAGGAACTGATGGGATATCCTTCTAGCTGCAACCTAGACTGCAATAAAACTCTCTGGTTAGAGTTCCAAGCTACAGATAAAACTTACCAAGAATATTATCAGGGCAACGAGACACCAGTTAAGAAAACTCTTCCATCTTTGTTTTAGAAACAGCAAATCAAAAGCAATTGGGATCCTGCAAAACAAAAAACAAAATGTTATATTACTTTGCAGTGGAGTCCACCTGTATAACACCAGTCCACACAAAACTGCTTTGTGATAAATGCCAAGATCTTCCCATATGTCCTAGTCCTCAGATTATTATTATTACTGATTTATAAAGCGCCAACATATTCCATGGCGCTGTACAAAGTAAGAAACAAACATGGGGTACATAATACAGACAATGGTGTACACCAATATACAAGATACATAATTAGTGACAAAATACAAAAAATTATACAAAATACAGAATACAAAATACAGAATTGGTAATGACAGTGATAAAAGTAACATGATGAATAAAATGTATAATGATTTCCAAGACACAAAAGGGGGAGAGAGCCCTGCCCTTGCGAGCTTACAATCTAAAGGGAATGGGGGGCAACAAGAGGAGGGGTAGTATACGATAAAATATATAGAGGCAGTGTGTTTTAGGATACCTAGTAGGAGTGCAATTTGGTCTTAGGACTAAGGGACGTGGCCTAAGGTAGCGAATATGCTTGTCGGAACAAATTTGTTTTTAGAGCGTGCTTAAAGGTAACAAAGGTTGACGAGTGACAGATGTGTTGTGGGAGGGCATTCCAGAGGAGGGGTGAAGCGCATGCAAAATCTTGTAAACGTGAATGTGAGGAGGTGATTCTAGAGGACAACAGAAGATCATGTGCAGATCTGAGATTGCAATTGGGTTTGTATCTGGAAATTAGGGAGGATATGTACCGGGGAGAGAGATTGTGGAGAGCTTTGTAGGTTAGGGTTAGGAGTTTGAACTGGATCCTCTGGTTAATTGGCAGCCAGTAAAGAGCTTGACAGAGAGGGTCAGCAGAGGAAGATCGAGAAGAAAGATGAATGAGACGAGTAGCTGAGTTCAGTACCGACTGGAGCGGGGCCAGTTTGTTAGAAGGTAGTCCACAAAGTAGTATGTTGCAGTAGTCCAGACGAGAAATTATAAGAGCATGTATAAACATTTTCGTTGTGTCTTGAGTGAGAGAAGGACGGATGCGAGATATGTTTTTGAGCTGGAGATGGCAGGAGCTGGTTATGGAGTTAACATGAGGAATAAAAGTGAGAGACGAGTCGAATATTACCCCCAAGCACCGTGTTTTGGGAACTGACGCACGGTGGCGTAGTGGTTAGCTCTCTCGCCTTGCAGCGCTGGGTCCCTGGTTCGAATCCCAGCCAGGGCACTATCTGCAAAGAGTTTGTATGTTCTCTCCGTGTCTGCGTGGGTTTCCTCCGGGCACTCCGGTTTCCTTCCACATTCCAATAACATACGGATAAGTTAATTGGCTCTCCCTAAAATTGGCCCTAGACTACAGTACTTACACTACATAATATAGACATATGGCAATGGTAGGGATTAGATTGTGAGCTCCTTTGAGGGACAGTTAGTGACAAGATATATATATATATACACACTGTACAGCGCTGCGTAAAATGTCGGCGCTATATAAATACTAAAAAATAATAATAAAAAATCGGAGTGTTACTAACATTTATTGTTACTTCAGGCAGAGAGGTGGACAGAGACGGTGGAAAAATTATTAGTTCTGTTGTACTCATATTAAGTTTTAGGAAGTGAGAGGACATGAAGGAGGATATAGCAGACAAGCAGTCAGGAACACGTTTGAGGAGGGAGTTAAAGGGACTCCGAGCAGTAGAGAAAGTATGGAAAGATGCATATCATTTTAAAGCTCTCTTTCTCCTCTTTCCAATGATATATAAACCGCCGCCCTACGCCTTTTAGTTTTCGCTATTTTCGCGATTGAAATTGTCATGGCCGCGATTTCAATCGCGAAAATAGAGAAAACTAAAAGGCGTAGGGCAACGATTTAGGTGTCGCCAGAAAGAGGAGAAAGAGATCTTTAAAATGATATCCATCTTTCCATAGTTACTTGTGTTACACAGGCCGACTTGTTCCTAAAGTTAGCAGCTCCATTCTGCTGAATGGAGCTGCTGACACTGGGGAAAGTGTCGTCCTGTGTAATACAAGTAACTATGGAAAGATGGATATCATTTTAAAGCTCTCTTTCTCCTCTTTCTGGCGACACCTAAATCGTCGCTCTACGCCTTTTAGTTTTCTCTATTTTCGCGATTGAATTCGCGGCCACGGCAATTTCAATCGCGAAAATAGCAAAAACTAAAAGGCGTAGGGTGGCGGTTTATATATCATTGGAAAGGGGAGAAAGAGAGCTTTAAAATGATATGCACCTTCCCATAGTTTCTGCACTGCTCGGAGTCCCTTTAAGGTCTGGGGCCGAGAGGTACAGTTGTGTATCGTCTGCATACAGGTGGTATTGAAACCCGAATGAGTTGATTAAGTCACCAAGACCGTACATGTAGAGGGAAAAGAGGAGGGGACCAAGGACAGAGCCTTGAGGAACCCCGACAGACAAAGCATGAAGAGAAGAGTTCTGATCTGAGTAGGAGACTGTGAAGGACCTTCCAAAGAGGTAGGAAGATAACCATGTGAGAGCGAGGCCCTTTATTCATACATTTGAAAGTATTTGTAAGAGTAGGGTGTGGTCGACAGTATCAAATGTTGATGACAGGTCAAGAAGGATGAGTATGGAAAATTGACCTTTGGATTTAGCTGTAAGAAGGTCATTGGCCACTTTGGTAAGGGCCATTTCCGTGGTGGTTAGAACGAAAGCCAGACTGGAACTGATCATGTAGGGAGTTAGCAGATAAATAATGGCTTAATTCTGCATGTATATTGAGTTCAAGTAGTTTGGATGCAAATGGGAGAAGTGACACTGGGCGGTAGTTGGCAAGTGTGGTAGGATCTAGAGATGTTTTTTTAAAGAGACACTAAAGCGAAAAAAAATGATGATATTATGATTTGTATGTGTAGTACAGCTAAGAAATAAAACATTAAGATCAGATACATCAGTCTAATTGTTTCCAGTACAGGAAGAGTTAAGAAACTCCAGTTGTTATCTCTATGGAAAAAAGTCATTAATCTCTGCGACTTTCAAAGTCGTGGAGAGGGCTGTTATCTGACTTTTATTATCTCAACTGTTAGTTAATTTTTTACTTTTTCTCTGACAGAGGAGATGTCATTTGTTCACAGACTGCTCTGAAAGAATCATTTTGAATGCTGAGTGTTGTGTAATCTGCACATATTAGAGAACGATGCAATGTTAGAAAAAACACTGTATACCTGAAAATAAAAAATATGAGAATATTTTCTTTGCTGCTAATTTTCTAGAAATTATTCATAGTACACAACCAATTCATTATATCATATCTTTTTTTTCGCTTCAGTGTCTCTTTAAGTAGTGGTGTAACAACAGCCTTTTTGAGTGGGGACTGAAAGCTCAGCATTTAACACCATTGTACCTAGCCAGCTGACCAACAAATTCCATGCACTAGGTCTTGCTCCCTCCATATGTACTTGGTTATTGGACTTCCTTACTAATCGCCCTCAAACTGTCAGACTAGGAAAACAGACAACCTCCACCCTTACCCTGAGCACTGGCGTCCCACAGGGCTGTGTATTAAGCCCTCTCCTCTATGCACTTTTCACCCATGACTGCCAGCCTATCCATATCTCAAACGTAATTGTTAAGTTTGCAGATGATACGACTGTCATTGGGCTTATATCAGACAATGAGGAAGCTGCATACAGAGAAGAAGTTAGGAACCTGACGGCATGGTGCGACATTAACAACCTGTTATTAAATACAAAGAAGACCAAAGAAATTATTCTGGACTTTAGGACCACCAAAAAGACTACTCACCTACCGCTAATGATCAATGCAGAGGCTGTGGAGAGAGTTTCCAGCTTCAAATTTTTGGGAGTCACCATCGCAGAGAACCTGTCCTGGGCTGACAATGCTTTAGCTCTAACTGGCAAAGCACAACAACGCCTCTACTTTCTGAGAAAACTAAGGAGCGCTAACCTCCCACAGAAGCTGCTGGTTAATTTCTACAGATGCACTATAGAAAGCGTTCTGACCAATTGCATGACGGCCTGGTACAACAGCTGCACGAAGGCTACTAGAGAAGCCCTGCAGCGAGTTGTTAAAACAGCAGAAGCCATTATTGGCACTGAACTACCATCACTGGAACTTTTGTATAATACTCGCAGCTTGAGAAGGGCCAAAAACATTATCAAAGACAACACTCACCCTGGAAATGCCTTGTTTGAGCTCCATCCATCAGGTAAACGTTTTAGATCAACCCGCACACACACAAACAGACTGAAAGACAGCTTTTTCCCATCCGCCATAAACTTGATAAACTCTGAATCCTCTCTGAAATAATTAACACTGTGTACAAATTGTTTAAACATCTGTAATACCTGGCATACTTGTATAATTTCTTCTCTTCCCTGTTACTATCACTATGTTCCCTATATGCACCGTGGGGTTGTCATGAAAAGTAATTTCGTTGTGTTACACAATGACAAAGTGAATTGAATTGAATTGAAAGATGCCAGTGGAGAGGGACAGGTTAAATAGCGATGATAGTGCAGGCATGAGAGATGAGGATAGCTGTGGAATTAAATGGGAGGGAATAGGATCCAAAGAACAGGTGGTTAGATTAGCTTTGGATATTATAGAGAAGAGAGAATGTTTAGAGAGTGGAGAGAAGGCAGTTAGAGAACAGTCAATGAGAGGCGTGGAGGTGGGATTTGAGGGCTGCATGGAGAATTCACTTCTGATTTTCTCAATTTTATCAGTGAAATATGTTGCAAATTCTTCGGCTGATAAGCAAGATGGAGGAGGAGGAGGAGGATGGAAAACAGAGTTGAAGGTGCTGAACAAGCGTTTTGAATTGTGTAAATGGGCGGATATTAGGGAAGAAAAATAAGACTGTTTTGCCACAGAGAGTGCGTTTCTGAAGTTGTTCAAGGCTATTTTATATTAGATGAAGTCCTAACTTGTGTTACTTTTACTCCAATGCAGTTTAGCTGCTCTAGAGCCTAGGTTCTCAACGTGTGGTACGCGTACCCCAGGGGGTACTTCTGATGGTTCCAGGGGGTACTTGGGCTCGATATACTAAACCAAGAATTAAAAAAATTAAGTTTTAGAAAATGATACATCTTATTTAAACACCACCAAATTAGTGTTTTAGTTAAATAAAAGCAATAGTAAATGTTTGGAAATTGTTTAGAACAAATTATCAAGTACAACGATTCCATATATAATTGTAAAGGGGTACTTGTGATAATGTTTGCTAAGTTAGGGGGTACTTGGTGAGTACAGGGTTTTAAAAGAGGTACCTACCAATAAAATGTTGAAAAACACTGCTCTAGAGCATCTATTTAACTGTTTAGTGGCTTTGGTCATCCAGGGTTGGCGACTGACACGGTGGGGGCAGACATTGACGAGGGGGGCAAAGTCATCCATGACTTTTGTAATTGAGCTGTTGTAGTGTATAGCAGCTATGTCTGGGTCAGTGAAGGATTGTGTGAGGAGAGGTGCCAGGGCATCAGAGACAGATTGCATGTCTATGTGTTTATGTTTCAGATCTGGACATCTGCTGTACACAATGGGAGAGAGCCCAACAATCCTCTTTAGTATATCATATTACAAAGAACACAAGTGGATCAGTGCTAACACACAACATTGGGCAAAAAGACTCAAATATGATTATTGAGAACAGAACCCAGATCTATTGCACAGTGATGAATCCACCACAGTCTCAGGAATAAAACTATTTCACCACTTCAGTCTCCAGTTATAACTTAAACACTCTTTGATGGAATGACTTTGTGATGGCAAAAACACAACACCGAACAGACAAAATATGAATCATGGTTACACTACTTATGAGGGTCATTGTTACATAACTTGGTATCACTCGGTATTGGGTGAGAGGAGGGGAGGAACTGTGGAAACACTAGTTATATGGAGAAATTGATGACTGCCCTTGTTATAAGCAAGCATGGTGGGTAAGTAACTAGTAGCACTAGGATCCCACCAGGTTTCAGTATATTCAGTAGCCTGTATGATCTCTTGGTGTGGGTTGTCTCTTTGCACTCCGGTTTCCATTCGCATGCCAAAAAAGGCGTTTCTCAATGAGGAGGAACTATTGTCATGACACCTTTTGGAACTGCTTAATTTATAACTGCACCTTTAGCCATCATTACCCTAAATCAGTCCATTATGTCATTATTCAAATCTGCACACATACATTTCTTATACTAAATTTTTACCAATGTTTTATGTCTGCTTAATGATGCCCATAGATGGTACAATTTTTTTCATTTTGTTTCGATTAGACCATTTTGTTCGATTATTCCGTTATTATTCTAACAATTTCCGATCGGATTGTTATTGAAAAAAAAAGTATAATTGATTATTTTTTCTTGATCAAAAAAGATTCTTTAAAACTTTCATTTGAAACTGGAAAATTGAACGTTTTTATTGTACTGTGTATGGGCACCATTAGAATGACAAGTACACACAGAGAATGAGGAGGCATTATTGAACTCAGAATTGAAGTTACAGTTGCAGTATTGCTGCGGTGAACTCTAGTTGTATTCAAATTTTCTGCTTAGTAGTTGGCCATTCAGAAAAAGAAACAAGAAAAATCATTCTTTTCGACTTAATTATGTGATGATGTTGATGCCTGTATCATCCGGCTGCTCAGGCTTCTAAGACACTGGTACACACTATCTCCATGAGGAAATTACATCCTGTAGCAATGAAAGCCTGATGTGCAGAAAGTCTATTGACTGGAGGCAACTTGACAAAAACTGGTCAAGGAATAAAAAAAAAAAGCACTCTGTGGGCCATATGCAATTCACTTTTTCACCTGAGTTTTCTCCTAGGTGATATTTTCACAACTTGTAAATAAAAAGTCTTTTACACCCCCAGAAAGCAAACAAATACTCAAAATAGATTTCACAGTACCTTTTCACCTACTTTTCGGTACTTTTTTAGTTGAAAACTGCTGGAAAGTTATTTTAAATCGAAGGTGAAAAATTATCTCCTAGGAGAAAACGCAGGTGAAAAAGTGAATTGCATATGGCCCTGTATGTGTCTACACCATACATGTCAAACTCTGGCCCGCGGGCCAAATTTGGTCCTCAGAGCCATTCAAATTGGCCCTCAAGTGGTTTCACCACTTTGCATTATGTTTGGCCCACTCTAGACCACCAGGTAAGCTATATTGGAGGTGAAGCCCTAGAACACCAGGGAAGCCATATGGGGAGGTAGGAGGAAAGCACTAAACACTAGGGAACTGTATAGGGGAGGGTGGGGGTCTCTAGACACCAGGGAACAGTATAGAGGAGGGAGGACCACTAGACACCAGAGAAATTTATATGGGAGGAACTACAGCAACTGGGTCCCAGTGTTCTAGGTCCCAATGTACAATTTCGGCCCTCTTTGTATTTGAGTTTGACACCCGTGGTCTACACAGATCTATTGCGCCTGGAGTAAGGCATTAAGTAGGCTTGCAATGCATTTTAGTAAATCCATAAAGGCCTAATGCAAGTGAGAAACATTTTTTACTAATCAGTGTTATTGGTGTTCCATAACATGGGCTATGGGTGCACTCAGTGTTATGTAATCACTGTGTGAGAAGAGAGCTCCTATGCACTGTGACTGGAATTGAAACTGTGGAAGATCATGTTGCCACACTGTTGAAAAGGCTCATTATATTTATTTTCTTGCCTTACAAGTAGTATGTGGCTGTTATACTGTGTAGCTAGATTGGCATTCCTTTAACTGTTGAGATTCATAGAGGCATCTGTAACATGGAGTAAATTGCTCTCTCACTTTTACATACTGTATACTGGTGCTGTACTGTATGTGGTACCCAGTATATAACAGTATATAGCTGATTGACCGGTTGGATTGGTGAACGCTCCCTCTCCATAAGTGGATTGGTCAGCTCTCCTTGTCTACCTGTTTATCAGAGCTGTGTGGAAGAATAGATCGCGCTGTACCCATAAAGCACGCCTCTTTCGCCCGTCTGGCCCGCCCTTGTATCCTATTTACCTCCTTCTCTGCCTCTCAGATCTTGCACATTTGCGCCTACACTACAGTCCTCAGCAGCGAGATCTGAGAGTCGGTAACATGATAAGTGTATCGACCTGCATCAATGACACCCAGCGTAAAAGAGGACCCCTGACTTTTCAGAAGATTTTCAAGGGTTAAAAAGTAGTTTTATACGCCAGAATATACAGTATGTGCACTCCGCTTTACACTGTCCCCTTGTTTGGTATTAAAATGGTGCTGAAGGGTGGTGTCCAGGAGTATTCTGGTGTTCCAACACTAATGCAGAGTAAATGGAGAAACCAACCAGATGGAATATAAATAGTTATCAGTTAGAATATGAACAGTTAGTAAAAAGCACATCATTTCATATTTTCCAGGATCTGAATTCTCACGCCACCACCAATCCTAGTATGTCTAAAGACTTTATACTGCAGTGGCTGACCATGCTACTTACCCAAGAACAGCGCTGAACGGCCAACCCCATATAGCTCCAGCAGCCACACCGAGCACTGCCACAGAGACCTTCTCCATATACCAGCCTGTCATGGCTATTACTGTGGTATACATACAGAAACTGCTGGGGAGATATGCTGCCAAGAGAAAGCATGCATGTTAACACTTACATACAACACAGTAGGTCTAGAACATTCCTAGTTTGATGTGGGCATTTTCACACTTAGTATGAGATGAACGCAACTGATTATGTTTTTCACTTTATCTTTGCAAAAGTTGTAAGTTTTTTTAAAATTATTATTACTTTTCTTGTAGATTTTTTCAGTAAACAAAGTACAGCTCATGTTCCGTCTGTAGGAAGGAGGACGTGGACATGCGGTAGTGAGTGGTGGAATGTGTCCCATAGGACGCCTATTACATCGGTGACACGTATAGGATCCCCAGACTTCTGGGTAATTTAACACCCCCCCCCCCTACCCCGCAGGCACAGGTGCATTAATTAACCTACATTAGCATTCCGAATTCGAGTACTTCTGTACTTGAAAGCCCATCCCTGGTTGCAAGGCATTTAGAACCATTATGTGCTCCTGCTGATTGCAATTTTGCTGGACACTGAGCATATTGTACGCATGATATTGTGACTATTTGGTCAAGCACTGTTCTATTTGGTTAACTTACTTATGATATGCATCTAATCGACTAGAGGCTTGTGGTAATCACTGATGGACTGCTGCTGTGCATGTGCTACAGTTGTGGCTAGCATCTGTAGGTAGATACTACCTGGTAGATCATTTGCCATTGGTAATTTCAAAGTAGCTTGCAAAGTGAAAAATTGTGGGCACCTCTGGTATTATACCATCACTGCCTCATTACCAAGAAAAGATGAAGTTCACACTTACCAGCAGCCGAGCAGAACATCCCTGTGCTGAGGACCAGAAAGGCCAACATCAGTCGCCCAACATGGAGTCCAAACTTTTTGCATACTGCTCTAGAAGAATGACATAAGAGCATTCATTAAAATAACTTATTTATATACGGGAGTACTGTAGATAATGCTTAAAGCTTAAAGTAAACCAGAGACGAAGCACCCTCATGTATTTTACCATATACTGTATATCAGTGGGAACATTAAAGAAAACACCTACCCTGCTCTCTGTTTCATTCTTCACTGCTCAGCCTGCCTGGTATCAGCCCTGATAAAATCCTCGACTGATCGTTCAGTCTGGCTTTGCTCAGGAATCATTACAGCTGAGTCTGTGTTCCCTGATGTCTTTTCAAGCCCAAGCCTGCCCCCTTCTGGTTTTGCTATAATGACTCAGCTATAATGATTGCTGAGCAAAGCCAGGCTGAATGCTCAATTGGAGATTTTATCAGGGCTGATAACAAGCAGGCTGAGTAGGGAAGGATGAAGCAAAGAGCAGGGTTGGTGTTTTCTCTAATGTTCCCACTGATATATATGGTAAAATACATGAGGGTGCTGCAGCAAGTGCGCTGAAAGGGTAACTGCTGTAGCTCCGCCCTCGGTCAGTGACATGCTCCCTGCTGGACAGGAAGTACATTATTGGTTTCTGAAAAAACGGCACATCCGCGCTGCCATGTTACAGAAACAATCCAAATAGATTGTTACGGTGCCCCTGCCTCCAATGCAATTGTGTGCCAATTGGCACCACTCGGCAATGCACTGCTGAGTCTGCATTGCCTTTGCTGAACCACTTTCATTGCAATGCATCGCACCTCTGGTACTGTGGCCAGTCTCAGAGTTTAATGGCCACTGCGACGTGGGAGCGGCGGGGGAGAGTACCGCAACAGGATGCAACACACTCGTGTACAAGTGGCCTTAATAAACACACACACATAAAATCAGTGAATGCATTTGAAATCAACTGCTGAAGCCTATGACTGCCGATCGTGCCGATTGGCAGGCAGGGATCAGAGCCCACCAACAGAAAGCTCTGTTGGTGGGCAGAAAAAGGGGGGGGGGGAGTTAATCACGTGTGCTGAGTTGTACGGCCCTGCAGTGAGGCCTTAAAGATGCAGTGGCCTAATTAGTAAAAAATGGCCTGGTCACTAGGGGGATTTAAAGGAGTTATCAGGGAAAAAAATAATAAAACAATCTCTACTTACCCGGGGCTTCCTCCAGCCCCAAGCTCCCAGCATGTCCCTCGCCGCAGCTCTGCCCGCAGCCGTTCGCTGCAGCTCCGTCCCGGTCCCAGGCAATGACGTGTACTGCGCCTGCACGAGCAGCGCTGTCAATCACCGCCACGTGGATCAGAGCAGACTGCGCAGGCCGCTCTGATCCACGTGGCGGTGATTAACAGCAGCTCCGTCCCGGTCCCAGGCAATGACGTGTACTGCGCCTGCACGAGCGGCGCTGTTAATCACCGCCACGTGGATCAGAGCGGCCTGCGCAGGCGCAGTAGTTCTGCGCCTGCGCCGTCTGCTCTGATCCACGTGGCGGTGATTGACAGCGCCGCTCGTGCAGGCGCAGTACACGTCATCGGCGGGGACCGGGACGGAGGTGCGGCGAACGGCTGCGGGCAGAGCTGCGGTGAGGGACATGCTGGGAGCTTGGGGCTGGAGGAAGCCCCGGGTAAGTAGCGATTGTTTTATTATTTTTTCCCTGATAACTCCTTTAAGCACCTGGTCCTTAAAAATACCCATTGCGGATCCAAAGCATTAGGTCAAGGAGGAAAGAAGCATAGAGAGGCAAATGTATTTGATGTGGATGGGGAAAACAACACTACAAAGACAACTTGTTGGTACTAAACAAAAAAAATAAAATTGAAGAACCACAATAAGAGTAAATTGCTGCCATTGTTTATGTAATATCAAGCAAAATCAAGAGTTTTAATAAAAGTTTGGCCACTTATGCCTGTTGTATGGCCAGGTTTCCTTTTCACATTTAGTAACATCTAGTTGTAACTATGGTCAATCAATGTTTTGGGGGGTTAAATGTCTGTGTTGCCACAGATAATAAATCATTAATGGCATATGTTTATGCTTCTTAACAATATGGCAAGGTCTTTTTTTTGTATATTTAAACTACAGATTAAACACACAAGGGTGATGCTCTCTATTCCCATGTCTCAGTCTCACTAGTGTAGCATACTCCAGTATGAACTCCCCAGGAAGTACAGTCAACATTTCTCACAAAGGCAGCTGGTGCACAAACATATAGCAGGGAAACTAACCATTGCTGTGACCAGCAGTGTACACAGTTGTACTACTGCACCTCATGCATCCTGCAACGGCACTACACTGCACTAGTAATGGTAATAATACAAAAGTGCTACTATAACAACAGGCAATAAAAACAATAACAACAGGCTTACAGTGAGATACTTACTTATAGAAATAAAGTTCACACACACAACTAATGAAGGCTAAGAAACATCGTATGAAGTAAAACACAAGAACCTAGGGTAAGAAATAACACAGAATAAGAGGAAATTATGGTCAATCTCTAATACAGTATACATCTCTGTGCATCTTGTCTAACTTAAAACAATGTTAGTAGCAGTAGGGTATTGTACCGTGTTAGCCATCAGTAAAAACAAGAAGTTTTAAATCAGGATGATACCATTTATTGGCTAACTAAAAAGAATAAGAATAAGCAAGCTTTCGGCCTTGCAGCTTTCGTCGGGCTTAAATCCTGTGTATCAGCCTGCAAGCAAACAGGATTTAAGCCCGACGAAAGCTGCAAGGCTGAAAGCTTGCTAATTCTTATTCTTTTTAGTTAGCCAATAAATGGTATCACCCTGATTTAAAACTTCTTGTTAAAACAATGTTATTACATTTACCAAATGTTTTTGGGGAATGAATCTGTGGAATGTTTATTTATTCCACTGCATGCAAACTACAATAAGGGCCTGAGTCCACTGCTGCACTTATAAAAATCCATAGAAATGCATTTTAACGCGTTATAAAATATGTTCAAACGTGTTAAAACGCATTCAAATGCTTTAAAATCGCATTTCAAAACGCTTTAAAAACCAGGGCTGTGGAGTCGGTCCAAAAATCCACCGACTCCTCAGTTTAGGATTCCACCGACTCCGACTCCTCTAATTTGCATATTACAATTTTGTTGATTAATGGCCCATACTCACGGGCTACAATTGTTGCCGCAACACGTGGCGTGCGCGTGTTGCGGCGACAGGTCGCCCGTGAGTATGGGCCGTCGCACGAGCACGCACCCCGAACTGTCGCCCGCCGCTGATGTCGCCGGGCGATTGAAAGTTTCATTCGCCTGGCGACAGTCGCCGCCGCACCTCCGCCGCAACTGTCGCTAGTCCGCGTGAGTACGCGGACTAGCGACAGCAACCTCCATTGAGAATGTGGAGCTTCCGGCGGGGGGAGGAGGAACGTCGGCGACAGCTTCCGTCGCGCCACTGGTCCCTCTTCCACGTGTGTACGCGGAGGGACCTGGCGAGGAGCTGTCTCCGGCCTGTCGCCCACACGCTCACGTGTGTTGGCGACAGGCAACTTTTGCTGGCCGTGAGTATAGGCCATAATAGTATGTAACGTGAAATTTGTCTAACTGTCAACGCTTAGGAATTTTACAAGACAACTAAAGTGAGAAAGATATGGAGACTACTATATTTAATCCCTTTAGACTAAAACTAGTCCTTAGTAAGAGTACTTGTAAAAGGTACAGACCAGAACAAAGAACATCTATCAGGCCCTAGGCAATGTAACTGTGGGTACATGTAAGAATGATGTGCAGGTACCCTGCAGGGGAATGAGGAGATTCTTCCTCTATTACACATCTGAACATGGATCAGGCCCTAGGCAATGTGACTGTGGGTACATGTAAGAATGATGTGCAGGTACTCTGCAGGGGAATGAGGAGATTCTTCCTCTATTACACATTCTTCATGCACAATCTGAACAAGGTTTATGGGTGATAGACAACACCTCTGTGTTCAATGTGCACAACATTCTCAGTGGATTCCCTGCAGCTCTGTGAGGAGTGCATGTGTAGAGTATAGTACTACTGTGTAACAAAGGAAACCTGAGACAGATGAAATTAAAGTTTTATACATCCCTGGGGCTTCCTCCAGCCGCCTTCAGGATAATCAGTCCCTCGCTGTCCTCCGCCACCTGGATCTTCTGCTATGAGTCCAGGTACTTGAGCCAGTCTGGTGTAGTGCGCATACACACACTCCGCCGCCGGGAGCGTACTACACCTGCGCAGCACTATTGTGCAGGTGCAGAACGCTCCTGGCTGTGGAAGCGGCACGTAGCCAGACTGCTCTGACTGGCTGAATTACCTGGACTCATAGCAGAAGATCCAGGTGGCGGAGGAGAACAGCGAGGGACTGAATGGCCTGAAGGGGGCTGGAGGAAGCCCCAGGTATGTATAAAGCTTTTCTTTTAATTCGCCTCAGGTACCCTTTAATTCATAGTCACCAAACCAAATTTTAACAACATATCAAATTATTTGATTTCATGAGCAAAGAGAGTGCATACATTTGCATAAACCAGCATCAATGCAGAATTATTTCCATCTCATTGACCATCTCTATTAGTGACACGGCTACACATCAGGCTTTATACTTACAGCATAGATGTTATTTCGTATATATAAGAGATTCCTGTGTACACATCATATATACTGTACAGTCACAATCAGATATGTATTTCTGACTTTAAAAATACGGGGACTGCTTTATTGAAGCAGCACAAGTAACTAATTTTGATTGGTTTATTTCCTTTTTGTGGACTGAACACAGCTATTACTGTATATATACATTATTTTTAAAGACTATTATCTAAGAAATAGAAAATTTTATCATATTTTCTATTTTAATTACAGGTTCAAATTCATTAGGAGTTGGAGTCGGAGTCGGTGCATTTTTTCCCGACTCCGACTCCAGGCACCCAAAATTGCTCAGACTCCACAGCCCTGTTAAAAACACATTTGTTTCCAGGGCTGTGGAGTCGGAACCATTTTGGGTACCTGGAGTTGGAGGTTTCATAAACTGAGGAGTCGGAGTCGGGGTCAAATGATTTTTGTACCAAATCCACAGCCCAGGTAAGTATTACACTAAGGAGTCCGAGTTAAGGAGTTAGAGCCATTTTGGGTACCTGGAGTCGGAGTTGGGAGTCAGTGTTGGATGATTTTTGTACCAAATCCACAGCCCTGGTAAGTATTAGACTAAGGAGTCGGAGTTGAGGAGTCGGAGTCAAAGCCATTTTGGATACCAGGAGTCGGAGGTTTCATAAACTGAGGAGTCAGAGTATTTTTGTACCAACTCAACAGCCCTGTTTGTTTCTATGCGTTTTTTTTATAAACACAACAGTGGGCTCAGGCCCTAAGAGATTCTAGATTGCTGCTGCAATGAGAATCTATGGCCCAAGGGGTCCTGGAGATGCGTTATAGCAACTTGAAATAGCAGTCTACCTCTCTGCACTGGCAGCCTCCCTCTACCCTGAATCACGAGATGTTGTACTTACGGTACATTTGCTTGATTTGGATTAACGTTTTTGCAACTACATTTGGATGTGCCCTCCACCCTCTGTACTGGAACTGTCTCTACTCTGTATTTAAAAGTGAAAACAGAAGCAGACTTGCCTTGTTTGTCTGAAGGATGTTTGCATGGAACCAAGCAGGTAATGCATGTATCCAGAGGTAAGCATAAGAGCGTATGGCATAGGCTGGAGAATATTCCCACGTCTGAAATCCTTTGCCATACACGAGGTAGTGAGTCTGCATAAAAGAAAAAGCAAAAGAATTATAAAAGTAGAACGACCCCAGTGTTCAGTGACTGACATAAAACAGGAAGGCAAAAGCAGGTAGCTGATAGTTTCCCCAATCACTTCAGCCATAGGCTCCCACTGTTGCCGCACATCACTTACTGACAATTAGTTGGTTCAATTTGGATTAGAAATTCATGCTGAATCCACATTCTTTGCCCAACACCAGCCATTTATAGTAGAGTGCCCCACACTCAGCAAAGTAGCATACTGTGTTTCCCCAAAAATAAGACACTGTCTTATATTCATCTTTGCTTTAAAAGATGTGCTAGGGTCTATTTTCAGGAAGGTCTTACATTTTGTGGGGAAGCCAGATCCGCCTTGTGTATGACACACACACACACACACACACACACACACACTTCCCCCGCCACTGCTCCTGCCGGCCCCCTCTTACAGAAAGTCATATCCTAGTGATCAAGTGCTGTTAATCGTGGTGTGAATATCGGGGAGAGGAAATGCAGCACGGGGCAGGAAAATGAGGAGCTCAGATAAGCTACAGGAACCTAGCTGACATCCAGGAGGAAATGGTCGAGAAGCGGGAGGAGGGGGGAGAGGTCAGGGGTTTTGGAGGCCCGGGGGGAGATGACTTTGCCAACAGTGGAGGTGTAAATTGCATTTACAGTTGTCTGGTGAAGATAGAGGGAGGTGAGGCAGGAGGTGGTCTGCTACAGTGGCGTGGTGGATAGCATATGTCAGGTCTATATAAATAGTAATTTAAAGTGAACCAGAGACGAAGCACCCTCATGTATTTTACCATATATATCAGTGGGAACATTAGAGAAAACACCTACCCTGCTCTCTGTTTCATTCTTCACTGCTCAGCCTGCTTGATATCAGCCCTGATAAAATCCCCGATTGAGCATTCAGTCTGGCTTTGCTCATTAATCATTATAGCTGAGTCATAGCTGAGCCAGAAGGTGGCAGGCTTGGGCTTGAAAAGACATCAGAGAACACAGACTCAGCTATAATGATTCCTGAGCAAAGCCAGCCTGAATGCTCAGTCTGGGATTGTATCAGGGCTGATAAGAAGCAAGCTGAATAGTGAAGAATGAAACAGAGAGCAGGGTAGGTATTTTCTCTAATGTTCCTACTGATATATATGGTAAAATACATGAGGGTGCTTCGTCTCTGGTTCCCTTCAAGGGCAAAGAAAAAGTTTGAAGGATGCAAAAGTTTGAAAGTGCACCTGAACTCACACCCCACAACGAAGCTAACAGTTAAGCTAACCAACCACTTATCAATTTTATTTGTAGATTCACCCTCTCACCACCACTCACCAGGTCAGTAGTCTTGACCTGTAGGCCGATGCAGGTCCCCAGCAGGTACACCACTCCTGCTAAACCACACTGTAGATCATAGAAATCAGAGACCGCACTCAGAAGGCTTTTTCAACCACTGTATTCACAGCAAACCAAGCATGACAAGGTACACATGTTTCGGGCGTGGCCGAAACATGTCCTGTACCTTGTCATGCTTGGTTTGCTGTGAATACAGTGGTTGAAAAAGCCTTCTGAGTGCGGTCTCTGATTTCTATGATCTACTTATCAATTTTACCATTCGATTTCAAGCAGTTTCAATCAATTTGATTGAATCTGACAGAAATCTATTGCCCCAACATGTCAAAACGACATCTGTGTGAAAAACACAATGCAGCAAGGAGGAAAGTGTGATTGTGATTCTGTTTGAAGTGCTCGTAAGAACTATACTGTGATAATACACAATGCACACTAAAATACTGGTGTCGCAAAATCAACAAGCAGTGGGAAAGACAGCTTGCACTGTTCACACTGGAGGTGGTATGCCAGTTTTATAAAGTAAGGTTAAAATCAGTAATGAAAGCACACTGCACTGCTGATCAGGACTACCCATTAGGACTCATTGTAAGCACACTGAATAAAGTACTCCTAACTGGGTGGAGTGTTTGCATTTTATTCATATCTTTGTATATGTGGTGCTGTGCCATATGTCACAGCACCTTTTTATTTCTGGTGTCCCGCTGTCCACATTCTACTCAGTCGAAATCTTCGAATGACAAAGAACATGAAATATGGGCATGGAGGAAGTGGCAGTTTCTCCTCCTAAGAACGCCCCTTCCTCCCCTGAGCACACCCATTTGAGCCACCCCTCCTGCTTTAAAGATTAAAAACCTGTTAAAAAATAAGCCACGGCACAACTCACCTACTCCGGGTTCCCATTATCGCTTCTTCTGTCCTATCAGCTTTGCCGTTCTGGGGCAGCATCCACTCACATATGCAGGCATCTTCATGGCAATGGCTTCCGGCACAGTACTTCCAGGTCGGCGCTATTGCTCTTCACATGCCGGCACTACGAAACGACACTGCACAGGTAAGGCAGAGCTGCCAGGACGGAAGAAGCAGTAATGGGAATCCGGAGTTGGTGAGTTGTGCGGTAGTTTATTTTTTTACACAGCATTGAAAAAGAAAGGACAGGAGTACTTTAAATAAAAAAAACAAGGGGGCGCATGCGCGGTGCCGGCGAGGACGCATGTGATATCTTGCCGCTCCGCACCTCGGCTGTACTCCGACTCAACTTCTAGCGAACATTAGCGCTCCTGCAGCCCTCTAACTGGGAGATTCTGTTCCCTCAATATGTCGGGAAAGGGAAGGGAGAAGAATGGACAAAAAAGCGCCACATCCGCAGCCACAAGCAAAACTCCGCCACAGACGGGTCTCCGCCCTGACAAAACCAAGATGGCAGACGGGAATAGCCAGGCCTCCCGGAGCGCTCCATCAACTCCGGACAGGCAATCTTCCTCTCCACGGCACTTTAATCCAGATCTAGATGCGACCCCTCAGTTACCTCCTCATCAAGAAGACCTAATTACTCACATTCAGCGAGTCTTCAGACTCGAGCTGAAGGAGGCGGTCAAAAACATCACAGATCAGATCAGGGACCTGGGGCATCGTGTCGACGAGATGGAGCAACAAGTGGATGAGATGGCTGAAGTCCAGGAGGCAGACAAGATGCAAATTGATCAGCAGGCAGAGAAAATAGAGATGCTCGAACTCAAATTAGAGGACGTAGAAAACCGCAGCAGAAGGGCTAATCTCCGCATCAGGGGCCTACCAGAAACAGTCACAGACCTGAAGCCTGCGGCCTTAAATATCTTCAGTGCGCTCCTACCTCAGGTGGACCCGGCTCAATTTCGCATAGTCCGGATTCATCGGGCCCTAGCTAAAGTCCGCAACCCGGACCTACCCAAAGATGTAATATTGAAACTACAATACGAGGAGGTACGTGACATGATACTAGAGGCAGCCCATAATCTCACTGTCTTACCGGGAGCTCCAGCCAGTGTTCAGCTATTCGCTGACCTGGCCCCAACAACCATCCAGCGCCGCAGAAACCTCCGCCCTGCCACGCTATCTCTCCAGAAGGCATCAGTAAGATACAAATGGGGATTTCCCTTCTCTCTAATCTTTACTCACAATGGCACCACATATACCAGCCGGTCCTTGGAAGAGGCTCGTAGGCACCTGGAACAAGCAGGCATCCAGATGGAACCGATGCCACTCGCCTCGCTACCACAGAGGACAGTACTTGCATGTAGAGAACCCACAAGGGTAGGAACCTACTGTCGCCAACCATGTGGGAGTGCGGGGGAGGGAGGGAGACCAGAAAAGGCTGGGTGAGAGAATGGACCCTAAAGTGCGGGCCCTCCTGGCAGAAAACCGGCACCCTCTGTCAAGGATGGTTTTAAGTTTTGTATCAGGGTACAGCACAGGGATATATTTTTTAATAATGTTTATAATTTTATTGAACTCAAGGCTGTAACCAGTGACAAAAGTAACCCGGTCCTCTCCGGCTCCACTAGCCAACCTACTTTCCAATAGGTCCGAGCGCGGTCGCCTAGTGCTCCTTTGGCGCCCCACTGTCAACTGTCTTGCAGTATAGCCTCTCTGTTTGAGTCTGGTTTCCACTAGGTTGCATTCCTGTTCAAGATCAGTCGGGTCTGAGCAATTACGCGTAGCCCTAATGAATTCACCTGTGGGGATGGCATTTATGGTGTGTCTAGGGTGGCATTAATTGGCAAGTAAGATGGAATTCCCTGCCGTGGGCTTACGGAAAGTACGGGTGGAAACTGAATGAGATGAAGGGTCCCCCCTAAGAGTGAGATCCAAATAGTCAATCTTGACCGGATCCGAGCACATTGTAAAGTTCAAATTGAGATCATTGGTGTTGACATAGATCAGAAAATCCTCCAGGAGGGCCGGAGGACCTCCCCACACCAAAAGTAGATCGTCTATAAACCTGCCATACCAAATAATATGGGAGGCAAAGGGGTTATCCTCCCCAAAGATGCGGAGCTCCTCCCACCATCCCATATAGAGGTTGGCAAGGGAGGGGGAAAATTTCGCCCCCATAGAAGCTCCGCATCTCTGGAGAAAAAACCTCAAGTCAAACATAAAATAATTGTGCGTGAGGAGGTACCTCACAGCCCTCCCAAGGAAAGCCTGTAAGGACACATCAAAAGAGGAATACTTGCGGAGATGAAAGTCCATGGCCTCCAAAGCCAGATCGTGTGGAATCGAAGAGTAAAGTGATGTGACGTCCATGGTCACCCACAGGAACCCGTCCTCCCAGATGAAACCATCCAAACTGGAGAGTACATGACGGGTATCCTGCAGGTAGCCAGAAAGTCTAACAACCAAGGGCTGCAGATGAGCATCGACCCATTCCCCCAGACGCTCACCCACGGAGCCAATGCCGGCCACAATTGGCCGGCCCCGCGGGGGAACGTCCGGTTTATGGATCTTCGGGAGATGGTTGAAGACGGGCACAACCGGGTGCAAAGGACACAGAAATTCAGACATGCGTTTGG
This sequence comes from Hyperolius riggenbachi, assembly GCF_040937935.1. Classification (NCBI taxonomy): domain Eukaryota; kingdom Metazoa; phylum Chordata; class Amphibia; order Anura; family Hyperoliidae; genus Hyperolius; species Hyperolius riggenbachi. The sequence goes on from NC_090651.1 coordinate 283,672,968, forward strand.
TTAAGACACCCGTGCTGTGCCCTAAGTCCAGCAGTGCCCGAAGATCTTGAAGGAAAGCCTGCGTAGGATCCCGAAGTAAAGGCCGGTATACGTTCACATCCCCTAATTGTCTAAGGGCCTCTGCCTGATAGTCCAGGGCATGTCGGAGGCAGCGAGGCAAATAGTGCTGTCCCCCACAAATGAACAGAGCTGAGAGAGTAGCATAATATTGCTCTCTGCTCTCTTCATTATTTTGAGGATGTTCTCTTCTTTGAAGCATAAATATGCTAATTATGTTATGGGGCCACGTTGGCCACTTTTTCTGTTTAGTTGTCAGTTATATATGCAGGTATATCTATTATAGGTCGGCCGGGGGTGGGGTGGGGGTGGCACCTGGGGGGGGGGGGGCGCGGGACTACCAGGATCTTCATTGTCTGCTAAGAGCAAGTCCAACCCGCTATAAAATTTGGCACAGGTTAATATAAAATCTCACAATGCAAAGGGCCTAAATTCCCCGTCTAAAAGAAGAAAGGCCTTCCTAGACTATCAAAAGTGTAGTCCTGATATAATATGTATCCAGGAAACGCATTTTTCAAAAACCTCTTTTCCCAAATACTTTCATACGCAATACCAGCGACATTTCGCATCGTCAGCTAGTACTAAGCATAGAGGAGTTCTCATGCGTCTTAAAAACACGCTCCCTTTTGTCCTAGAGAACACCATTAAAGATGACGAGGGCTGCTATATAATACTAATCGGCACCATCCAATCACAAAAGATATGCATAATTAACCTTTACGCCCCCCCGGAAGCTCCACTGGCTCCGATTAACGCAATTCTTAAGCAAATAGAAAACTACCCAACCTATTCTATTCTATTCTATGGGCAGGCGACTTCAATATTGCCCCTAACCCCAATGTGGATAGATCACAGCAACCCCCGTCATCGAGACAAAAGCAGCTTTCCAGATCCCTGAATAAAGCATTCATGGACTTTCACCTTGTAGACTCGTGGAGAGAACAAAATCCAGTTTTACGAAGTTATACCTTCTTCTCCACTGCACACCACAGCCACTCTAGAATTGACACAATTTTATTATCTGCTACTCTAATACCTAAATTAATCTTCGCAAGACATATGATCAGCTCGTGGTCAGACCACGATATAGTATGGGCGGCATGCTCATCCCTAACCATACCTATCGCTAGACCACCCTGGAGGCTCAATGAGAGACTGTTAGCTGATGGAAAGGTTGTCCTAGAGGTAGAGGAACACCTTAATAAATATTTTCAAATTAACGATACGGACCAATTAGGCCTGATATACTATAGTTGGCCCATAAACCAACCATTAGAGGGCAGCTAATAAAAATCGCCTCGCAAAGGAAAAAAAACAGCTCAACCTTGAGCATAAGCTATCCCAACTCCAGATGGCACATGCCTCCTCCCCCTCTGTATACCTTTATAAACAGATACAGGACATCCAAAACCAAATCAATATCCTTCTTTCAGCTCGGACGGAAAAGGCCATCAGATGGACCAAATCTAAAGTCTATGTACAATATAATAAGCCAAATACATGGCTTGCCAGGAAACTCAGACAAGCCCACTCTTCCAATAAGATCCTACAAATTAAAACCAAACAAGGTGTGATTAACTCAGACCCACTTAAAATACATACAGCCTTTGCAGATTACTACAAAACCTTGTATGCAGCTAAACCCATAGTAACTCATACCACTGAGAATAATGCCTTTTACCATAACCTACGGACACCTGTCCTCCTCCCAGATAAAGCCTCGGCCCTAAATATCCCAATCTCAGAACTTGAAATCTTTCTTGCTATCAAAAGGTTAAAAAACGGAAAGGCTCCTGGCCCAGATGGGTTCTCAGCTATTTATTACAAGAAATTTAAGAGAGTACTCATACCTTATCTCAAAAGGATATTTAACTCTATTTTAGAGGGTAAAACCCCGGCACCTGAGTTCCTCCAGTCTACAATAGTAGTGATCCCAAAGCCCAAACGAGATTCATTAGATATTAAAAACTACAGACCCATATCTCTATTAAATCTCGAAAACAAAATACTAACGACTATACTAGTAACTAGACTGAACAAGGTATTAGGCCCACTCACTCATAGAGATCAAGTGGGTTTTGTTCCTCATCGCCAGGCCCCGGATAATCTTAGAAAAGTAATTAACCTACTACACATAGTTAAATCTACTAAAGCCCCGTTTGCCTTGCTATCTATCGACATGGAAAAGGCGTTTGACACAATAGATTGGTCCTTTATGCACGCCACCTTGTCCAGGGCTGGCATAGATGGTTCCTTTTTAAATGCTGTTACCTGCTTATACTCTAAACCTGTGGCACATCTTAAGCTTCCCACTGACTACCCTGCCCCAATCCCTATTCAAAGAGGTACTAGGCAGGGCTGTCCCTTGTCCCCAGCCATATTTGCATTAATAATTGAACCCCTAGCGAATAAAATTAGGTCCTCTTCTGATATCCAAGGCATAAAAGTTAAAAACTCTGAATATAAAGCCAATTTATTCGCAGACGATTTGCTATTAACCCTTTCCTCCCCGCACACATCTATCCCAAATCTCCTTCAAATAGTCAAACAATTTGGACGACTTTCCGGCCTCACCTTGAATATCAATAAATCAGAGGTACTTTTCGCCAATCTTCCTAAACATAGTGCAGAGGCTCTGGCCACCAAACTAGGCCTATCCTATCAATCAAAATATATTACTTACTTAGGCATAAAAATCTCAACTGAACCGTCTTATCTCTTTGCATTAAATTATAAACCGATTCTGTCTGAGCTGAAGGGGGACCTGGTGAGGTGGAACTCTCCCTCGATTTCATGGTCTGGACGCATCCAATCAGTTCGTATGAATCTACTGCCACGGATTCTCTACCTATTTAGATCACTCTCAATACAGTTAACTAAAGCCTCTTTAAAAGATCTCCAAACCTCAATTTTCAAGTTCATCTCGAATAATAAAAAAAAAGCAGAATAAGACAAACAGTTATGTATTTTAATAGGGGGGGGGGGGGGGGCATGGGAGTCCCTGACCTTTTTAGCTATTATAGAGCGGCCCAAATAGCTCAGATGGCACAACTACATGCTATTCACAATAGGCCACTTTGGGCTGAAATTGAAGACGACCTATTATTGCCAATCAGTCTGGCGGCCCTTCAGTGGTCTCCGCGCCTATCTCCAGCAAAATATAAAAAACAGTCACCTCTATCGGCTCATTCACTTTCTATTTGGCAAAGATTGAGATTTAATAAAAAACTACAATCTATAATACCTACCCAGATGCCAATACTTGGCAATCCTAATTTTCCACCGAGATGGGACCCGCGTCCATTCCATTAGTGGGCATCCCATAACTTCCTTAAACTGGCAAACTTTTTAATCAATGACAAATTTCCGAATTGGTCTACATTCTGCTCACACGTTAAATTCCCATCTACAGAGAGCTTTAGAGCTGTACAGATATGTCATTATCTAAAAACTCTTATACATTCGAACCCTATCCCTACAGCTTGCATTACTTATGAGCCTTGGTGCGGTCGGAGACCGCTGGAGGGCAGCCTTATATCCTATCTATACTCCACTATATCCCAACCCCTGGAAACAAACTTCCATCGATGAAAGCCTGGGAGGAGGATTTAGGTCAGGAACTCACTATTAAACAATGGTCCAAGTGTTGCCTCACATTAGCTAAAGGAAGTAATTACTTCTCACATATTGAGACGAATTATAAAATATTGCATCGCACCTCTATAACTCCCCAGAAATTGCATATTATATCTAACGACAACTCTCGTCTATGTTTTAGAGGGTGCGGACAGGTAGGCGACCTTGCACACATATGGTGGTTCTGCCCAACAGCAAAAAAGTTTTGGGCCCAGGTGGCTTCGGCCATAAGCACAGCCCTTGAGATGCCCCTCTCTCCTGATCCCCTTCAATTATTACTAGGACACAAACCCCAGAGATGGAAATACCCACAACATAGATTAGCTCAGCATGTGGCCAAAGCGGCCCGCCTCCATATTGCACGCCAGTGGTTACAACCTAATCTTTCATTTGACATAGCGGACGCTATCATTATGGATATACTCATATCTGAAAGATTGTTAGCAATAATTAATGATACAACGTTATCTTTTACACGTACCTGGCAACCCTGGCTCTCAGCCTCTATGTCCCTGGGACTTTGGTCCTGCGCTCTCGCCTTCTAGGGGCTATACCCGCCCACACGGCTGTCCCTTATTGATAAATATCAAACTGACCTGCATGTTTGGTTTCTGTGTGTTTATCTTTTTGTATGTTACGTTAACAAACTGAATAATACCCTTTGCTAAGGGAATATATAAGAGCTGTACGTTTTTTGTTGAAATTCATAATAAAAATATTTTGAAACTAAATAAAAAAACAAAAAACACATACTTTAAATTTATTTAATAATGCAGATCAGGGCTGGCGCTAGTCTACTTTACTAAACCCAGCAGGAAACCTCATAGGGAACAGCTCTCCAATCACAGCACCCTCTACAGCACAAAGTGTTGTGATTAGCCCAATAATGTGGGCATAGTTTACTACAACCTATTGAAAACCTAGCATTTTGATAGGGTGCCATCCAACCAATCACGTTAGTGGAATTTCCCCAAACTTTCCTGTTAGGTCCCCTAAAGTAGACATGCCAAGGGCTGCCCAACTCCAGTGCTCAAGGGCCACATCCATGCCAACTTTTAGGATGAAGAGTAATGTGTGCTGCTTTATGAATCACCCCTTTCCTGATTCAGTCTCATCAATTAATTTGAGCCGTGCCAAATATGTGGGAGGACCTTGACCCTCGAGTACTGGAGCTGGACAGCACTGATTCATTCTTATTGATTTATATAGCACCAACTGTGGGGCTGATATAGTTGATAAAACAGTGTTATACTGACACAGCTATACAGGTTGAAAACAATAAGCTGTAAGCTCTCCTTTGGATGACTGATTAGCAGTCATGCAACCAATGTGACAAACATGAGCCAAACCTACAGAAGTGCACTGCTATTTACTCACAGGCTCCCAGTAGTTGAAGGTTTCATCACAGTCAGATATATTGCTAAGAAGAGCTGCACAAAATCTGGCAGATATTAGGCATTTAAATGCAGTAGCTCCTTCAGGTGCCCATACTTGGCCTGCTTTACTGCAAGTAGACCTAAAAAATAAACATAGAAAAAACGTTTCAGGCTAATATCACAGACTATACAGAGTGGCGGCGCCACACCAAGGCCGAAGGAAGGGGTATGTCTTCCCCCGGCGATTGCTGTATCTCCCTCTCCCAGCGATTGCCGTCTTGAGTGTGCTGGAATCCGTATTCACCTCTCGGCCCTGCAGGGATCTACCTTCAGCCCGTCTAGGTTTCTACTCTCTATGGCCCATATGCAATTCACTTTTTCTCCTGAGTTACTTCCTAGGTGATATTTCACAACTTGTCAATAAAACATATTTTTATACCACCATGCAAGAAAGAAAATAATCAGAATAATGTTTAGTACTTTATCACATATTTTTGGTACTTTTTCAATTGCAAAGTGCTGAAAAGTTATTTTAAAGAGAACCCGAGGTGGTTTCTAATAATCCTGATAGCACACAGAGGCTAGGTCTGCATATAATGCCCCCCCCCCCCCTGCGCTCTGCTGTCCCCCATAAATCACACCGCCGTGCTAGCGACAAGCAGCGTGTCGCAGACGGCTGTTTACCTTTGCCAGTGTCAGTCTCGCCGTTCCCCGCCTGCTGATTGGAGGGAAGGTACGCGGGCGGGGAGGGACGCTATGGAGGAGGCGGGGGAGCGGCGAGAGTGACACTGGCAAAGGTAAACAGCCGGCTGCGACACTCTGCGTGTCACTAGCACGGCTGTGTGATTTATGGGGGCACAGCAGAGCTCAGGGGGAGCCCGGGGGGAAACAGTATAGTAACAGAGGCTGGGCATTATATGCAGACCCAGCCTCTGTGTGCTATTAGGATTATTAGAAACCACCTCGGGTTCTCTTTAAAAAGATTAAAAAAAATATCTCCTTGGAGAAAACTCAGGTGAAAAAATGAATTGCATATGGGCCTATGACTCCCTCTAGTGGAGTCTTTCATTACAAGACACCACAAGAGGGAGTAATAGAAAGAATAACAGCTAAACAGAGATCCAGGCTCCAAGAGAAGAATACTTTCTTTAGCATGCTCCACTCATGACTCTGAAATCACCAGGGGAGGGGGACCTAATACTGGAGGCACATATTGTGTTACTTAATACTGGGGTCACATATGGTGGCTACCTACACTCAGGTGGGGCAAGCTAATACTGAGGAAACATTTGGCTACCTATAGTAGATGAGGGCACTATCTCATACTGAGGTCACATCTGACTACCTATGCTGGGGAGGGGGCTTTTTTATACTGGGGGCACATCTGGCTACCTATGCTGGGGAGAGGGCTACCTAATACTGGGAACACATAGGGTTACCAATACTGTCTGGGGTAGGGGGCTACTTAATGCTGTGGGCACATATGGCTACCTATACTGGAGAAGGGCTACCTAATTTTGGGGGCAGAAATAGCTCCCTATACGAGGTGGGAGGGGAGAAGCACCTTAACTGCTAATTGCACCAGGTGCAGTATAATCACGGCCTGGGAAAACTTCACTTGAAGTCCCAGGGCCATGAATACCCGTCTTCAGCAGCAGTCGGTGGCCACTGGTACCCGCGATCCCGACGCCGCCTGTTAATGGGGAGATGAATAAATGGGAATGCAGTTCCCATTCATTAATCTAAGTCCCCATGTTAATGCACGCTGGCATCTATTAGATGCCTGCATCATTGTCTCTTCCTGGAGTTATAGTGCCAAGCATTACTTCCGATTCACGTACGCGAATCGGAAATAATGTGCGAGGACATCTTGTATAGTAAACCTGGACGCATCCAAGTGGAGATAATGTTATCTTGTATTTAATTGTATCAAGTGAGGAATGTAAACAAACACTTCTCTGACATTGCAGGCTCTCCTGAAAACAGTCAGACAATCAGAATTTATGTTAGATGAATAAAAGGGCCCACACTGGTCGATTTCAGCCATCAATCGATTGATTCTTTGGAATCGATCGATCACAAATCGATTCTATCAAATCAGCCGATCGATCGATTTGCAGCAGATTTTGATGAATTTGATATATCTGACAGCATGGAAAATCTGGGCGGATCTGCTGCTGGCAGCAGATCGATGGCCCATAAAGTTGCATTGGATCTAATGGTCCAATAATGAATGTATTTAGATAGATTTCCAATAGATTTCATCCTGAAATCTATTGGAAATCTGTTCCTAGTGTTGGCATACATCAGATAGATTCCTGTCAGATTCGTCTTGACAGGCATCTGACAAATCTATCTGATGGTCGAATCTGCTGAAAATCTATAAGTGTATGGCCACCTTAAAGCAGTTGTAAATAAAATGCAAAGTCAGCTTTCAGAGCACAAAAGTGTAGTTTGGGAATGTATAATTTCTAAACGAATAATAATACTTATGCACAAAAACAAATATGATAACCATGTAGAAAGTAGGAAAACATGTTTTTATTGAATATTATGTCAGGGTTTTATACCGCTTTAAATTGCATTTAGAATAAAATAATTCTTAGCGAAATATAGCACCCAAAGAAAGCCTTATTGGTGGTGAAAAAACAAGATACAGTGGAGGAAATAATTATTTGACCCCTCACTGATTTTGTAAGTTTGTCCAATGACAAAGAAATGAAAAGTCTCAGAACAGTATTATTTCAATGGTAGGTTTATTTTAACAGTGGCAGATAGCACATCAAAAGGAAAATCGAAAAAATAACCTTAAATAAAAGATAGCAACTGATTTGCATTTCATTGAGTGAAATAAGTTTTTGAACCCTCTAATAAAATACTTAATACTTAGTGGAAAAACCCTTGTTTGCAAGCACAGAGCTCAAACGTTTCTTGTAATTGATGACCAAGTTTGCACACATTTTAGGAGGAATGTTGGTCCACTCCTCTTTGCAGATCATCTCTAAATCCCTAAGGTTTCGAGGCTGTCTCTGTGCAACTCTGAGCTTGAGCTCCCTCCATAGGTTTTCTATTGTATTAAGGTCCGGAGACTGACTATGCCACTCCATGACCTTAAAGTGACTCTGTAACAAAAATTACAACGTTTTTTCTACCATCCTACAAGTTCCTAAACCTATTCTTATGTGTTCTGGCTTACTGTAGCTCTTTCTACTATAACCATCTCTGTAATAAATCAATGTATCTTTCCCCTGTCAGACTTGTCGGCCTGTGTCTGGAAGGCTGCCAAGTTCTTCAGTGTTGAACTGTTCCTCTATGCACACTCCAGTGTGTGTTTTATTTACATAAGGCAGCAGCTTCTCTGCTATCTTATCAGTGATAGAAGAGAGCTGGATAAAAATCCCCCTCTGTTAGGCTGTGAAAGTAGCTGGCTGACACATACTGAGGGATTACAAACACAGGCACAGGCAGAGCTGTCTGCAGGAAGCCTGTAATGTTCAGTGCATGAGAGAAGCTGGGGACAGAAGGTAGACACACACAAGTGATCTCTTGAGATTCAGAAGTAAGGCTGTATACAGCCTGCTTGTGTATGGATGTATTTTCTATGTGTGGACATGCTGTACATCAACCTACTTCCTGTTTTGGTGGCCATTTTGTTTGTTTATAAACAAACTTTTTAAAACTGTTTTTGACCACTTTTAATGCGGTGGGGAGCGGTGAAATTGTGACAGAGGGTAATAGGAGATGTCCCCTAACACACTGGTATGTTTACTTTTGTGCGATTTTAACAATACAGATTCTCTTTAATGTGCTTCTTCTTGAGCCACTCCTTTGTTGCCTTTGCTGTATGTTTTGGGTCATTGTCGTGCTGGAACACCCATCCACGACCCATTTTCAGTTTCCTGACAGAGGGAAGGAGGTTGTCGTTCAGGATTTCACGATACATGGCTCCGTCCATTTTCCCGTTAATGCGATTAAGCAGAAAAACACCCCCAAAGCAAAATGTTTCCACCCCCATGCTTGACGGTGGGGACGGTGTTTTGGGGGTCATAGGCAGCATTTTTCTTCCTCCAAACACAGCGAGTTGAGTTAATGCCAAAGAGCTCTATTTTGGTCTCATCAGACCACAGCACCTTCTCCCAGTCACTCACAGAATCATTCAGGTGTTCATTGGCAAACTTCAGACGGGCCTGCACATGTGCCTTCTTGAGCAGGGGGACCTTGCGAGCCCTGCAGGATTTTAATCCATTGCGGTGTAATGTGTTTCCAATGGTTTTCTTGGTGACTGTGGTCCCTGCTAATTTGAGGTCATTCACTAACTCCTCCCGTGTAGTTCTAGGATGCTTTTTCACCTTTCTCAGAACCATTGACACCCCACAAGGTGAGATCTTGCGTGGAGCCCCAGAGCGAGGTCGATTGATGGTCATTTTGTGCTCCTTCCATTTTCGAACAATCGCACCAACAGTTGTCACCTTCTCTCCCAGCTTCTTGCTAATGGTTTTGTAGCCCATTCCAGCCTTGTGCAGGTCTACAATTTTGTCTCTGACATCCTTGGACAGCTCTTTGGTCTTTCCCATGTTGGAGAGTTTGGAGTCTGCTTGATTGATTGATTCTGTGGACAGGTGTCTTTTATACAGGTGACTAGTTAAGACAGGTGTCCTTAATGAGGGTGACTAATTGAGTAGAAGTGTCTAACCACTCTGTGGGAGCAAGAACTCTTAATGGTTGGTAGGGGTTCAAAAACTTATTTCACTCAATGAAATGCAAATCAGTTGCTATCTTTTATTTAAGGTTATTTTTTCGATTTTCCTTTTGATGTGCTATCTGCCACTGTTAAAATAAACCTACCATTGAAATTATACTGTTCTGAGACTTTTCATTTCTTTGTCATTGGACAAACTTACAAAATCAGTGAGGGGTCAAATAATTATTTCCTCCACTGTATAGATCATTTTGTTGTGATTAGTTATTGGCGAAAGAATGGGAGGAGCGCTGACAGGTGAAAAGGAGTACATTTGAAATCGGCGCCGGTAGACTTGGGTGGAGGATACAGCAGTATATAGCTGATCCTGCTTCTGCACAAGTCCGGGCCGATTTAATTACTATTCCCCCTCCAGGCCGACATGGATAGTGGGGGAATGAAGTAATTCGGCTTCCAGCGATTGCTGGAGGCCGAAGTATTATGTTTTTAAGCAACTTCGGCTCCGTCTTCTGACAGAGCCGACATTACTGAGCGCTTCAATAGGAATGATTCCTATTGAAGTCTATGGAGGCGCCGGCTGCGCCCAAATCTAGCAGCGCCCAAATCTAGCAGCGCCGAAAAGCACTGCTGCGGGTGAAAAGTGCTCTGGTCCTAAAGGGGTAAAAAACCCTCAGTGGTCAAGTGGTTAATAGTGGGGAAGAGGCTAATACAGGGAGCACATATGGCTACTTATACTGCTACCAGCTGCTAGAATATGGATGTAAAATGGCTGCCGGCCACAAGATTACTGCAGCTCTGGACACAAATTAATTGTAATTAGTATTTAAATGTATACAATTGATTAGATTTCATTGAGGGTAGGAACACACTAGGCAGAATCGCATATGCGGTTTCCACTATGTGCTATGGGGAAAACTCATGCTATTCTGCCTAGTGTGTTCCTACCCTGAGGGAAAATACGTGTATGGTCATTTGGGGCACTGAACTTATCAAAGGAAAGATTGCTGCAATTAAATACCAGAAGGGACACTTCTCTATGTTTCCCAGTGGATCACCTAAAATAAACTTGCGCCACCATATGTGCTTCCAGTATTAGGTAGGGACCCTCCTACCCAGTATATTTAACCATATGTGCCTCCAGTATTAGATAGCCCCCTCCCCAGAAGAGCAGTATTAGGTAGCCGCCCCAAGTATAGGTAGCCATATATCACCCCAGTATTTTGTTACCACCTCCCAAGCATAGGTAACCAGATGGCAGCTAGTCTAGTTTAGGGGACCCGGCGGGAAACGTCATACCTCACCTGTGGCCTTCAGGCGCTGTGCTTGGGTTGGCTTCTGCCTCTACTTGCACAAATTAACTAAACCTATTTATTTGGTGGCATGGATAATGTTTAAACCAACTATATGTCTCAGAGGGCAAATATGTGATCTCTGTATGTAATTGTTGGGCACTTTGATTATAGCATCGACAAGTTTGCTGTGATTTATTGCAGGCTGTGGAGCTTGTTTATAAGGTTTGCCACCGAGTCCCCTTAACTAGACAAGCACCGCCAGATATAGCCCTCAGTAGCATACATAGCAGTTCGGCGCTGGGCTTTTTGGTGCACAGCTCACCTTGCTGCCCCACAAATTCAGAGGGGGGGGGGGGATGTACATACTATTCCCTTTCTGAGTCGTTGCAACTTTGAGGGAGAAGGAATTGAGGGGTCTGTCAGTCGCTAGATCCCCAAATTACCAGTGCACATGGGCTACAGAACACTATAGCATTCCTGCTATAGCCGTTCCAAGCTTCAGCGCTATACAGCATGTGGCAAAAAGCCTGCCCCCAGAATCAGTCCCCCCCCTCCCCTGTCAATCGAAGTCGCAAGCAGAGCATGTTGGAGAAGGATCTCATCTCTTGGCGCCGGGACCTACCATAAGGCAGCCTCCCCTCTTTATGACTACCTCTAGTGGTGTCACATAATGATTAATGCCACTAGAGGGACCCATAGAGAGAAGGCACTACAACAAGCTAAAGGGGGATTCCGGTATAAGGCTCCCTGCATACTGCATGTGATTCCAATTTTTAATCATTACAGCATGCTGCTTATTTTCTGTGTTATTCTGTTGATAGCATTCAGGGAAAATCGGAATTGCAGATCAGAATCGGAAACAGAATCGCAAATCGGATTTGCAGTGTGCAGGGAGCCTAATGTCGTTCTGTGCTACCCCTCTGATAATGCTACTGTGTATGCACATCTAGGAGACCCAGGCCAGCAAGAATCACTATCCACACCACAAACCTTACTTTAATAAGTTGCACAAGCAGAGGCAATAGACGAAGCGAGTGCTGTACCCGATGACCAGCAGCAGGTGAGGGTCCTCGACCTGGTGTGTAATTGTAGAGTTTACTTCTCACATACATACATAGAGGAAGCATTATCACAGGAGGCAGCATTATCTGACATTACACCGGTACCAAGAGATGAGTACTGACTCCAGCATGCACACTGCTATCGTAGGGGGAAGGGGGTGGCCTTGTCTCCAGCGTGGTGCCGCCTCATAAGTCATAGTAAAAGCTGCCCTCACTCGGCTCTGTGTTCGGCCACGCGGCTCTCTTCTCTCTGCTTTGCGGTAATTTCATCCCTCTCTCCGCTGGTTCCTTTGCTCCGCAGCCGAGCACCCCTCGCCGCCATTACTACTGGGGGCAAAAGAACTCACTTCCGGGTAGCCCCAGTCCATACGAAGCATCTGGCCACCATCTTTCCATCTGGCAAGACGACGCATGCGCCTTTCACGCTTACGAGAGCTCAGCTTACACGACGTGTAATATTTGTAGGTGAAAATGTGAAGCCGGGCAGCACGACCAGTCACAGCATTTCGCGATCTTGTCGTCACTTTTTAAAGAACTCCAGCCCAAACGTTGTTGTTAATGGCCTCGCTGTTTCAGGCGATTTCAATCATTTCAGTAACGCCAAAGAAGTTTTCTAGTCCACATTTCTTTTAAATAATAGAACCACTGTCCCAGGTTTATTTTCCTATTCAGATGAGATGAATGGGAGCCACATGTATGTAACTGTCATTGTTTCAGGCACTGGATGATACTGTATTGCTGTTATGTAATGAAAAAGGTCCGTCTTCAGGGGCAAATGCAGGATTTTTAAGGGGGGGTTCCTGAAAGGTCCAGAAGCACGTATGTCCCGAGTGCTTCCGAATACAGGTGGCTCCATACTGCCCATGCACAAAAGTGCGCTGGCGTATTACGGAGCTGCCTATTTTTGGAAGTACTCAAGGACACTAGTGTTTCTGAGGGCTTCTGGTAGCAGCAAATGTGAACGGGGTACAGCGCTGGAACAACTCCCCAAGAGAGGAACAGGAGATAGACTTAGTTTGGACAATTCAGTGGAATATGCTACATAGTTTCACATAGCGCAAGCGATACCCATATGATGCAGGGATATATGCATCTGCGGAAGATGTCGGCGCTACATAAATACTAAATAATAATATTTTGCCTCACCAGGATTGCACTTTTATTTAGCTTCCCTGTATGACAAGAAGACACAGCCAGCCAGCTCTAGGGGAAGAGGGAAACAAAGGTGAATGAGGGAGGGCTGGTGCACACCAAGAGTGCTTCTGAGCGTTTTTCAAATCAACAGTGATTTGAAAAGCGCTTGGCTAATGTTACCCTATGTGGGTGTTCCCACAGCAGCGTTGTGATTTTTTCAAAATCGCAGGTATACTGTATGTAGCATGTTTTTGAGCAATTCATTCAAAAATCGCTCTGAAAATCACTTCACAAAATCACACTCACAAATTGCTAGCAATTGCTATTGTCATTTTGGCGTTGCACTAGCCCAGAGAGAGGAGTGGAGAAATTGAGAATAGCCTGAGATGGAGCAGAGAACTTATCTGTATTGCAGTCCCACATCACACAGGCTACTTGCCTGTAATTGGACTCCTGTCCCTGTCAGTCTCTCACACAAGTCAGAAAGAAGCCCTCCTGGAGTCTAGGGACTGTCAAAAACTTTTCAGCTTCACCACGGTTCTGTTCATGGTGTATGTGAATAAATTGTCTTTATCTTAAGTGACAGCATCAAGTCTATTTCTGAGTGGCCGGTCCACCGCCGCCACCCGAATATTTTAAACCTTTTAGCATATTTTATCCTTTTGGCGCATCTGTACATCTACGTGTCAAGATTTCCACCCTTGGTGGTTGGAAGGGTGACAAACCCTCCTTTCCTTCTTCAAAGAGCAACATTTTATTCCTGAGTGGGGACAGGTCTAATCTCCCCACCTGCCTATATAGTGGTTGCCTAAACGGTAACCCATGTTTGTAAGTATAATACTTACTCTACACTAATTCTCCCTGATCCAATACATACTACACTATATTGGGCTCTCAGTTTCTGCTTTATTTTAAAATCTCAAGCATTCAAAAAGCTCTTGTAGTGTGAACAAGCCCTAAGGGAAAACACACACTTACATTACCAAAGCGCTTTTCAAATTGCTACAGCTGAGAAAAGCATTTGTAGTGTGAACCAGCTTTAAAAGGAACCTGAACCAAGTCAAATGATTTAAAATAATACCTGCAAATGAATATTACATACGTAGTTACCTCATTGTCAGTTCCTCTCCGAAGCTCACCATTTTCTTCTAACAATGCTTTCTTTCAGTTCTGACAAAATTTTGTCAGAACTAAAATATATATCAGTTGCTGTCAGTTATATATCAGTTGCTATCAGTTATAACTGAAAGGACAACTGATGTGCAAGGTAATATCCATGCTTCCCTATGGCTCAAGTGGGCGATATTTCAGTTTAACAGTGTGCTGACCAGGAAGCTGTTAAGGGTTCACAGCCATTTTTAAAATGGTGGACGAAGAATTCCATCGATCACAGTGGACAAACAAGATGTAGGAGAAGAGAAAGAGATTGGTGAGTAGACTACACGGGAGGTAAGTATGACATGTATATTTATTTTGACTTTTAATTATCAGTTCAGGTTTTCGTTAAAGGATTCATGATCTATATTTTAAAAGCCTGTTAAAAGAAAAAAAGCCACTGCATAAACTTACCTACTCCGGTTCCCATTGCCACCTCTTCCGTCCTGTCAGCTCTGCCGCAGTATCCTTTTGTAAATGCTGGCATCTTCACAGCAATGATGCTGACCTGGAAGTACGCCGGAAGTATTTATGGGTCAGCGCCATTGCTGACAGGATGGAAGAGGTGGCAATGGGAACCCGGAGTAGGGGAGTTATGCAGTGGTGTATTTTTTAACAGGCTTTTAATAATTAAAGCAGGAGGTGTGGTTCAAGTGGGTGTGGTCAGGGGAGGAAGGGGTATTCTTTGGAGGAGAACTGCCACTTACTCTCTGTTCATATTCCACTTATTTACCAGTTGAAGATTTCCACTGAGTAGATCAGGGACCACAGGGGACACTAGACAAAAGGATGGTGCTGTGACATATGTGACAACACCACATATACAACAAAATAAATCAAATGCAAGCACCCCCTAAGTTCAGAGGTACTTTAAGGCCTGGGGCCAACTAGAGATCGCAGATGAAGGAAAGCGATTTTGCTCCAAAGCAATTTCAGAGAATGTGATTGTGGCCCCCACATTCCCTAAGGGCCCTTTTCCACCAGCGCGTTTGCGCTGGCTGAATCGCAAAAACGCAAACCGCTAGCGATTTTACAATCGCTACGGTTTGCTTTTTAACATGGGAATCGCGGTAGGTCATTTCCACTACCGCGATTCGTTTTTGCGGGGAACGCGAACGCGCGGCGGAGCGATAATTGCCACGATTTTGCTATGCAGTGCATAGCATAGCAAAATCGCGGCCGCGAACGTCGGGGAATCGCCGGTAATTGCGATTCAGCAATCGCTAGCGTTCAGCGCGAACGCTAGCGACTGCTAGTGGAAAAGGGCCCTAAATGAAACACTCCGAAAATGCTGCAGGCAAAGCAACTGCAATTTTGGCAAATAGCAATTACTCCTGTAGAATCACTAGCGTAGCTAAGGAACTATGAGCCCTCAGTGCCAGTTTCAAATTGCCCCTCTCACTAAGCACTTCTTTATACATAACTGATATGGAGCACCACAACCTGCCAAAGACAGCTGCAGTGTCAGAGAGGTGCAAGCAGAGGATAGGGTGCAGTTTATGAATAATTACTAGCATGGGAGCAATGAAGAGCTAATACAGAGGAGGTAGAGAGAGAGAGAGAGTGAGTGAGTGAGTATGTGTGCGCTAATGAGTGGATGAGTAATGATCTTGGTCAGAACTCCGCAACTCTCCATATTTTAGCTGCTGTGCTCATGAGTTTTATCTGTTAGTGAGTCATTGAGCTGCTCAGGCACAGCTTTTTGTCTATCACTATTCCATCTATTATTGCTGAGCATTTGACTGGAGAGAAACAGATACAGGAAATGCAATACTTTGCTTGGGAAACTGTACAGGGCTCAGCTGGCAAGGAATGGGAAGTGTTCTGACATCCTCCTTTATTCTTCCTATCTGTATGACTTGACATGGTGGTTATTTGGGCTCCAGCTAGGGAGCAAGGATAACTGAACAGCTGTTTGTGAGGTTATGGAGAGATACGATAGTATTTCATTTTAAAATTACTTCTAAGGAAAAAACTGCTCTAATTCCAAACTCCACAAAAAATACATTGAATCTTTGTGAATGGAATCCTTAATTTCTTGTGTTATTGAGCAAAGCTTGGCAGCAAATTGTTCCACGCATTGCCATGTCCATTGCTGGTTCCTTTCCTAGGTAAAGCATTTAAAACAACCCGAGCAATGGTTTAGTGTAGCAACACACTACAGTGCAGCATTTTTTTTATCTTGTATTGCTCTAGTCTAGTGCATTTTAGCTGCACTATACAATGTAACCAAATGCAGTGCATTCACTGTGAAGGGCCCATGCATCCAACATAACCTACAAGGTAGACTTGTAAACTGCCTCACAAGTGCAGCTGCTTTGAGAGTATAAACTTTACATTTAATTGTGGTATAAAGCCTATTACTCCATATACTACACTTTATTGGGCTCCTGGTATCCTCATGCTTTTTTTTTTTTCGGAATCTTTTTGGTACTTCTCTCTTAAATTTGACAGGAAGACAGCTTTTGAATAATTCTGAGGTGACAGTAGCAGAGCAATATTTCAGTAATAAGGATTTTTCTGGAAGGGTTAAATAAACTTGAGACATTATAAGCCAAATGCCCCGAATGGCAGTACTTTTCAGAGCCCCCTTGTAATAAGGTATCTTTATAAATTCATAAATCGAGAGCCTGCTGATCCAAGTTTTAATGTTTATTTTCACCATGTGCCTTTAGGGCCCTTTTCCACTAAGAAATGTGATCACAATCACAGTTGTCCTCTACAGCAATTTTGCTGCGTTCTGTCAGGTGTACGGTGGGGTTGTAGTGCATTTGCCGACGGGGAGGGGGGAGGGGAGGACTCGTCAGGAAAATGAGTTTGAACTGCTGAAGCATGGGGTAGATTGCATGGTGGCGTGATTGATGTGATTTTCCTTCACTTCTGTACAAGATGTAGCAGGATGGAGATTGCAATTCAGAAAAAAATAATCGCACTAGTGGAAAGACAGCACCAGGATTCCAAGCTGCAGAACTCAAGCAATAGGAATTCTGGATTAAATGGCAGCTGGTGGAAAAGGGTCCTTGGATTTCTGTAATCTGTGAGATTAAGCATGCTGAGTAAAGGTTGAGAAACACACAACATCCATGTAGTAAAACCAATGTAATTGATTTATACTGCACCACTATATTCCATAGTGCCTTAGAAAGTATCAAACATGGGTACAAAAACTGTTATATAGTATAGAGGTGGTAGACAACATAAAAGTGACTGGTACAGTCTATCAAAACATACAGCAATTGCAGGAAATAAAAAGGATAGAACTTTGCCCTTGCAAGCTTACAGTCAAAGGCCCGGTTCACATTAGCGTTCCCTGTCCAGATCCGCCTGATCGGATCCGGACCGTATACTGTTACTGTACAAATGGAACGTACGTTCCGCATAGCAATGCAAAGTCTATGCGGACATTCACATGCGTACGTTCCGTACAGAACGGAGCCGGATCGGATCCGGACTCCGGACACTTTTCCAACATGCGCTATTTTTCGGGTCCGGATCATCCAGCCCACGCACCCGGACCGGAGCCTGACTGCACCATTCGGAAATAGAAACCTATGGGGAACGGAAAGCACAAAACACAGGATACAAACACCTGACGTTCTACCCCACTTCCTATGCGTATTCTAGCGGCCATTTCGGATGGGGACACATGGGCAGCAGTGGAGCAGCAGTGACCTTACGTGCTGGAGCTGTTTGGCAGTATGTCGGAGGTGGAGGTGAGGCCTAAACAGCGGAGGACCTGATTCTACAGGTGCACCAGGTGCACCTTCTGCTAACCCCAACAATTTTTTATTATATTTCGCTGTTTTTACCACACGGATCTGGATGGCAGCCTGATGCATGCCTGATGCAAACGGCCGGATCCGGATAGGAACCGTAGGGTTCCGATCCGGATCAGGTCCTGATCCGATCCGGATCCGGGCCGTTTGCATGCCAAAACGCAAGTGTGAACGGGGCCTAAAGCAACAGGGAAAAAACAAGAGAAAGGTATCACTAAGCAGTATATCTGGCAGTGGTGAGTTCCTTGGTCAAGTTCTGCAAGAAGTACAGCTTGGTAAAAGGCTAAAAGGGAATGGCCTAGCTTACATTGTCTGCTTGTCCTAACAGGTGAGTTTTAAAGGTGTGCTGCACTGTTGAAGAGAAGTGGAGAACTTTTTTTGACAAGTCCTGTGAAAGGAACGCTGACAAGGGAAAATTTCTTCTGTCCTAGAGGTGAGAACACCTGTGGGCTGAAGTGGTTAAAGGACACTTGAAGTGAGAGGTATGTGGAGGCTGCCATATTTATTTCCTTTCAAGCAATACCAGTTGCCTGGCTAGCATGCTGATCCTCTGCCTCTAATACTTTTAGCCAAAGACCTTGAACAAGCATGCAGCAGATCAGGTGAGCCTGACATTATTGTCAGATCTGACAAGATTAGCTGCATGGTTGTTTCTGATGTGATTCAGACACTGCTGCAACCAAATAGAACAGCAGGGCTGCCAGATGTTATAAGGAAATACATATGGCAGCCTCCATAGTCTTCTTACTTCAGTTGTTCTTTAAAGAGATGTTTGAATCCCTGGTAAGTCCCCTTAATTGCTCTTTTCCCTAAGTATTATTGTTCTAAAAATGGTGGAATGATAATTTATTTACACATTTGTGTGTTTACTGTGCTGTATCATATACACAAGAGTTGGCATCCAATGTTCATATTAATACTTCATGAAGCACCTGGAAGCTTAAAGAGGAACTCCAGTGAAAATAATGTAATAAAAAAGTACTTCATTTTTACAATAATTATGTATAAATGATTTAGTCAGTTTGTTCATTGTAAAATCTCTCCCCGATTTACATTCTGACATTTATCACATGGTGACATTTTTACTACTGGCAGGCGAGATCACTGACAGTATCTGCTGCTTGCTTTTTTGGCAGTTGGAAACAGCTGCTATTTCCCACAATGCAACAAGGCTCCCACAGTGTGATGTCAGGACCTAAGAGCTGTGACGCGCTGACATCACACTGTGGAAGGGGTTTCACCACAAAATCAGCCATACAGAGCCCCTGATGATCCGTTTGTGAAAAGGAACAGATTCCTCATGTAAAAGGGGGTATCAACTACGGATTGGGAGGAAGTTAAATTCTTGGTCACAGTTTCTCTTTAAAGGTCCGCCATTGTGGTATACTGCTCGTAGAAATAGTCAATGAGATAGGACCAATTATGAGTTGAAAAAAATGTATTCAGCTTTAAACAAAACAAATACAGTAGCTGATCATTGACATTAATCAACATACAATTGCGTTAAAAGTATTGAGCACCAATCATAGGGTTTTTTTGTACAATGAACCTCCCACCTAACACAGTATGCCATTGGGGATCCTGGGTTAGCGTGAACGCCATTGCTTACCTATAGGGGAGCTGCTCCTGTAGCCCCCCCTCCCCCATCCCTATGGAATTCACCAACACTATCTGCAGTTCAAAGATTCTGTCTATGGAGCATGCTCCCGGATGCATTGCATGCCGGGAGATGCATCCTGCAACGCATGCCGGGAGCTGTAGTCTCTACAACTTACCAGTGAGAGATGTGCTCACATCTACCTACTACAGATCCTAGAATGCATTGCGGCAACCTACAAAGTCGGAATCTTTGAACTATGGCCACTGCAGACTTGACGGTGAATCCTATAGGGACAGGGGGCTACAAAAGCAGCCCTCTGTAGGTAAGCAATGGTGTTCCCCAGCCCCCCCCCCCCCCCCATCTGCACACTGTGTTACTAACCTCCCTTACGGGGAGGATCATTCGGAAAAAAAAAAAGTCTGATGGGTGATCAGTGCACTTTTACTCAAAATTATTGGCAGCTCACTGACCGTCCATAACTGCTCTACATAAACACATCACAACACATCTACATTAGCAGCCACATTAGCAGGAGTCTGTCACCTCAGAGTGATGTGTAAACATCTCTGCAGCTCATATCTTAACTCCAGCTGCATTTCTAATGCCGATTCATAACTGAGAGCCCGATCACATGACTGATAAGTCATTCTGTAACACAGGCTCGTTCTCCCCATTTTCCCATCCTCATATCGTTCCAGTAGTTTAATGCTGACAATGTTTCCCTTGGACAATCTCCAAACTATAGTATGAAACTCTAGCTCATCCAGTTCAGAACCATCTTCAACCCAGAAACTAATGTCATGGCTGTAATATGGAGGGTAGAGACAGAAGTTCTGAAAACGTTTCAACTGCTGTTGGTTAAACTGTTGCAGGAAGCGCTCATCAGTTGTCCAAAGCATACGCCAGTCTTCAATGTCTAAAAGGCACATGACCATTAAATCTAGATTGAGAGATGTAATGATGTTAAAACTAAGGTCGTTACTCAAGTCTCCAGGAGAAACGATCTTGATGGTTCCAATCTCCATATCACAATCATTGTACGACATGTTAATACCATAAGAAACACTAGATAGTTCATGAAAATGTAAGCAGCTCATATGTAAAGGTGGTTTAGTCATATTGAGCTCCTCAATCCCAGGCTGTGTCATGCCACTAAAAACCAATTTCATAATTGCCATAACAGCATGGTCAAGTGTTTCCATCTGCATCTGAAGCTGATCCGTCAAACGGTCAGATGGGCAACACAGCAGCAGGAGAAGCTCATGGTAAACTGGCATCATCCTTGGAGATATCAAACACTTTCTGAAAACAGGTCCACTGATCGCCGTTAGAGCACCTGGAGTAACGTCTGATCTTTCCATTATGTCCTTAATGAAATAAATCAAAGAAGGTCTTAGACAGTTTAGTGCCTGGATATTGTTGGGAGAATGGAGATCGTTGGCTGTCATGTGATGAAAAGAACTGGTCTGTTTCTTTCTTGTATCACCAGAGGTTTCAGGTAAAATGTTATCATCATTGGCTATACAGAAGACATTCATGCCCGATGGTGGATGCTGAAGAACACATGGCAGATCCCATGATTTACAAATAAATGGAAAGGTGTCTTCTAATGCGTTTAAAGGATACGTAATTTGAAAATGCCTAATCAGTGCTTCATATAGTAAGGTGACAGGATGGTGCGAGTCAAGCCCAGGGAATTCTCTGCGGAAAAAAAACAAACATCAAAAAGCTGCTATAGCTTAAACTTGTTTACAGAATGCAGTTCCAACCTATGACATGTTTTACTTTCATTATCACAGCAGGGATCCAATACTGGCTTTTTTTTCACCACTAAACAGTAATGAAGCATCCTAAATGCAAAATATGAAGGATCCTTTGCAAGTTGATGACAACCAGTGGTAATCAGTAGTTTGTTGCTTTTCAACATGCCATATAAATCTGTAAAGCAGGATTCAGGTTCACATTTGCTAAATTTTGTGCGGGTTTTTCATCATCTTGAACCCAATGTTAATCACTGGGTGGTTTATATTATGTGCAATTTTTGGTTAGTGTTAAATGTGTGGAAACATTTCAGACAGCTCAGCATTATTTTGGATGCCGTGTGCATTCTATTTTTTGCATAGTGCTGCCCTGGACAATTGCGGACAGATAAAAATGCATGCTCAATTGCCTTGCATACAAGTATGAACCTACTCTAAAATGTTTAACCAACCAATATGTGTTTCAAAGGAAAGTACATAATTTATTTATAATTATCTTTTACAAATAAACATTATAGCCAACATGTATCTATGCTTACACAACAGATATTCCTATTCTGCTTCTAGCAACCAATCGTGACAGCTGAAATCTGATTAAATCATCATCTCATGCATAGCTATGAACAGCACAGATACTGATATCTAGTGTAGATGTTACATACTGCATTGTCCTTATGATTCAACATGTGTTGTTGCCAAAGAATGAACATTTCCTTTTCTGGTTACTAATGTATTATGGGAGAGTGAAAGGGAGACTTTTATTGGATACAAGGAACAAAAAGTACAGTGTCTTGTGAAACACTTTACAATTCATTTAAAATGCTGTTATATCTGGAGCAGTCAGTATATGCCTGGCATAGTATGTGCCGGGTAGGACGAGGGTGACTTTCCAAGCACAAGTGCCGACACATATGGCTATGCATGCAAATGATAGCACTCCTACCCATCACACATCTTGCAGGTGAGCAGCTGGGTGTGCCCATGCCTGATGCCACGCATCAGGTACACTTACATGATCATCGGTTTGTCATTTTAGCAACAAAAAGACCTTCCTTTATAAGGGTCCACTAGTGAATCATGCAGTGTCTAGTTAATATTCCACTAATGACTGGGATCTGCTCGACATGCCTGTGACTGCTCTTGCTTATTTACTGTTCCTGACTTAGCTCTACTGTGGCCATTTCCTATCAGAGACCTTTGCCTGTTCCTGCTTTTATTTGTACCAGCTTGCTTGGCTTTGCCTGTTTCTGATGTTACCTGTGCCAGCTGACTCTTGCTGCTTACCCATCCTTCTGTTACTGACCTAACTTATCTGACCTTCCCAGGCACATCTGTGGGAAGACTGCCCCTGCCTACAAGGTCAGGACGGACCATAAGAGGCCAGCCCCTACATTCAAGTCATCATCATCATTATAGTCAGAGGCTAGCCTTACATTATATGCAGTAAATATAATCACCTGTGTTTTGCATTGTTACTGTACTGCATGTTTTCCTGGACACATTCAAAGGAGTCTGTCAGTATATTAATCAGGGGTAATGCAGTTATATTTTCCAATGGAAGACTTCTAGTGAAGACATGATTCAGTGACCCAGATAAATGGAATGTTTTCTCTTGGCTCCTGAAACAAATAGAAAACACCAGTATTACTACACTGGAACATAAGACAATGGACAACAGATCAGCTGGCCATAACTTAAGTTCAGAACAAACTAGTATTAGCTGATCAGTGTGGCTGGAAACCGATTCTGTAGCACAACTACACCTTTTAAACTGATTTTAGATACTTTTATCCTCAGCTGTAGCGCAAGTGGTAGTTCCTGTCCAAACACTAATGTTTTACTGCTGTGAGGCAGCTCCTAGCATCACCCTTAACTGCAGCTTGCTATGCCCAGATTTCTAAATATGCTACGCGCTTTTACCTAAGAGTTTTTAAACTGTCCTAAAATAAGGCAGTAATTAATAATGCAATTTTGTCCCCAGTTTTGAATTAAGTTGTGAGCAAATATCCATGGTTTTGTTAGTTTGTTTGTTTGTTTGTTTGTTTGTTTTACCACTTCAGTAACAAACAAACAAAAAGGAACTGCTGAGAAACACAAATAGCTTTGCTAGTGCACCCAGAATACTGCAATCACAAGTTATTTCACCAATCTTTTGCCAATCTTTTCTATGGTCCGATATGACCAGGGGCGGGGGGAAGAGAGCAAGTAATCTTTACTACCAGTTTTGTAGTGTTCAGTCCAGGTTTACTGGTTGATTGCAGCTGTCCACTGCTATCAGGTTAATTTGACCTATACTGTACCAGGGAGAGAGGAAAGGGAAATCTCCAAGTTTTTTTTTTTTTATGTTGCTTCAGTTTCACTTTAATACAAACAGACAAAGATCAATAAATTTAAACAGTTCCAAATGTGAAAATCTCCTTTGGTCGGATGCTGTAAAATAGACTTGGTCATAAATTGGTTATCCTGTCTCTGGTTACCTGTATCCAGTGCTCTGGTAGTCGCGGTACTGGTCAGAGTTGAAGGGACTCACAGCACTGAGAATAAATCCCGACTTGGCTGCCATAGCAACTACTTGCCAGCTATTATGCCACTCTCTCATAGGTTGGTCTGCAGGTGTACCGCCTTGTCCTTTGCATAGTGCCACATGGACTTCCCCTTTCTGAGTAAGTACTTCTGCGCAACTATACAATAGGGAAAATCAGTTGTTAGCATGTTAAAAAAAAAAAAAAAGTATGTACAGTTCTTAAACAGAAAATCCAGATGATACGCTAAAAAATAATAAAAAATAAAAAATAAAAGCAGCAATGGGGTAAATGGAAAGATCCCCAGGTAATAGAAACCAATGAAGCTAAGATATTGGGGGGGGGGGGGAGAGACTGGAAATAGATAAATTGTCTGGAGTTGTTGATTGATTTTAATGCAGTACATTATGTGAAATGAAGAGGATATGTAAAGAAACTTTCTACTTGAGATGGTATGTAAAGTTATTCTTTTTGTACAAATAAAGAATTTATATATAAAAAAAAAGTAAATGAAAAAAAAAGACATGTTTCAGGATGTGGTAAATAAAACTATATTGTAAGTTATATCAGTTCTTGCAAGTAACCTTTAAATACTATTATTTTCTTTATAGGATTCCAGAAAACAGTACTTCTTCTTGCGAGAATTACTGACACCTAATAGAAGCCCCACACAACAA